>NC_050101.1:125241767-125577757 GCF_902167145.1 Zea mays | reverse complement strand
TTAGAGCCTAACCGCTCGAAGTGATGTCGGAAGATCACGCCAAGAAGGAGATGGTGACCAGCGAGAAGCCCGCTACAAGCCACGGGAAGGCTCCATCGGGAGAGTCCTACAATAAAGGGAAGGGGAAGGAAAAGGAATCCCCTTCACACAAGTCGCGTCGGAGCGGTGATAAGAAGAAGAAGATGAGGAAGGTGGTCTACTACGAGACCGACTCCTCGTCGCCATCCACCTCCGGCTCCGACACGCCGTCCGTAACTTCTAAGCGCCATGAGCGCAAGAAGTTTAGTAAGACCCCCCTACGCTATCCTCGCATTCCTAAACATACGCCTTTACTTTCCGTCCCATTAGGCAAACCACCAACGTTTGATGGTGAAGATTATGCTAGGTGGAGTGATTTGATGCGTAATCACCTAACCTCACTCCACAAAAGTATATGGGATGTTACTGAGTTTGGTGTAGAGGTACCATCCATAGGGGATGAAGATTATGATGAGGACGAAGTGGCCCAAATCCAACACTTCAACTCCCAAGCCACAACTATACTCCTCGCCTCTCTAAGTCGAGAGGAGTATAACAAGGTGCAAGGATTGAAAAGTGCTAAGGAGATTTGGGACACGCTAAAGACCGCGCACGAAGGAGACGAGGTGACCAAGATCACCAAGCGGGATACGATCGAGGGGGAGCTCGGTCGCTTCCGACTTCGCCAAGGGGAGGAGCCACAAGACATGTACAACCGGCTCAAAACCTTGGTGAACCAAGTGAGCAACCTCGGGAGCAAAAAATGGGATGACCACGAAATGGTTAAGGTTATTCTTAGATCACTTGTTTTCCTTAACCCTACTCAAGTTCAATTAATTCGTGGCAATCCTAGATATACACTAATGACTCCGGAGGAAGTAATCGGGAATTTTGTGAGCTTTGAATTGATGATCAAAGGCTCAAAGAAGATCAACGAGCTTGATGGCCCCTCCACGTCCGAAGCACAACCGGTCGCATTTAAGGAGATGGAGGAGAAGAAGGAGGAGTCTACATTGAGTAGAACACCCATCAACGCCTCCAAGCTCGACAACGAGGAAATGGCGCTCATCATCAAGAGCTTCCGCCAAATCCTCAAGCAAAGGAAGGGGAAAGATTACAAGCCCCGCTCCAAGAAAGTTTGCTACAAATGTGGTAAGCCCAGTCATTTTATTGCAAAATGTCCACTATCCAGTGACAGTGAAAGGGGCGATGACAAGAAGGGGAGAAGAAAGGAGAAGAAGAGATACTACAAGAAGAAGGGCGGCGATGCCCATGTTTGCCGGGAGTGGGACTCCGACGAGAGCTCCACCGACTCCTCCTCCGACGAGGACGCCGCAAACATCGCTGTCACCAAGGGTCTTCTCTTTCCCAACGTCGGCCACAAGTGCCTCATGGCAAAGGACGACAAAAGGAAGAAGGTAAAATCAAGATCCTCCACCAAATATGAAACCTCTAGCGATGAGGATAATGCTAGTAATGAGGAGGATAACTTGCACATTCTTTTTGCCAACCTCAACATGCAACAAAAAGAAAAATTAAATGAATTAATTGGTGCTATCCATGAGAAGGATGACCTCTTGGATTCTCAAGAGGACTTCCTAATTAAGGAAAATAAGAAGCATGTTAAGGTTAAAAATGCTTATGCTCTAGAAGTAGAAAAATGTGAGAAATTATCTAGTGAGCTAAGCACTTGCCATGATACTATTGACAACCTTAGAAATGAAAATGCTAGTCTAATGGCTAAGGTTGATTCAAATGCTTGTAATGTTTCAATTCCCAATCCTAGAAATGATAATGTTGATTTGCTTGCTAAGATTGAAGAATTGAACATTTCTCTTGCTAGCCTTAGGAATGAAAATGAAAAATTGCTTGCTAAGGCTAAAGAATTAGATGTTTGCAATGCTTCCATTTCCGACCTTAGAAGTAAAAATGATATATTACATGCTAAGGTTGTAGAATTAAAATCTTGCAAACCCTCTACATCTACCATTGAACATATTTCCATTTGTACTAATTGTAGAGATATTAACATTGATGCTATTCATGATCACATGGCTTTAATTAAACAACACAATGATCATATAGCTAAATTAGATACTAAAATTGCCAAGCATGACTTAGAAAACGAAAAGTTTAAATTTGCTAGAAGCATGCTCTATAGTGGGAGACGCCCTGGCATCAAGGATGGCATTGGCTTCCAAAAGGAAGACAGTGTCAAACTTAATGCCCCTCCTAAAAGATTATCTAATTTTGTTAAGGGCGAGGCTCCCATGCCTCAGGATAACGAGGGTTACATTTTGTACCCTGCCGGTTATCCCGAGAGCAAAATAAGGAGAATTCATTCTAGGAAGTCTCACTCTGGCCCTAATCATGCTTTTATGTATAAGGGTGAGACATCTAGTTCTAGGCAATCAACCTATGCAAAATTGCCTAAGAAGAAAACTCCTAGTACATCAAATGAACATAACATTTCATTTAAAACCTTTGATGCATCTTATGTTTTAACTAACAAATCCGGCAAGGTAGTTGCCAAATATGTTGGGGGCAAGCACAAGGGGTCAAAGACTTGTGTTTGGGTACCCAAAGTTCTTGTGCCTAATGCCAAAGGACCCAAAACCATTTGGGTACCTAAAGTCAAGAACTAAAATTGTTTTGTAGGTTTATGCATCCGGGGGCTCAAGTTGGATCATCGATAGAGGGTGCACAAACCACATGACAGGGGAGAAGAAGATGTTCTCCTCCTATGAGAAAAACCAAGATCCCCAACGAGCTATCACATTCGGGGATGGAAATCAAGGTTTGGTCAAAGGATTGGGTAAAATTGCTATATCACCTGACCATTCCATTTCCAATGTTTTTCTTGTAGATTCTTTAGACTACAATTTGCTTTCCGTTTCGCAATTATGTCAAATGGGCTACAACTGTCTTTTTACTGATGTAGGTGTCACTGTCTTTAGAAGAAGTGATGATTCAATAGCATTTAAGGGAGTGTTAGAGGGTCAGCTATACTTGGTAGATTTTGATAGAGCTGAACTCGACACTTGCTTAATTGCTAAGACTAACATGAGTTGGCTCTAGCACCGCCGACTAGCCCATGTTGGGATGAAGAATCTTCATAAGCTTCTAAAGGGAGAGCACATTTTAGGATTAACAAATGTTCATTTTGAGAAAGACAAGATTTGTAGCGCATGCCAAGCAGGGAAGCAAGTTGGTGTTCATCATCCACACAAGAACATCATGACGACTGACAGGCCACTCGAGCTCCTACACATGGACCTATTCAGCTCGATAGCTTACATAAGCATCGGCGGGAGTAAGTATTGTCTAGTTTTTGTGGATGATTATTCTCGCTTCACTTGGGTGTTCTTTTTGCAGGAAAAATCTCATACCCAAGAGACCTTAAAGGGATTCTTAAGACGGGCTCAAAACGAGTTCGGCTTAAGGATCAAGAAAATTAGAAGCGACAACGGGACGGAGTTCAAGAACTCTCAAATTGAAGGCTTCCTTGAGGAGGAAGGCATCAAGCATGAGTTCTCCTCTCCCTACACGCCACAACAAAATGGTGTAGTGGAGAGGAAGAATCGAACTCTATTGGACATGGCAAGAACCATGCTTGATGAGTACAAGACTTCGGATCGGTTTTGGGCTGAGGCGGTCAACACCGCCTGCTACGCCATCAACCGGTTATATCTACACCGAATCCTCAAGAAGACATCATACGAACTCCTAACCGGTAAAAAGCCCAATATTTCATATTTTAGAGTCTTTGGTAGCAAATGCTTTATTCTTGTTAAACGAGGTAGAAAATCTAAATTTGCTCCTAAGATTGTAGAAGGCTTTTTACTAGGATATGATTCAAACACAAGGGCATATAAAGTCTTTAACAAGTCCTCTGGACAAGTTGAAGTTTCTTGTGATGTTGTGTTTGATGAGACTAATGGCTCTCAAGTAGAGCAAGTTGATCTTGATGAGATAGGTGATGAAGAGGCTCCGTGCATCGCTCTAAGGAACATGTCGATTGGGGATGTGTGTCCTAAGGAATCCGAAGAGTCTCCAAATGCACAAGATCAACCATCCTCCTCCACGCAGGCATCTCCATCAACTCAAAATGAGGATGAGGCTCAAGTTGATGAAGGAGAAGATCAAAGAAATGAACCACCTCAAGATGACGACAATGATCAAGGGGGAGATGCAAATGATCAAGACAAGGAGGATGAAGAACCAAGACCGTCACACCCAAGAGTCCACCAAGCAATCCAACGAGATCACCCCGTCGACACCATCCTCGGCGACATTCATAAGGGGGTAACCACTAGATCTCGTGTTGCACATTTTTGTGAGCATTACTCTTTTGTTTCCTCTATTGAGCCACACAGGGTAGAGGAAGCACTGCAAAGATTCGGATTGGATGGTGGCAATGCAAGAGGAGCTCAACAACTTCACTAGAAACGAGGTATGGCATTTAGTTCCACGTCCAAATCAAAATGTTGTAGGAACCAAGTGGGTCTTCCGCAACAAGCAAGACGAGCATGGTGTGGTGACAAGGAACAAAGCCAGACTTGTGGCCAAGGGATACTCACAAGTCGAAGGTTTGGATTTCGGTGAAACCTATGCACCCGTAGCTAGGCTTGAGTCAATTCGTATATTTTTGGCCTATGCTACTTACCATGGCTTCAAGCTTTACCAAATGGACGTGAAGAGTGCCTTCCTCAATGGACCGATCAAGGAAGAGGTCTATGTTGAGCAACCTCCCGGCTTTGAAGATAGTGAGTATCCTAACTATGTTTATAAACTCTCTAAGGCGTTTTATGGGCTTAAGCAAGCCCCAAGAGCATGGTATGAATGCCTAAGAGATTTTCTTATCACTAATGGCTTCAAAGTCGGAAAAGCCGATCCTACTCTATTCACTAAAACTCTTGACAATGATTTGTTTGTATGCCAAATTTATGTTGATGATATTATATTTGGGTCTACTAACGAATCTACATGCGAGGAATTTAGTAGGATCATGACAAAGAAATTCGAGATGTCGATGATGGGGGAGTTGAAGTACTTCTTGGGATTTCAAGTGAAGCAACTCCAAGAGGGCACCTTCATTAGCCAAACGAAGTATATTCAAGACATTCTAAACAAGTTTGGGATGAAGGATGCCAAGCCCATCAAGACACCCATGGGAACCAATGGGCATCTCGACCTCGATACGGGAGGTAAATCCGTTGATCAAAAGGTATACCGGTCGATGATAGGCTCTTTACTCTATTTATGTGCATCTCGACCGGATATTATGCTTTCCGTATGCATGTGTGCAAGATTCCAAGCCGACCCTAAGGAAGCTCACCTTACGGCCGTAAAACGAATCTTGAGATATTTAGTTTATACTCCTAAGTTTGGGCTTTGGTACCCTCGGGGATCCACATTTGATTTGATTGGTTATTGGGATGCCGATTGGGCAGGGTGTAAAATTAATAGAAAGAGCACATCGGGGACTTGCCAGTTCTTGGGAAGATCCTTGGTGTCTTGGGCTTCAAAGAAGCAAAATTCCGTAGCTCTTTCTACCACCGAAGTCGAGTATATTGCCGCAGGACATTGTTGCGCGCAACTACTTTGGATGAGGCAAACCCTTTGGGACTATGGTTACAAATTAACCAAAGTTCCTCTTCTATGTGATAATGAGAGTGCAATCCGCATGGTGGATAATCCCGTTGAGCATAGCCGCACTAAACACATAGCCATTCGGTATCATTTTCTAAGGGATCACCAACAAAAGGGAGATATCAAGATCGCATATATTAACACTAAATATCAATTAGCCGATATCTTTACCACACCACTAGACGAACAAACCTTTAACAAACTTAGGCATGAGCTAAATATTCTTGATTCTAGGAATTTCTTTTGATGTCTTACACATATAGCTCATAAATATACCTTTGATCATGTCTCTTCTATATGCTATGACTAATGTGTTCTCAAGTGGATTTCAAACCAAGTCATAGGTATATTGAAAGGGAATTGGAGTCTTCGGCGAAGACAAAGGCTTCCACTCCACTCCATCAACTCATCCTTCGCCGTCGCTCCGAGCAACTCTCTGTATTTGGTATAATATTCACTCATATTATTGTTTGCCAAAGGGGGAGAAAGTAGTTTAATAAGGGCTCTAATGATTCCGTTTTTGGCGATTTATGCCAAAGGGGGAGAGAGCATGAGCCCAAAGCAAAAGGACCGCACCACCACCAAATTCAAAAAATTTTAGTCCTTCAATTTGGTTTTAAAGAAGTATTTTTAAATTGGTATCTTATTTGTGATATAATTTCATATTGGTATACCCTCTTCAAAATTAACATCAAAACCCTCTTGAACACTAAGAGGAGGATTCCATTAAGGGGGAGTTTTGTTTAAGTCAAAGGAAAAGCATTTGAAATAGGGGGAGAGAATTTCAAATCTTAAAAATGCTTCTCAAAATCTTATTCATTTACCTTTGACTTTTTGCAAAAGAACTTTGAAAAGAATTTACAAAAGAATTTGCAAAAACAAAACATGTGGTGCAAGCGTGGTCCAAAATGTTAAAAAAAATAAAGAAACAATCCATGTGTATCTTATGAGTATTTATATTGGCTCAATTCTAAGTAACCTTTGCACTTACATTATGCAAACTAGTTCAATTACACACTTCTATATTTGCTTTGGTTTGTGTTGGCATCAATCACCAAAAAGGGGGAGATTGAAAGGGAATTAGGCTTACACCTTTTTCCTAATTGATTTTGGTGGTTGAATTGCCCAACACAAATAATTGGACTAACTAGTGTGCTCTAGTCTATAAGTTCTACAGGTGCCAAAGGTTCACAATAAGCCAATAAAAAGACCAAGAAAAGGGTTCAAACAAGAGAGCAAAAGACAACCCGGAAGACACCTGGTTTGGTGGTTGATGCACCACCGGACAGTGTCCGGTGCACCAGGGAACTCGACGCCCAACTCTTCACCTTCGGGAATACGCTCCGCTATAATTCACCGGACTGTCCGGTGCACACCGGACTGTCCGGTGTGACAATGGAGCAACGACTACTTCGCGCGCAACGGTCGACTGCAACGCATTAAATGCGCGCCTGCGCGCGCAGAGGAGCAGGGCACGAGCGGGTGGCACACCGGACAGCCTACAGGGCCTGTCCGGTGCACCACCGGACAGCCAGGCGGGCCCACAAGACAGTGCTCCAACGGTCGAACCCCAACAGTCTGCTGACGTGGCTGGCGCACCGGACAGTGTCCGGTGGCGCACCGGACTGTCCGGTGCGCCATGCGACTGCAGCCTTCCAACGGCCACTTTGTGGTGGTTGGGGCTATACCCCAACCACCCCACATTCATTGGCATCCAAGTTTTCCACCTTCCAACTACTTACAAGAGCTAGCATTCAATACAAGACACACCAAAGAGATCAAATCCTCTCCCAACTCACCACAAAGCTTTAGTGATTAGTGAGAGAGATTTATTGTGTTTATTTGAGCTCTTGCGCTTGGATTGCTTCTTTCTCTCATTCTTTCTTGCGATCATCTCATTTGTAATCAAGGCAAGAGACACCAATTGTGTGGTGGTCCTTGCGGGAACTTTGTGTTCCGATTGATTGAGAAGAGAAGCTCACTCGGTCTAAGTGACCGTTTGAGAGAGGGAAAAGAGTTGAAAGAGACCCGGTCTTTGTGACCACCTCAACGGGGAGTAGGTTTGCGAGAACCGAACCTCGGTAAAACAAATCCTTGTGTCACACTCTTTATTCGCTTGCGATTTGTTTTCACGCCCTCTCTCGGACTCGTTTATATTTCTAACGCTAACCTGGCTTGTAGTTGTGATTAAGTTTGTAAATTTCAGATTCGCTCTATTCACCCCCCTCTAGGCGACTTTTAGAAACTTCGTAGAATGATGCAGTTTAATACGAAAACTTGGTCATCAAGCAGACTGTTGACCTTCTGACCAGTCAATACTAAAGTAGGTCGGCTGCCTTTTTGGTAGATTTGATTAAGTCGGCTTTAGAAGCATTGGAAACTAGACTTCAAGAGCTTTCCAAAAAGTACTTATGGGCCTTCATAGCTTTTGGGAATCAAAAGATATGACTATTCCTTCTGGACGGTTCTGTTGCGCTGGACTGACTCGGACATAGCTCTTCTTGTTGACTCGTCCTTGACATGTTTTGTCCTTCCTCTTTGGTGAACCTAAGTAATATCAACATACACGACTTAGGTAGCATAAAGTTCTCATTAGTGTTTAATTGAAATTCATAAATTAGCGCGTGCACCTCTTGCTGTAGCTTCTTAGCTCGGCTACGTGTAATTGGTCCATCAAAGGCTTGGGTTGGTGATGTTGTTGGTTGTACTTGAGTTGATGTAGTATGACTTGGGGGTTGTAATGTGTTGCTTAATGGCGTGGTCGTATCATCCTCCCCCCTTTTAAAGGAGTCGTCCTCGACTCTGAAGTGTCTTCGCTTGTATATGGTAAGAGGTCAGCAACATTGAACGTGTTGCTCACGTCATAGCTTGGTGGAAGATCTATCTTGTATACATTATCATTGATCTTGGCAAGAAAACGAAATGGACCATCCCCTCGTGGCATCAATTTGGATTTGCGCTGATCAGGAAAACGCTCTTTGCGCAAGTGAATCCAAACCAAGTCCCCCGGCTCAAATAACACTTTCTTCCTATGCTTGTTCATACTTGCAGCCTTGCGCACTGCTTTGAGCTCAATTGCTTCCTTGGTCTTCTCATGTATCTTTTTTATATATGCAGCACGCTTGGAAGCTTCCATATTGGTTCTTTCCTGCAATGGAAGGGGCAACAAATCTATGTGAGCAATAGGTTTGAACCCATATACAATTTCGAAGGGGCATAAATTAGTTGTAGAATGTACTGCCCTGTTATAAGCAAACTCCACGTGTGGCAAACATTCCTCCCAATCCTTCAAGTTCTTCTTTACCATTGTTCGCAGCAGCATTGACAATGTACGATTCACCACTTCAGTTTGGCCATCAGTTTGGGGGTGGCATGTGGTGGAGAACAAAAGTTTAGTCCCAAGATTTGCCCACAATGTCTTCCAAAAATAGCTCACAAACTTCACATCACGGTCAGATACGATGGTCTTGGGCACTCCATGTAGTCTCACGATTTCTCTGAAAAACAAATTAGCAGCATGTGAAGCATCGTCGCTCTTGTTGCATGGAATAAAATGAGCCATTTTTGAAAATCTATCAACCACAACAAAAATAGAATCTCTCTTTTTTCGAGTCATCGGCAGTCCTAAAACAAAATACATGCTTATGTCTTCCCAAGGAATTTTAGGAGCGGGTAAAGGAGTATATAAACCATGATGGTTCAATTTTGACTTAGCTTTGTGACAGGTGACACAACGCTCCACAAATCTGATGACGTCTCTCCTCATCTTGGGCCAATAGAAATGATCACTGAGCATTTCATAAGTCTTCTTTTGTCCAAAATGACCTGTTAGACCGCCTCCATGTGACTCCTGCAATAAAAGCAATCTAACCGAAGAATTTGGTACACAAAGTTTGTTAGCTCTAAACAAAAATCCATCATGTATATGATATTTTTCCCAACCTTTTCCATCTTTACAATGATTGTATGGTTCTGAAAATTCAGGATCATCATTATACATTTCTTTCAAATTTTCAAAACCCAAAACTTTTACCTCTAGTTGATTCAACAACACATTCCTTCGAGACAAGGCATCAGCGACCACATTGTCCTTACCTTTCTTATATTTCACAATGTATGGAAATGTTTCGATAAACTCAACCCATTTGGCATGGTGACGGTTCAGTTTGGCTTGCCCTTTCAAATACTTCAAAGCTTCATGATCGGGATGAATAACAAACTCTTTTGGCCATAAGTAGTGCTGCCATGTTTCAAGCGCTCGGACCAAAGCATACAATTCTTTGTCATACACAGAATAATTTAATTGAGCACCTCCCAATTTTTCACTAAAATATGCTATAGGTTTTCCTTGTTGCATTAAAACTCCTCCTATCCCAATCCCACTAGCATCACATTCTACTTCAAAAGTTTTAGTGAAATCAGGAAGAATAAGTACAGGTGCTTCAGTCAAACGTTTCTTCAATTCTTGAAAAGCATCTTCTTGTGAGTTTCCCCATTTAAATTCAACACCTTTCTTTGTCAATTCATTTAAAGAAGAAGCGACGGTACTGAAATCTCGCACAAATCTTCTATAAAAACCAGCAAGACCATGAAAACTTCTTACTTGACTTACATTCGTTGGAGCTGGCCAATCCTTGATGGCTTTCACCTTGGATTCATCCACCTCTATTCCTTTTTCTGAAACAACAAAGCCAAGAAACGCAACATGGTCTGTGCAAAAACTGCACTTCCCAAGTGTCGGGGACCATGATTAGGGGTACCCTCAAGGCTCCTAATTCTCAGCTGGTAACCCCCATCAGCATAAAGCTGCAAAGGCCTGATGGGAGCGATTAAGTCAGGGATCAGTCCATACGGGGGACTCGATCACGCCTCGCCCGAGCCTAGCCTCGGACAAGGGCAGCCGACCCCGGAGGATTTCCGTCTCGCCCGAGGCCCCCCTCCAGCGGCGAACATATCTCTGGCTCGCCCGAGGCCCTGCCTTCGCCAAGAAGCAACCCTGACCAAATCGCCGCACCAACCGACCAAATCGCAGAAGAGTTTAATGCAAAGGTGACCTGACACCTTTATCCTGACGCACGCCCTCCAGCCGGCAGAGCCGAAGTGACCGCCGTCACTTCGCCGCTCCACTGACCGGCCTCGCAGAAGGACAGCGCCGCCTGCGCCACTCCGACTACGGTGCCACTTGACAGAGTGAGACTGACAGGCAGTCAGGCCCTGCTGAAGGCACCATAGGAAGCTCCGCTCCGCCCGACCCAGGGCTCGGACTCGGGCTAAGTCCCGGAAGACGGCGAGCTCCGCTCCGCCCGACCCAAGGCTGGGACTTGGGCTCAGCCCTAGAAGACGGCGAACTCCGCTCCGCCCGACCCAGGGCTCGGACTTGGGCTCAGCCCCAGAAGACGACGAACTCCGCTCCGCCCGACCCAGGGCTCGGACTCGGGCTCAGCCCCAGAAGACGACGAACTCCGCTCTGCCCGACCCAGGGCTCGGACTTGGGCTCAGCCCTAGAAGACGACGAACTCCGCCTCGCCCGACCCAGGGGCTCGGACTCGATTTTGGCCACGGAAGACAGACTCGACCTCGGCTTCGGAGGAGCTTCCACATCGCCCAACCTAGGGCGCAGACCAGCCGCGTCAACAGGAGGTGCCATCATCACCCTACCCCGAGCTGACTCGGGCCGTAGGGAACAAGACCGGCGTCCCATCTGGCTCGCTCCGCCAGATAGGCAATGATGGCGCCCCGCACACTCTGTGACGACGGCGACTCTCAGCCCCCTTACGAAAGCAAGAGGACGTCAGCAAGGACTCAACCGCTCCGACAGCTGTCCCTCCGCCAGGCTCCATCGCTCCTCCGACGGCCATGACATCACACCAGCTGGGTGCCAAAATCTCTCCGACTGCCACAACGGCGTGTACTTAGGGCACTAGCTCTCCTCCGCTAGACACGTAGCACTCTGCTACACCCCCATTGTACACCTGGATCCTCTCCTTACGCCTATAAAAGGAAGGACCAGGGCCCTCTTAGAGAGGGTTGGCTGTGCGGGGACGAGGATGAGACAGGCGCTCGCTTGAAGCCGCTCGCTCCCTCTCCCGCGTGGACGCTTGTAACCCCCCTACTGCAAGCGCACCCGACCTGGGCGCGGGACGAACATGAAGGCCGCGGGATTCCCACCTCTCTCACACCGATCTCCGGCCGCCTCGCTTTTCCCCCCTTCGCACTCGCCCTCACGCTCGACCCATCTGGGCTGGGGCACGCGGCGACATTCACTCATCGGCTCAGGGACCCCCCGGTCTCGGAACGCCGACAGTTGGCGCGCCAGGTAGGGGCCTGCTGCGTGTTGACTAACAGCTTCCCGTCAAGCTCCAGATGGGCAGTCTCCAGCAACCTCTCCAACCCGAGACGGTGCTCCGTTCCGGGAGTCTTGAGTTCATGACCCTCGACGGCAGCTACGACATGATACTCCTTCCACCGCCACGCGACAACGACAATGGCGGCCGACAGCCCGCCTGCCGGCGGCGGAATCGACGACGTCTTCCTCGCGTGGTGGAAGAACAACCTTCGAGCTCATCCCGCCCTCTTCCCCGTCGACGGAGGGGAAGGCAGGGCAACCAAGGCCAAGCAGGAGGCAGCGCCTCGTCGGCTGTCGAGCGAGTCGACAGCGCCGGCACCCCAACGGGGGGCGCACCGGGTATCGACTTCGCGCTTGAGACGAAGACGAGCGCCGTCTCCCCGCGACATGCCAATCTCGAGCAAGCGGACGACGCCAGCACGCTCGCGAAAAGCTTGCTGGACGTCACCCTCGTACCTGAGACGATGGTGCAGTCAGTCCCTGACATGACTTTATCGCTGCTCGTCGACCAAGAGGTACCGACCGATTCCCATCCCACGTCATTTGGATTCAGCCTCAACCCCCTAGCGACTTCGCTTTGGCGGGCGCTCGCGTAGAGGCAAGTCCAAACCCTCTGGGGTTTCGTATGCGGTCACCTTGGGACCGGCTGACGGACGTCTCGACCTACGGGCCCACCGGGTCCGAGGAAGACGACGAGCCCATCTTCTGTTGGGATTTCTCTGGACTTGGCAACCCCAGTGCCATGCGGGACTTCATGACCACATGTGACTACTGCCTCTCCGACTGTTCCGACGGTAGCCGTAGCCTCGGCGATGAGGACTGCGGCCCAAGTCGCGAATGCTTCCACGTCGATCTAGGGGGTCCCTCCGAAGGCAACCATCTCGGCATGCCGGAGGACGGTGATCTCCCTAGGCCGGTGCCTCGCGTTGACATCCCATGGGAGCTAGCTGTGGTCCCCGTTCAGGCGGGGGCTCATGACCCACAGCTCGAGCAAGTCCGCGGGGTGCAGGCCAGGCTCGACGAGGGAGCATGAGCGCTTGAGCCGATCCGCCGGGACGTCGGGCAGGCATGGGCGGGCCAACCCCCGGCCGGAGAAATACGTCAACTGCCCCAGGGCTTCCAGCACCGCGTCGCCGACGACATCAGGGTCAGGCCACCACCCGCATCTAGTGGGGTCGGCCAGAACCTGGCTGCAGCAGCGATGCTTCTCCGCGCGATGCCGGAGCCATCAACCACCGAGGGGCGGCGAATCCAGGGGAGCTCAAGAATCTCCTGGAAGGCGCCGCGGTCCGACGGGCCGAGAGCTCTGCCTCCCGAAGGCAGGGGTACCCCTCGGAACCTCATGCCGCGACTTCCCGATTCATGCGAGAAGCCTCGGTCTACACCGGGCGCACGCGCAACACCGCGCCTGCGGCCCCGGGTCGCCTCGGCAACGAGCACCATCACCGCGACCGTCGGGCCCACCTCGACGAGAGGGTGCGCCGAGGCTACCACCCCAGGCGCGGGGGACGCTACGACAGCGGGGAGGATCGGAGTCCCTCGCCCGAACCACCCGGTCCGCAGGCCTTCAGCCGGGCCATCCGACGGGCGCCGTTCTCGACCCGGTTCCGACCCCCGACTACTATCACAAAGTACTTGGGGGAGACGAGACCGGAACTGTGGCTCGCGGACTACCGTCTGGCCTGCCAACTGGGTGGAACGGACGATGACAACCTCATCATCCGCAACCTCCCCATGTTCCTCTCCGACACCGCTCGCGCCTGGTTGGAGCACCTGCCTCCGGGGCAGATCTCCAACTGGGACGACCTAGTCCAAGCTTTCGCCGGCAATTTCCAGGGCATGTACGTGCGCCCCAGGAATTCCTGGGACCTCCGAAGCTACCGGCAGCAGCCGGGAGAGTCTCTCCGGGACTACATCCGACGATTCTCGAAGCAGCGCACCGAGCTGCCCAACATCACCGACTCGGATGTCATCGGCGCGTTCCTCGCCGGCACCACCTGCCGCGACCTAGTGAGCAAGCTGGGTCGCAAGACCCCCACCAGGGCGAGCGAGCTGATGGACATCGCCACCAAGTTCGCCTCCGGCCAGGAGGCGGTCGAGGCTATCTTCCGAAAGGACAAGCAGCCCCAGGGCCGCCCATCGGAGGATGCCCCCCGAGGCGTCAACTCAGCGCGGCGCCAAGAAGAAGGGCAAGAAGAAGGGCAAGAAGAAGTCGTAAGCGAAACGCGACGCCGCCGACGCGGACCTTGTCGCCGCCGCCGAGTACAAGAACCCTCGGAAACCCCCCGGAGGTGCCAACCTCTTCGACAAGATGCTCAAGGAGCCGTGCCCCTATCACCAGGGGCCCGTCAAGCACACCCTTGAGGAGTGCGTCATGCTTCGGCGCCACTTCCACAGGGCCGGGCCGCCCGCGGAGGGTGGCAGAGCCCGCAATGACGATAAGAAGGAAGATCACCAAGCAGGAGAGTTCTCCGAGGTCCGCGACTGCTTCATGATCTACGGTGGGCAAGCGGCGAACGCCTCGGCTCGGCACCGCAAGCAAGAGCGTCGGGAGGTCTGCTCGGTGAAGGTGGCGGCACCAGTCTACCTAGACTGGTCCAACAAGCCCATCACCTTCGACCAGGCCGACCACCCCGACCATGTGCCGAGTCCGGGGAAATACCCGCTCGTCGTCGACCCCGTCATTGGTGACGTTAGGCTCACCAAGGTCCTCATGGACGGAGGCAGCAGCCTCAACATCATCTACGCCAAGACCCTCGGGCTCCTGCGTGTCGATTTGTCCTCCATCCGAGCAGGCGCTGCGCCCTTCCATGGGATCATTCCCGGGAAGCGCGTCCAGCCCCTCGGACAACTCGAGCTTCCCGTCTGCTTCGGAACGCCCTCCAACTTCCGAAGGGAGACCCTGACGTTCGAGGTGGTCGGGTTCAGAGGAACCTACCACACGGTGCTGGGAAGACCGTGCTAAGCGAAGTTCATGGCCGTCCCCAACTACACCTACCTGAAGCTCAAGATGTCGGGCCCCAACGGGATCATCACCGTCGGCCCCACGTACAAACACGCGTTCGAATGCGACGTGGAGTGCGTGGAGTACGCCGAGGCCCTCGCCGAGTCCGAGGCCCTCATCGCCGACCTGGAGAGCCTCTCGAAGGAGGTGCTAGACGTGAAGCGTCATGCCGGCAACTTTGAGCCAGCGGAGACGGTTAAGTCCGTCCCCTTCGACCCCAGCGGCGACGCCTCCAAGCAGATCCGGATCGGCTCCGGGCTCGATCCCAAATAGGAAGCAGTGCTCGTCGACTTTCTCCGCGCGAACGCCGATGTTTTCGCGTGGAGTCCCTCGGACATGCTCGGCATACCGAGGGATGTCGCCGAGCACTCGCTGGACATCAGAGCCGGAGCCCGACCCGTAAGCAGCCTCTGCGCCGATTCGACGAGGAGAAGCGCAGAGCCATAGGCGAGGAGATCCACAAGCTAATGGCGGCAGGGTTCATCAAAGAGGTATTCCATCCCGAATGGCTTGCCAACCCTGTGCTTGTGAGAAAGAAAGGGGAGAAATGGCGGATGTGTGTAGACTACACTGGTCTCAACAAAGCATGTTCGAAGGTTCCCTACCCTCTGCCTCACATCGATCAAATCGTGGATTCCACTGCTGGGTGCGAAACCCTGTCTTTCCTCGATGCCTACTCAGGGTATCATCAAATCAGGATGAAAGAGTCCGACCAGCTCGCGACTTCTTTCATCACACCCTTCGGCATGTACTGCTATGTCACCATGTCGTTCGACTTGAGGAATGTGGGCACGACGTACCAGCGGTGCATGAACCATGTGTTCGGCAAACACATTGGCCGCACGGTCGAGGCCTACGTCGATGACATCGTAGTCAAGACGAGGAAAGCTTCCGACCTCCTTTCCGACCTTGAAGTGACATTCCGATGTCTCAAGGCAAAAGGCGTCAAGCTCAATCCCGAGAAGTGTGTCTTCGGGGTGCCCCGAGGCATGCTCTTGGGGTTCATCGTCTCCGAGCAGGGCATCGAAGCCAACCCGGAGAATATCACAACCATCACCAGCATGGGGCCCATCAAGGACTTGAAAGGCGTACAGAGGGTCATGGGATGTCTCGCGGCTCTGAGCCGCTTCATCTCACGCCTCGGCGAAAGAGGTCTACCTCTGTACCGCCTCTTGAGGAAGGCCGAGTGCTTCACTTGGACCCCTGAGGCCGAGGAAGCCCTCGGAAGGCGCTCCTCACAAAGGCGCCTATCCTGGTGCCCCCAGCTGCCGGAGAAGCCCTCTTGGTCTACGTCGCCGCGACCACTCAGGTGGTTAGCGCCGCGATTGTGGTCGAGAGGCAAGAAGAGGGGCATGCATTGCCCGTTCAGAGGCCAGTTTACTTCGTCAGCGAGGTACTGTCCGAAACCAAGATCCGCTACCCACAAGTTCAGAAGCTGCTGTATGCGGTGATCCTGACACGGCGGAAGTTGCGACAATACTTCGAGTCTCATCCGGTAACTGTGGTGTCATCCTTCCCCCTGGGGGAGATCACCCAGTGCCGAGAGGCCTCGGGTAGGATTGCAAAGTGGGCAGTGGAAATCATGGGCGAGACAATCTCGTTCGCCCCTCGGAAGGCCATCAAGTCCCAGGTCTTGGCGGACTTCATGGCCGAATGGGTCGACACTCAGCTACCGACGGCTCCGATCCAACCGGAGCTCTGGACCACGTTTTTCGACGGGTCGTTGATGAAGACGGGGGCCGGCGCAGGCCTACTCTTCATCTCGCCCCTCGGGAAACACATACGCTATGTGCTACGCCTCCATTTCCCAGCGTCCAACAATGTGTATGAGTATGAGGCTCTGGTCAACGGGTTGCGGATCGCCATCGAGCTAGGGGTCCGACGCCTCGACGCTCGCGGTGACTCGCAGCTCGTCATCGACCAAGTCATGAAGAACTCCCACTGCCGTGACCCGAAGATGGAGGCCTACCGCGATGAGGTTCGGCGCCTGGAAGACAAATTCTATGGGCTCGAGCTCAACCACATCGCCCGGCGCTACAACGAGACTGTGGACGAGCTGGCTAAAATAGCCTCGGGGCGAACAACGGTTCCCCCGGACGTCTTCTCCCGAGACCTGCATCAACCCTCCATCAAGATCGACGACACGCCCGAGCCCGAGGCACCCTCGGCCCAGCCCGAGGTACCCTCGGCTCAGTCCGAGGTATCTTCGGCATGGCCCGAGGCACCCTCAGCCCGGCCCGAGCCACCCTCGGCTCAGCCCGAGGCACCCTCGGCACCCGAGGGTGAGGCACTGCGCGTCGAGGAGGAGCGAAGCGGGGTCACGCCTAATCAAAACTGGCAGACCCCGTACCTGCAATATCTCCACCGAGGAGAGCTACCCCTCGACCGAGCCGAGGCTCAGCGGTTGGCGCGACGCGCCAAGTTGTTCGTCTTGCTGGGCGATGAGAAGGAGCTCTACCACCGCAGCCCCTCTGGCATCCTCCAGCGATGCATCTCCATCGCCGAAGGTCAGGAACTCCTGCGAGAGATACACTCGGGGGCTTGCGGCCATCACGCAGCGCCTCGAGCCCTTGTCGGGAATGCTTTCCGACAAGGCTTCTACTGGCCGACGGTGGTGGCCGACGCCACTAGAATTGTCCGCACCTGCGAAGGGTGTCAGTTCTACGCAAGGCAGACCCACTTGCCCGCTCAGGCTCTGCAGACGATACCCATCACCTGGCCTTTTGCTGTGTGGAGTCTGGATCTCGTCGGCCCCTTGTAGAAGGCACCCGGGGGCTACACGCACCTGCTGGTCGCCATCGACAAATTCTCCAAGTGGATCGAGGTCCGACCCCTAAACAGCATCAGGTCCGAACAGGCGGTGGCGTTCTTCACCAACATCATCCATCGCTTCGGGGTCCCAAACTCCATCATCACCGACAACGGCACCCAGTTCACCGGCAGAAAGTTCATGGACTTCTGCGGGGATCACCACATCCGGGTGGACTGGGCCGCCGTAGCTCACCCCATGTCAAATGGGCAAGTAGAGCGTGCCAACGGCATGATTCTGCAAGGGCTCAAGCCTCGGATCTACAACGACCTCAACAAGTTCGGCAAGCGATGGATGAAGGAACTCCCCTCGGTGGTCTGGAGTCTGAGGACAACGCCGAGCCGAGCCATGGGCTTCACGCCGTTCTTCCTAGTCTACGGGGCCGAGGCCGTCTTGCCCACCGACCTGGAATACGGCTCCCCGAGGACGAGGGCCTACACCGACCAAAGCAACCAAGCTAGCCGAGAAGACTCGCTGGACCAGCTGGAGGAGGTTCGGGACAAGGCCTTACTACACTCGGCGCGGTACCGGCAGTCCCTGCGACGCTACCACGCCCGAGGGGTCCGGTCCCGAGACCTCCAGGTGGGTGACCTGGTGCTTCGGCTGCGACAAGACGCCCGAGGGCGGCACAAGCTCACGCCCCCCTGGGAGGGGCCGTTCGTCATCGCCAAAGTTCTGAAGCCCGGAACATACAAGCTGGCCAACAGTCAAGGCGAGGTCTATAGCAACGCTTGGAACATCCAACAACTACGTCGCTTCTACCCTTAAGATGTTTTCAAGTTGTTCATATACCTCGCACCCATGCAAAGTTTAGTCATCAAGGAAGGGTCGGCCTCGCCTCGGCAAAGCCCGACCCTCCCTCGGGGGCTAAAAGGGGGGGGAACCCCCTCTGCGTCGAAATTTTCCTCGAAAAAAGATCTTTTCTGCCAGAATGTCTTTCGTGCTTTTTGACTACTTCGAAAGTGGATCCTGAAAACGACGGAGTACACATAAGCAACCAAGGCTGACCGAGCCGAGGGACTCCTATGCATCCGGGATACGGATACCTCACTCATCACCTTCTGCGATAAGTAACTCACGTTCAGATAAGTGATTCCGCGGACCGAACAAGTCTTCACGTTCGGAAGCTCTTCTGCCGAAGTGATCCTTCGAGCCTTCTCGACTGCGTCGGTGACAGAGCCCCATGGACGGGTAAGAGTGCGCGTAAGCGGCAAGGCCGACCGAGCCGAGGGACTCCTACGCCTCCGGGATACGGATACCTCACTCATCACCTTCCGCGAGAAGCAACTCTCGCTCGCACAAACATCCCTGTTACCGACAAAAAAGTCCAGATACTCGAAACAAGAGGAAAAGAGACGTAGCTTTACAACACAACGAGGGTGTGTTTTGGCCTCGACGGCCGCAGGAAACACACGCTACAAGACAATCCGATCCTGCAGGCTCGGGTCTTGACACTGGAAGGGGGCAGCAGCACCCTCGGCATCGACGACACGTTCGGCGAGGTCCGACCTAGCCTCGGACGGCGACGCGGTCCGAGGATCTCCACTCTAAAGGACGACGTCATCGCCACGCCCGGGCAATCGCTGCAAGGGTCTTCTCCTGGAACCCGACCCGAGCAGGCGGCTCGGCCGGTCACCCCGGGGCCTCGGCCAGCTGTCCTCCAAGGACATCAGCCCGACCCGAGGCCTCGGCTGGCCAACTCCGGCGTCGGTCCCGCTAACGGACGACCCGGCTAGGCTCCGGCCAACCAGGTTTCCTTTTCGAGCCAACTCAGCCCCTGTTCATGCTGATACCGCTACCCCTGGCCTCAGCTCATCGAAGAGCGGCCGAGGGGTTCCTTTAACTAAGCTAGAGAAGCCTCGGACAACAAGGCCGACCGAGCCGAGGGACTCCTACGCCTCCGGGATACGGATACCTCACTCGTCACCTTTACACGGGGCGACTCACGCTTGGTGAAGCGGTTCAGACAACCAACAGGCGAGTCTTAGTGCTCGAAAATGAGGAAAAAACATGGCTCCGTGCCGAAAATACATACATGTTCAGGCCTCGACAGCCACAATGAACAAAAACACTGGCATTCAAAGTGCCATTACAAACGGAACTCTAGTTCCGTCCCCGCGGGTATGAACAACCTCGAGCCTGCGGGGCGACGAACACCGGGGGACCCGCCAGCGACCTCTGCAGCAGCAGCCATGGTCCTAGGACGGACGCGGCCGCCGGAGGGCTCTCGTTTGCGTTCCCGCTCAAGGGACGCGAACCAGCTATTAAAGCCAAAGAGCGGGCCGCTCCCAAGCGCACCGGTAGGTCCTCGCTGCCGTCCTCGCCGCGAAAGCAAGGAAGAGGGCGGAATGTTGCATCCTAGCTAGGCAGCAACAGTTCACCTTCCCTGGCATGGCTGGAGGACGTCTCCTCCGCAAAGCTGGGGGATGTCTGCCACCACCAGAAGCTGGAAGAAGAGGTGGCCCGCCGGCCCGCGCGGGAGGTAGAGCCCCGGCTCGCCTCGCTCCCCGCCCCAGCGAGGATGACAAACACCCTCGAGGCTGAGGGCGGGACCAAGACCACAGCCCGACTTGCCTCTCCCCATCCAGGGGCTGGAGGTCACCGTCTTGGGTGACCACCAGCGGAGGGGTGCAACCGGGCTGTGTGATGAAAATCCTTGAAGCCGAACGATGGCTGAAAGGTACCAACTCCCACGGAGTTGCGTTCCTGAAAGGGAATTAGGCTTATACCTAGTTCCTAAATAATTTTGGTGGTTGAATTGCCCAACACAAATAATTGGACTAACTAGTTTGCTCTAGTGTATAAGTTATACAGGTATAAAAGGTTCACACTTTGCCAATAAAAAGATCAAGTATTGAATTCAACAAAGGAGCAAAGGGGCAACCGAAGGCACCTCTGGTCTAGAGGCATCGGACTTTCCGGTGCACACCGGACAGTGTCCGGTGCACCAGAGAACTCCAACTCAAACTTGCCACCTTCGGGAATTTCCGGAGGCACTCCGTTATAATTCACCGGACTGTCCGGTGTACACCGGACAGTGTCCGGTGCTCCACGGAAGAGCTGCCTCAGGAACTCGCCAGCCTCGGGAAATCGGAACGGCTGCTCCGCTATAATTCACCGGACATGTCCGGTGTACACCGGACTGTCCGGTGCAACCACGGAGCAACGACTACTTCGCGCCAACGGTCACCTGCAGGCGCATTCAATGCGCGCCAAAAGCGCGCAGAAGTCAGGCACGCGCGCGCTGGCACACCGGACATTGAACAGTACATGTCCGGTGTGCACCGGACACCCAGGCGGGCCCAGAAGACAGAAGCTCCAACGGTCGGAATCCAACGACATTGGTGACGTGGCTGGCGCACCGGACATGCATGTCCGGTGTGCACCGGACTGTCCGGTGCACCATACGACAGACAACCTCCACCAACGGTCAAGTTTGGTGGTTGGGGCTATAAATACCCCAACCACCCCACCATTCAATGCATCCAAGTTTTCCAGCTTCCAACCACTATACAAGAGCTAGCATTCATTGCAAAGCACACCAAAAGAGATCAAATCCTCTCCCAACTCTTCACAATGCCTTAGTGACTAGAGAGAGTGATTTGTAGTGTTCATTTGAGCTCTTGTGCTTGGATCGCCTCTTTTCTTTCGCATTCTTTCTTGTGATCAAACACTCACTTGTAATTGAGGCAAGAGGCACCAATTGTGTGGTGGCCCTTGCGGGAAGTTTGATTCCCAAGTGATTTGAGAAGAGAAGCTCACTCGGTCCGAGGGACCGTTTGAGAGAGGGAAGGGTTGAAAGAGACCCGACCTTTGTGGCCTCCTCAACGGGGAGTAGGTTTGCGAGAACCGAACCTCGGTAAAACAAATCCGCGTGTCACACTCTTCATTTGCTTGCGATTTGTTTTTGCACCTTCTCTCGCGGACTCGTTTTGTTTCTAATGCTAACCCGGCTTGTAGTTGTGTTTATATTTGTAAAATTCAGTTTCGCCCTATTCACCCCCCCTCTAGGCGACTATCAATTGGTATCAGAGCCCGGTGCTTCATTAGAGCCTAACCGCTCAAAGTGATGTCGGGAGATCACACCAAGAGGGAGATGGAGACCGGCGACAAGCCCACTACGAGCCAAGGGAGCACTTCATCGGAAGAGTCCCGCACCAAGAGGAAGGAGAAGAAGAAGGACTCCTCCAAACGGAAGGAGAAAAGATCTTCTCCTTCACACCACAAAGAGAAGAAGGAGAAATCTTCTTCTCACAAGTCACATCGGAAAAGCGACAAGCACAAGAGGATGAGGAAGATAGTCTACTACGAGACCGACACTTCATCAACATCGACCTCCGACTCCGATGCGCCGTCCGTAACTTCTAAGCGCCAAGAGCGCAAGAAGTTTAGTAAGATTCCCTTACACTATCCTCGTACACCTAGACATACTCCATTACTTTCCGTTCCATTAGGCAAACCGCCAACTTTTGATGGCGAAGATTATGCTAGGTGGAGTGATTTAATGAAATTTCATCTAACCTCACTCCACAAAAGTATATGGAATGTTGTTGAGTTTGGAGCACAGGTACCATCCGTAGGGGATGAAGACTATGATACGGACGAAGTGGCCCAAATCGAGCACTTCAACTCCCAAGCCACAACCATACTCCTTGCCTCTCTAAGCAAGGATGAATACAACAAGGTGCAAGGGTTGAAGAATGCAAAGGAGATTTGGGACCTACTCAAGACCGCACACGAGGGTGATGAACTCACCAAGATCACAAAGCGGGAAACGATCGAGGGGGAGCTCGGTCGTTTTCGTCTTCGCCAAGGGGAGGAGCCACAAGATATGTACAACCGGCTCAAAACCTTGGTGAACCAAGTGCGCAACCTCGGGAGCAAAAAGTGGGACGACCACGAGGTGGTTAAGGTTATTCTAAGATCTCTCATTTTCCTTAACCCCACTCAAGTTCAATTAATTCGTGGTAATCCTAGATACACACTAATGACCCCCGAGGAAGTTATCGGGAATTTTGTGAGCTTTGAATGTATGATCAAGGGCTCAAAGAAGATCAACGAGCTTGATGAATCCTCCACGCCCGAAGCACAACCGGTGGCATTCAAGGCGACGGAGGAGAAGAAAGAGGAGTCTACATCGAGTAGACAACCAATTGACGCCTCCAAGCTCGACAATGAGGAGATGGCTTTAATCATCAAAAGCTTTCGCCAAATCCTCAAGCAACGGAGGGGGAAGGACTACAAACCCCGCTCCAAGAAAGTATGCTACAAATGTGGTAAGCCCGGTCATTTTATTGCAAAATGTCCTATGTCTAGTGACAGTGACAGGGGCGACGACAAGAAGGGAAAGAGGAGAGAAAAGAAGAAGTACTACAAGAAGAAGGGCGGCGATGCCCATGTTTGCCGGGAGTGGGACTCCGATGAGAGCTCCACCGAGTCCTCCTCCGACGAGGACGCCGCCAACATCGCCGTCACCAAGGGACTCCTTTTCCCCAACGTCGGTCACAAGTGCCTCATGGCAAAGGACGACAAAAGGAAGAAGGTTAAATCTAAATCCTCCACTAAATATGAATCCTCTAGTGATGATAATGATAGTGATGAGGAAAATAACTTGCGAACCCTTTTTGCCGACCTAAACATGCAACAAAAAGAAAAATTAAATGAATTAATTAGTGCCATGCATGAGAAGGATGATCTCTTGGACTCCCAAGAGGACTTCCTAATCAAGGAAAATAAAAAGCATGTTAAGGTTAAAAATGCTTATGCTCAACAAGTTGAAAAATGTGAAAAATTGTCTAGTGAGCTAAGCGTTTGCCATGAGACTATAGACAACCTTAGAAATGAAAATGCTAGATTAATTGCTAAGGTTGATTCTCATGTTTGTGATGCTTCAATTCCCGATCTTAGAAATAATAATGATCTACTTGCTAAGATTAAGGAATTGAATGACTCTCTTGCTAGCCTTAGAGTAGAAAATAAAAATTTGATTGCTAAGGTTAAAGATTTTGATGTTTGCAATACTATTGTTTCCGACCTTAGAACTAAGAATGATATGTTGCATGCTAAGGTTGTAGAATTAAAATCTTGCAAACCCTCTACATCTACCATTGAGCACACTTCTATTTGTACTAGATGTAGAGATGTTGATATCAATGCTATTCATGATCACATGGCTTTAATTAAACAACAAAATGATCATATAGCATTATTAGATGCCAAAATTGCCGAGCATAACTTAGAGAATGAAAAGTTTAAATTTGCTAGAAGTATGCTCTACAATGGGAGACGCCCTGGCATCAAGGATGGCATTGGCTTCCAAAGGGGAGACAATGTCAAACTTAATGCCCCTCCAAAGAATTTATCTAACTTTGTTAAGGGCAAGGCTCCCATGCCTCAGGATAACGAGGGTTACATTTTGTACCCTGCCGGTTATCCCGAGAGCAAAATTAGGAGAACTCATTCTAGGAAGTCTCACTCTGGCCCTAACCATGCTTTTATGTATAAGGGTGAGACATCTAGCTCTAGGCAACCAACCCGTGCTAAGTTGCCTAAAAAGAAAACTCCTAATGCATCAAATAATCATGCTATTTCATTCAAAACTTTTGATGCATCATATGTGCTCACTAACAAATCCGGCAAGGTAGTTGCCAAGGTTGTTGGGGGCAAACACAAGGGCTCAAAGACTTGTGTTTGGGTACCCAAAGTTCTTGTTTCTAATGCCAAAGGACCCAAAACCGTTTGGGTACCTAAAGTCAAGAACTAAAATTGTTTTGTAGGTTTATGCATCCGAGGGCTCAAGTTGGATACTCGACAGCGGGTGCACAAACCACATGACATGGGAGAAGAAGATGTTCTCCTCATATGAGAAAAACCAAGATCCCCAACGAGCTATCACATTCGGGGATGGAAATCAAGGTTTGGTCAAAGGATTGGGTAAAATTGCTATATCACCTGACCATACTATTTCCAATGCTTTTCTTGTAGATTCTTTAGATTACAATTTGCTTTTCGTATCCCAATTATGTCAAATGGGCTACAACTGTCTATTTACTGATGTAGGTGTTACTGTCTTTAGAAGAAGTGATGATTCAATAGCATTCAAGGGAGTGTTAGAGGGTCAGCTATACTTGGTAGATTTTGATAGAGCTGAACTCGACACTTGCTTGGTTGCTAAGACTAACTTGGGTTGGCTCTGGCACCGCCGACTAGCCCATGTTGGAATGAAGAATCTTCATAAGCTTCTAAAGGGAGAGCACATTTTAGGACTAACAAATGTTCATTTTGAGAAAGACAGGATTTGTAGCGCATGCCAAGCCGGGAAGCAAGTTGGGACTTATCATCCACACAAGAACATCATGACTAGTGACAGGCCACTGGAGCTCCTACACATGGACCTATTCGGCCCGATCGCTTACATAAGCATCGGCGGAAGTAAGTACTGTCTAGTTATTGTGGATGATTATTCTCGCTTCACTTGGGTGTTCTTTTTGTAGGAAAAATCTCATACCCAAGAGACCTTAAAGGGATTCTTGAGACGGGCTCAAAATGAGTTCGACTTAAGGATCAAGAAAATTAGAAGCGACAATGGGACGGAGTTCAAAAACTCTCAAATTGAAAGCTTCCTTGAGGAGGAGGGCATCAAGCATGAGTTCTCTTCTCCCTACACCCCTCAACAAAATGGTGTAGTGGAGAGGAAGAATCGAACTCTATTAGACATGGCAAGAACCATGCTTGATGAGTACAAGACTTCGGATCGGTTTTGGGCCGAGGCGGTCAACACCGCGTGCTACGCCATCAACCGGTTATATCTACACCGAATCCTCAAGAAGACATCTTATGAACTCCTAACCGGTAAAAAGCCCAACATTTCATATTTTAGAGTCTTTGGTAGCAAATGTTTTATTCTTGTTAAAAGAGGTAGAAAATCTAAATTTGCTCCTAAGACTGTAGAAGGCTTTTTACTAGGATATGATTCAAACACAAGGGCATATAGAGTCTTTAACAAGTCCTCCGGACAAGTTGAAGTTTCTTGTGATGTTGTGTTTGATGAGACTAACGGCTCTCAAGTAGAGCAAGTTGATCTTGATGAGATAGGTATTGAAGAGGCTCCATGCATCGCGCTAAGGAACATGTCCATTGGGGATGTGTGTCCTAAGGAATCCGAAGAGCCTCCAAATACACAAGATCAACCATCCTCCTCCACGCAAGCATCTCCACCAACCCAAAATGAGGACGAGGCTCAAGTTGATGAAGGAGAGGATCAAAGAGATGAGCCACCTCAAGATGACGGCAATGATCAAGGGAGAGATACAAATGATCAAGACAAGGAGGATGAACAACCAAGGCCGCCACACTCAAGAGTCCACCAAGCAATACAACGAGATCACCCCGTCGACACCATCCTCGACGACATTCATAAGGGGGTAACTACTAGATCTCGTGTTGCACATTTTTGTGAGCATTACTCTTTTGTTTCCTCTATTGAGCCACACAGGGTAGAGGAAGCACTACAAGATTCGGATTGGGTGGTGGCGATGCAAGAGGAGCTCAACAACTTCACTAGGAATGAGGTATGGTATTTAGTTCCACGTCCTAACCAAAATGTTGTAGGAACCAAATGGGTCTTCCGCAACAAGCAAGATGAGCATGGTGTGGTGACAAGGAACAAAGCTCGACTTGTGGCCAAAGGATACTCCCAAGTCGAAGGTTTGGATTTTGGTGAAACCTATGCACCCGTAGCTAGGCTTGAGTCAATTCGCATTTTATTGGCCTATGCTACTTACCATGGCTTTAAGCTTTATCAAATGGACGTAAAAAGTGCTTTCCTCAATGGACCAATCAAGGAAGAGGTCTATGTTGAGCAACCTCCCGGCTTTGAAGATAGTGAGTACCCTAACCACGTTTACAAACTCTCTAAGGCGCTTTATGGGCTCAAGCAAGCCCCAAGAGCATGGTATGAATGCCTTAGGGATTTTCTCATCACTAATGAATTCAAAGTCGGAAAGGCCGATCCTACTCTATTCACTAAAACTCTTGATAATGACTTGTTTGTATGCCAAATTTATGTTGATGATATTATATTTGGGTCTACTAACAAGTCTACATGTGAAGAATTTAGTAGGATCATGACACAAAAATTCGAGATGTCTATGATGGGGGAGTTGAAGTATTTCTTAGGATTTCAAGTGAAGCAACTCCACGAAGGCACCTTCATTAGCCAAACAAAATATACTCAAGACATTCTAAACAAGTTTGGGATGAAGGATGCCAAGCCCATCAAGACTCCCATGGGAACAAATGGGCATCTCGACCTCGACACGGGAGGTAAGTCCGTGGATCAAAAGGTATACCGGTCAATGATAGGTTCTTTGCTATATTTATGTGCATCTCGACCGGATATTATGCTTTTCGTATGCATGTGTGCAAGATTCCAAGCCGACCCTAAGGAAGCTCACCTTACGGCCGTAAAACGAATCTTGAGATATTTGGCTTATACTCCTAAGTTTGGGCTTTGGTACCCTCGGGGATCCACATTTGATTTGATTGGTTATTCGGATGCCGATTGGGCAGGGTGCAAAATCAACAGGAAGAGCACATCGGGGACTTGCCAGTTCTTGGGAAGATCCTTGGTGTCTTGGGCTTCAAAGAAGCAAAATTCGGTCGCTCTTTCCACCGCCGAAGCCGAGTACATTGCCGCAGGCCATTGTTGCGCGCAATTACTTTGGATGAGGCAAACCCTGCGGGACTATGGTTACAAATTAACCAAAGTCCCTTTGCTATGTGACAATGAGAGTGCAATCAAGATGGCGGATAATCCCGTCGAGCATAGCCGCACTAAACACATAGCCATTCGATATCATTTTCTTAGGGATCACCAACAAAAGGGAGATATCGAGATTTCTTACATTAATACTAAAGATCAATTAGCCGATATCTTTACCAAGCCTCTTGATGAACAAACTTTTAACAAACTTAGGCATGAGCTCAATATTCTTGATTCGCGCAATTTCTTTTGCTAACTTGCTCACATAGCTCATTTGTATACCTTTGATCATGTTTCTTTCATATGCTATGACTAATGTGTTTTTCAAGTCTATTTTAAACCAAGTCATAGGTGTATTGAAAGGGAATTGGAGTCTTCGGCGAAGACAAAGGCTTCCACTCCGTAACTCATCCTTCGCCGTCGCTCCGAGCCACTCTCCATCTTTGGGGGAGAGAGCAAAAGGACTTCGTCTTTGGTATAATCTTAACTCATTTATTTATGACCAAAGGGGAAGAAAGTATCTCAAAGGGCTCTAATGATTCCGTTTTTGGCGATTCATGCCAAAGGGGGAGAAAGTACGAGGAGCCCAAAGCAAAAGGACCGTACCACCACCAATTTCAAACAATTTCAAAAACTTAGTTTTTCAAAGAGTATTTTCAATTGGTATCCTATTGTGTTCAAAAGGGGGAGAAAGTAGTATTTCAAATGATATATCAAAACCCTCTTGAACACTAAGAGGAGGATCTCATTTAGGGGGAGTTTTGTTTAGTCAAAGGAAAAGCATTTGAAACAGGGGGAGAAAATTTCAAATCTTGAAAATGCTTTACAAAATCTTATTCATTTACCTTTGACTATTTGCAAAAGAACTTTGAAAAGGATTTACAAAAGAATTTGCAAAAACAAAACATGTGGTGCAAGCGTGGTCCAAAATGTGAAAAACAAAGAAACGATCCATGCATATCTTGTAAGTATTTATATTGGCTCAATTTCAAGCAACCTTTGCACTTACATTATGCAAACTAGTTCAATTATGCACTTCTATATTTGCTTTGGTTTGTGTTGGCATCAATCACCAAAAAGGGGGAGATTGAAAGGGAATTAGGCTTACACCTAGTTCCTAAATAATTTTGGTGGTTGAATTGCCCAACACAAATAGTTGGACTAACTAGTTTGCTCTAGTGTATAAGTTATACAGGTGTAAAAGGTTCACACTTTGCCAATAAAAAGATCAAGTATTGAATTCAACAAAGGAGCAAAGGGGCAACCGAAAGCACCTCTGGTCTGGAGGCACCGGACTGTCCGGTGCACACCGAACAGTGTCCGGTGCACCACCGGACAGTGTCCGGTGCACCAGAGGACTCCAACTCAAACTTGCCACCTTCGGGAATTTCCGGAGGCACTCCGTTATAATTCACCGGACTGTCCGGTGTACACCGGACAGTGTCCGGTGCTCCACGGAAGAGCTGCCTCAGGAACTCGCCAGCCTCGGGAAATCGGAACGGCTGCTCCGCTATAATTCACCGGACATGTCCGGTGTACACCGGACTGTCCGATGCAACCACGGAGCAACGACTACTTCGTGCCAACGGTCACCTGCAGGCGCATTCAATGCGCGCCAGAAGCGCGCAGAAGTCAGGCACGCGCGCGCTGGCACACCGGACATTGAACAGTACATGTCCGGTGTGCACCGGACACCCAGGCGGGCCCAGAAGACAGAAGCTCCAACGTTCGGAATCCAACGGCATTGGTGATGTGGCTGGCGCACCGGACATGTCCGGTGTGCACCGGACTGTCCGGTGCACCATACGACAGACAGCCTCCACCAACGGTCAAGTTTGGTGGTTGGGGCTATAAATACCCCAACCACCCCACCATTCAATGCATCCAAGTTTTCCAGCTTCCAACCACTATACAAGAGCTAGCATTCATTGCAAAGCACACCAAAAGAGATCAAATCCTCTCCCAACTCTTCACAAAGCCTTAGTGACTAGAGAGAGTGATTTGTAGTGTTCATTTGAGCTCTTGCGCTTGGATCGCCTCTTTTCTTTCGCATTCTTTCTTGTGATCAAACACTCACTTGTAATTGAGGCAAGAGGCACCAATTGTGTGGTGGCCCTTGCGAGAAGTTTGATTCCCAAGTGATTTGAGAAGAGAAGCTCACTCGGTCCGAGGGACCGTTTGAGAGAGGGAAGGGTTGAAAGAGACCCGGCCTTTGTGGCCTCCTCAACGGGGAGTAGGTTTGCGAGAACCGAACCTCGGTAAAACAAATCCGCGTGTCACACTCTTCATTTGCTTGCGATTTGTTTTTGCACCTTCTCTCGCGGACTCGTTTTGTTTCTAACGCTAACCCGGCTTGTAGTTGTGTTTATATTTGTAAAATTCAGTTTCGCCCTATTCACCCCCCCTCTAGGCGACTATCAGTTCCTCCAACGATGAGGCGGAAAGACGGCGGGTATCCCCCATCCGGGGGCTTGGAAGGTGGAAAGACACGATGCATAAGGGAGCGCGAAGACATGGTCGCCTTCCAAAGGGGGTCACCCTCCTTTTAAAGGCGACTCTCCCTACTTGCGCCCCAACCGTCGCGGGCTGAGTCTTCTCCAACACACTCCAAGGTCCTCCCCTGCGGCGCGGAGGCTGGGTCCCACACGTCATGCAAACCGGCTCAGAGTAGAAGAAGCCAAACCGCCGTGCGTGGTGCGCACAACCGCCCAGCGGTTACAAGCGACCCTCCACTTTTGCCCAGACCAGTGGGCGAAAGGGCGGGCAGCCATGCAGGCGGCATGCAACCGCGCCAAGTGGCCGCACTTCTCCGACTCCCAACACACCCGGCATGGGGGCCCAGGCCCACGCGTCATGCAACCGGCGCGCCAAATGCTTCTTGCATGCAACTGCACCGCCACTTGCGCCACCACAGCGTCTCCTCGACTGCGGAACCAATGCCGCGACTCGAGGTGACCCAGCGCACGACCCAGCAGCGCCAGCCTAGCGTGACGGTCAATACGGCCAAAAATGGGCCGGCAGTAATGACGGTGGCAGGCGGGCAGGAGCAGCGGTCACGTCGTCAGCCAAGCTCATGTCCCATCCGGGGGCAGCAAGAGAACCATCTCTCACGACGTGAAGACAACGCGCCCGTGCTCCGTCCCTCGAACGGCTCGCGCACGCGCAACGGCCACCCCGCCAACCACTCGCCCCGTCGCATTAACTCCGCGGCGGGACAGGCGGCGCCCCTGGCAGGAGAAGCGGGCGACGCTTCGCCTTCGCCATAATGACCGCGTCAAAAAAGGTACGCCGCGTCGTTCGATTTCGTATCCTTTTCCTTTTTCCTCTTTCTCTCTCTTGCAACAGGGACCGGGAAAGGGGATACCCCGAAAAGGATCCTTCCCTGTGAAGGAACCAGGCTCCGAGCCTCTCTACTGATCAGAGGTTCGAAGGCTGGCCCCCCGGAAGGGTTCGGCAGCCGCCTCAGATCGCGTGGGCCCTACACCCACTATTGGTCAGAGGTTCGAAGGCCGGCCCATCGGAAGGGTTCCACGGCCGCCTCAGGCTACTCGGGCTCCGCGCCCATTACTGATCAGGGGTTCGAAGACTGGCCCCCGAAGGGTTCACAACCGCCTCAGACGCCGAGCGAGGGATGACCATGGGTACGTTCGATACATAACCAAGGCTCGGGCTACGCTCCCGAGGTACCCTAGGACATTTCCGAGACCAACGGGAACGATCTTGTAACGGAATCCCATCAGAGGGAGGCATCGAGCCCTCGGACCCCGTCGCCAGGGGACCGGGTCCGGTAGATCACCCGCAGGTACTTTTGGGCGTGCCTCTGGGCCCCTAGCCGACCCCTAACGAACGGGGCACGGACGTCCACTCGGATTACCCGCTTGCAGCTCACCGGAGACACCATGTTCGGCGCCCATCGAGGGCAACATGGCGCTTTCCCCCCTCCTCCTTGCGGAAAGGCGACGCAGGGGCGTATGTAAAAAAGCCGAGTCTGTCCCTGATCGCCCTCTCGCCCTGTGCAGAGGCTCGGGGGCTGCTCTCGCAAACCCGGCTCCGGCCGAACCGTTGACAGCGTCAACATACCAGCCCGAGAACTTGGGACCCGACCGTACACCCGGGCTACGGCCAGCTCGCATGAGGGAACGACCAGACCAGCCGAAGCATTACGCGAGGCATTAAGACCTCGAAGGAGTGAAACCACTCCTCCGAGGCCTCGGGGGCTACACCCGGCGGGTGCGCTCGCACGCACCCACCGGAACAAAACTCAACCGAGAAAGGCTGGTCCCCTTGCAAAAAAGTGCGACGAAAGCCTCCAAGCGAGTGCTAACACTCTCTTCGAGGCTCGGGGGCTACTGTCGGGGACCATGATTAGGGGTACCCTCAAGGCTCCTAATTCTCAGCTGGTAACCCCCATCAGCATAAAGCTGCAAAGGCCTGATGGGAGTGATTAAGTCAGGGATCAGTCCATACGGGGGACTCGATCATGCCTCGCCCGAGCCTAGCCTCGGACAAGGGCAGCCGACCCCGGAGGATTTCCGTCTCGCCCAAGGCCCCCCTCCAGCGGCGAACATATCTCTGGCTCGCCCGAGGCCCTGCCTTCGCCAAGAAGCAACCCTGACCAAATTGCCGCACCAACCGACCAAATCGCAGAAGCGTTTAATGCAAAGGTGACCTGACACCTTTATCCTGACGCGCGCCCTCCAGCCGGCAGAGCCGAAGTGACCGTCGTCACTTCGCCGCTCCACTGACCGGCCTGACAGAAGGACAGCGCCGCCTGTGCCACTCCGACTGCGGTGCCACTTGACAGAGTGAGACTGACAGGCAGTCAGGCCCTACTGAAGGCACCATAGGAAGCTCCGCTCCGCCCGACCCAGGGCTCGGACTCGGGCTAAGTCCCGGAAGACGGCGAACTCCGCTCCGCCCGACCCAGGGCTCGGACTTGGGCTCAGCCCCAGAAGACGGCGAACTCCGCTCCGCCCGACCCAGGGCTCGGACTTGGGCTCAGCCCCAGAAGACGACGAACTCCGCTCCGCCCGACCTAGGGCTCGGACTCGTGCTCAGCCCCAGAAGACGACAAACTCCGCTTCGCCCGACCCAGGGCTCGAACTTGGGCTCAGCCCTAGAAGACGACGAACTCCGCCTCGCCCGACCCAGGGGCTCGGACTCGACCTTGGCCACGGAAGACAGACTCGACCTCGGCTTCGGAGGAGCTTCCACATCGCCCAACCTAGGGCGCAGACCAGCCGCGTCAACATGAGGCGCCATCATCACCCTACCCCGAGCTGACTCGGGCCACAGGGAACAAGATCGGCGTCCCATCTGGCTCGCTCCGCTAGATAGGCAATGATGGCGCCCCGCACACTCTGTGACGACGGCGGCTCTCAGCCCCCTTACGAAAGCAAGAGGACGTCAGCAAGGACTCAACCGCTCCGACAGCTATCCCTCCGCCAGGCTCCATCGCTCCTCCGACGGCCACGACATCACACCAGCTGGGTGCCAAAATCTCTCCGGCTGCCACAACGGTGTGTACTTAGGGCGCTAGCTCTCCTCCGCTAGACACGTAGCACTCTGCTACACCCCCCATTGTACACCTGGATCCTCTCCTTACGCCTATAAAAGGAAGGACCAGGGCCCTCTTAGAGTGGGTTGGCCGCGCGGGGACGAGGACGAGACAGGTGCTCGCTTGAAGCCGCTCGCTCCCTCTCTCGCGTGGACGCTTGTAACCCCCTACTGCAAGCGCACCCGACCTGGGCGCGGGACGAACACGAAGGCCGCGGGATTCCCACCTCTCTCATGCCGGTCTCCGGCCGCCTTGCTTTTCCCCCCTTCGCGCTCGCCCTCGCGCTCGACCCATCTGGGCTGGGGCACGCGGCGACATTCACTCGTCGGCTCAGGGACCCCCCGGTCTCGGAACGCCGACACCAAGATTAGCAAATAATTTCTCCTTTCTAAGCTCATCTAAAAGTTGTCGAATGTGTTTCACATGTTCATCAAAAGACTTGCTGTAAATTAGAATATCATCGAAGTAGACAACAACAAATTTTCCAATGAAAGTTCTTAAGACATGGTTCATTAATCTCATAAAAGTACTAGGAGCATTAGTCAACCCAAAGGGCATTACTAACCATTCATACAACCCAAATTTTGTTTTAAATGCAGTCTTCCATTCATCTCCAATTTTCATTCTTATTTGATGGTATCCACTTCTCAAATCAATTTTAGTAAAAATTGTGGAACCACTTAATTCATCAAGCATATCATCTAGTCGTGGAATAGGATGGCGATAGCGAACGGTAATATTATTTATAGCTCTACAATCAACACACATCCTCCAAGATCCATCTTTCTTAGGTACTAAAATCACAGGAACAGCACAAGGGCTTAAGCTTTCACGAACAAAACCTTTATCAAGAAGTTCTTGCACTTGCCTTTGTATTTCCTTAGTTTCTTCAGGATTGGTTCGATATGGTGGACGGTTAGGAAGTGCATCCCCTGGAATAAGATCGATTTGATGCTCAATCCCTCGAATTGGAGGTAGTCCAGCCAGTGTTTCTTGTGGAAACACGTCTTCAAAGTCCTGCAAAAGATTAGCCACAACACTAGGAAGAGATGTTATGTCGTTAGGAGAAATCAAAACATCTTTTTTCACAAGTACAAAGAGCACTTGAGATGGGTTGTTCCTCACTTCTCTTAGCTCAGATTTTGTGGCTAGCATAACTAGATGTTCTCCCTCTTCCTTCCTTTTATCTCTTGAATTTGGCTTGTAGCTCTCGCTCACCGAATTGTGGATGGCACTCAATTTCTTTTGCTCTTCTCCTCCTCTACTTGCTGCACTAATTTCAGTTTTCCTTTGTAAATGTTCAGCCATGATTTGTTGAGGGGTCATAGGCTTGAGTACAAACTTTCTCCCTTTCAGATCTAGCGTGTATTGATTTGTTCTTCCACAATGCTGAGAATATCGGCCATATTGCCAAGGTCTTCCTAGCAGCATGTGACACACAGACATGGGTGCAACATCGCACTCCACTGTGTCAACATACACTCCAATCTTGAACGAAACTTTCACCTTATAACCAATCTTGATATCTCCCGATTCATTCAACCATTGGACATGATATGGATGAGGGTGTCACTGCAACTTCAAACCAAGCTTTTGAACCATCTCACGACTTGCAAGATTATGGCAGCTTCCTCCATCAATGATCACCTTTACTACTTTATCTTGCACTTTTGCTCGCGTTTGAAAAAGATTATGTCGCTGTCCAATTTCAGCTTCTTTCATTTGAACACTCGAGATTTGTGTAACCACAAGAGTAGTACCATGCTCAAATTCACATCCCGTACGTTCTTCAGATTTATCAAGGTCATCTTCATTTCTTGCTTCAGCTTCCTCTTCACTAGCTGATGTATACTCTCCATCATCAGTCACAAGGATCACACGATTATTTGGACACTCCTTTATGACATGACCACGACCTCCACACTTGAAGCACTAAATACCACTACTCTTGGCTGTTGAACCCACTGATGTTGAAGTGGATGCTGCTGGTTTATAACTCGTGTTTGGAGCAGCACCGTTCTTTCCACTAGAATTGCCTTGAATATTGGATCACAAGCCTCCAGTTGAACCTTTTGTTGCTGAGGATGCAACAGTAAACCTTGAGATCGATTTGCTTCCTCCAGTCATGGTTCATGCACCATTTGACAAGGGCTTGCTGCTCTTAGCATCTTGTTGCAGCTGGCGTTCAGCTTTGGTGGCTTGATGTACCAAATCAATAAGACTTTGGTACGGCTGAAACTCAACAATACGCTGAATGTTGCGATGTAACCCAGTCATGAAACGTGCAATGGTTTGCTCTTCATCTTCATACACATTGGCTCTAATCATGGCCTTCTCCATCTCCTTATAATACTCCTCAACAGAGAAACTTCCTTGCCTCAAATTCTGCAATTAATCAAAAAGATCACGCCGATAATGCTTTGGCACAAAACGAATTCTCATTTCTCGCTTCATCTCTTGCCAAGTAATAATAGGGTCCTCTCCATCTTCTTCACGATCACGAAGATGTTGCTCCCACCAAATCAGAGCATATCCTTCAAACTCAAGAGATGCCATTGCAAGTTTCTTCTCCTCTGAATAATTATGTAGGCGGAAGATTTTCTCCACCTTCAATTCCCATGTGAAATAATCTTCAGGATCAGATCTACCATCAAATTTTGGCATGGTAAACTTAAGTTTCCCAAATCTCTCTTCTTGGTTGACGCCTCTATGATGACGGCGATCGTAGCGATGTTGGGACTGACCATCATCATCCCCAAATTCAGATTCTTCATTGTCATTATTTCTTCGATTCCGGCCTCTTCCTCTACCATGTGCAGCACCTTGATTTCTCCTCCCATGTTCACTTGTTCTTCTAGAATAATTTCCTTCACCTTCTTCCCCATCTTCATCATGGTTTCTTGCACTGTCAGGGAGTCGACGACGACCTCTGATTTTAGCCATAAGTTTCTAAAGATCTTGTGCCAACAGATCTTGCTTGGCTTCTATGCTTTGTTTGAGCTCATTGAAGTGTATCATGGTGACACAGTCTTCAATCTCAGCGTTGGGATCCATCTTCCTGCGAAATTAGTGGCGACAAGGCAACAAATATAGGTGGAATATGAAGCTATATAGAATCTCACAACCTCACCACTCTTACCAACCAAAGCTCTTATGAGTTCCCTGCGGGTTGCAAGAAAATGTGTGGTGGTAACAAGAAAGTGGTGGTTAAGCGAATACAAGACCAGATTACCGATTACGATGGCTTATATGTGGAGCTTGGTGGGGAATAATAAACAAGGAATGCAATCTGAATCCTAGTTGTTGTAAAGTTAAATAACCATCCAACTAGAAGTTCTCTGCCTAGTGCTGACCACAAGATACGAGTGATGTAAATAGATCAAACACACGCGTAAGAAATTTCAGATTTGATGCAGACAAGGAGTATGATTGAAATGCAAGTGTTGCAATCAGATCCAACCAAAATTTTGCACCAAATGACAATAGCAAACTGGTTGAACAACTTGATAAAATTTTCAGCACTTGTGCACATAAACAAACTGATTGTTCTACTTTTCTTTCACAATCTTGTTCAACACTTTTCTTTGGTACTTTTCTTTCTTCTCTTTTTTTTGATACTCTTTTTTATAGAACTAAACACAGAGATCTGATATGATATTGCACACTTTATAATACTTAACAAAGAACTCAACCAGCAGCTATAACTTAAATAAGATCAAAGTTAACGCGAAGGAAATGATGAGAGTTTTCAGATTTTTCTTTTTGTGGATATTTTCAGATATATATAAGAGGCTCAAAGGGAACACAAAGGATAGAGTGACTAGCAACTAAACAAAGACTCTAAGGACTGAAACTTAACAAAACTCACTGGAACAACAGATTGAAACAAAGGGCTATGGAAAAATAATTTATGGCTTTTAGTGGATAGGACGAACACAAAATATATGTAGCTAAGGGTAAAGAATCCTACCGTGGCAACTGAGGCTTTGATTCTAGATGATGCGTCATGATGCCCGATCTTCACGACGTAGGATCAATCTTCAGATAACTAGCTTCGAAGAAGCCAAGATAACTTGCTGCAAGCAGCGATAACTAGTGCAACCAGACAAATAAAACTCGAAGCCAACCACCGTTTTAATCGGCAACCTGAATCGAGGATTCACCCAACCACACTCTCAAAGAACCAACCAACACAGCCTACAATCAATCGAGGAGACCTCGAAGGGAGTAGGAGCACCACTTGGGAGCGGATGAAGCCGCCGCTTCTGCAATCCCGCGAAGGAATTCACAAGAGCAAAGGGGTAGAGATCACTCTCAATATTTGTTAGCACACAACTGAACAAAGGGGGTTCTGTTTTAGATTATCAAAAGCTGCCTTACATCATAGACATAGGGGGTATTTATACTAGTAACAACCAGCCTTAGTGTGGCAGAACCACCCGAATTATTCTAGTTTAAGTGCCTAAGTCACGCCCCAGGGGTCGTAATACACTTAAATCGGAATAACCCGTCAGTCCCTCAGATCTAGTCTGATAGAGCCACTTAACCAGGATCAAATTCCACAATCCCACTCGAAGGTGAGTCACAGAAGAAATACAATAAAACAGGAAACCTCAAATTAAGTACTGAGTTATTACATAAATCAGAGTTTTTGAGTAGCAAATAAAGTTCACAAAATAAAGTGCAGCGGATAATCGATGTCGTCGGTAATGAGGAAATGGGCAAGGCCTAGCCCACTACTCCTCATGCTCCTCTCCTGCCGGAGCAACATTTCACTCGACCGTCCAACCCGGTGGCAGGGTGGTAGGCCAAGTCACACCATCAACCAATTCCTGCATGGTACCTGCAAAAATTGTGCCACAAGCAAGGCTGAGTATACTAATACTCAGCTAGACTTAACCGGTGTGAGGAGTCTACTCCTCTACCTCTAGACTATGCAGCTGTTTGGCTGAGGGGTTTGGTTTGCCAAAAGCACTAGCTGTTTCTAAAATCAATTTTTTTTAGCTTTTCAATTTCTACCATCATTAACTTAGCTAGATTTGCTCCTTCTAAGCATACATGGTAACAATCAATTAGTTCAATCAACAAGTTATCTCATGTAGTCCACATTTCACTTCTTACTCGATGCAGTACAAGGAACCAAGCAGTCTCATTAGCTGCGAGAAGCAGACGATTCGAATCGAGTTTTAAACCTTGCAAGGTAAACCTAAACACACGGCATGTCAGGGTACTCCGACCCCGCACATGACAACCGTCCCCATCGATTCCCCGTTCGCGTCCAGGCCTCACCGCCTTGGCATACAATGCTCCACTGACCCCGGCTGCCGCCGTGCAGTGACCGCACTTGTACCCACCATAGCTAGCATGGGAGACCCAGTCTCAGGTCGCATGAGGGATAAAGTCTGCGCCCGGCTTCACTCAGGTACTAGGTTTACCGGTTACCATTTTTCCCGGCATGTGCTTAGTACGTTCAAAAGCTTGACTCAGGTATCCACACATTAATCCTTAATTCATTTTTCCCGTCTCATGGACAAGGCATCCTCCCTGGATCCAAATCCATAGACCAACATAGATCCCGTTATCAAGATGAATACAATCAATTCCTGACCTCGCGCGAGTGCTAGAAAAATCACTCGACTTCTACCGAGATCCTGATTAGCAAGCAGCTACTCGACCTAGCATACTAGTATTCATCTCAAAAAGGAATCCTAAGTTCATGCAACTAGAGGTTTCAAGCAACTCCTACACTTAAGTGCACATTGCAATCCTACAAGCATTAAGTGTAGTAAAGTAGCATATAATAACATGGTTATGCATAAAACCGGGGCTTGCCTTCAATTGCTGGGGCTGCGGGGAGATCCTCAATAGCAGCCTCTGAAGCCTGCTCCTGGTCCTCCTCTTGGACAGGTCCTTGCTCGGGGATGAGCACGTACTCTCCGTCGGCAAGATTACAATCTAATGAATGCAATGCGTAAGATATATACATGATATGATATGTGCTTTTAGAAATTACAACTTTTAAAGGTGTAGGATCTTTTGAGTTTAAAACAAGTTAACTTTACTTATGTAAAACCCTTAGTGGTATACTTGGTAAATTGGGTTAGACTTAGCTAAGGTAAGTGGTAGGTTTATTTTTTTGGGGTTCCACTGAATTCCTTTTAAGTCTTAGGGATAAATGATAAGTTCTCAAGTTAGACTTATTGGGATGAGGTTTATTCCTTCTTCTCTTTTCTTTTATTCTCTTTAATGTTTTGGAGTAGGTTTGAACTACAAGTTGCTTTTATAAAATTCTAAAAATTCCACAAAAATTACAGTGGCTTGTTACTGGTGTATGTTTCCCTGTCTCAAAATTTGGGGGTCAGCAAGTGAATAGTTTTCTCTGGACAAAATTATTAAACTCTGGGGCAGAAGGGGTGCTTTGAACTACAACTACTATTTAACAGTGGGTAATTCTCTAAAACTTATTTTTGCTGGCTTTTAGGTGTTATAAAATGACTTGATACAAATTTCTAATCATTAATACCTCTTAATAAATTTTCTATGGTTTTCTCAAGTTTCTAGCCAAATGGGTGCTTTCTACTACCACTATATTTGAAAATATCAAACAACAGAGTTCTTATTTTTCATAGTTAGTATTTTGTGCAAGAGCAATCATTCTGAAGTTTGGCTTCTTTTTGCTTAAGGGAAGGGGTGGTTTGCATTATTTGAATTAAGTGGTCTTTCTCTTTAATTATTAGCAAAAGGCATGGGTTCACTTCTTCTTCATGGGTTTGCATTTTTCTCTGGTAGTTTACCTCATCATGAGCTTAACAAATTTTTGGTTGCCTATTATCACATTAAAAGGGGTTGTTCATGATTTATTTGGAAAATGCCTTATTATCACCTTGTATTTATTTTCTTTACTTAAAAAGTTGGGCTGAGGTGCTCTGTATTTTTGTAGTGGGGCTCTGGTGGTTATAAGTCCACTAGATTTTTATTAATCATTTTGGTTATAGTTTTGTAACTCTAATAATTGATTTTCAGTCTATATGAGGCTAAACAAATCATCTTAATTTAAAACTGGTCCAAATTAATGGTCTCTGCATTTTTCCTAGGTTCTCTGTTGCATAAGTAAACTAGGAAAAATATTATTAATCACTGTTCATTAATTTCTAAGGCCTTTCTGATTTTCTCTAAGTTTTGGACAAATTAGCTTTAAATGAAAAACTACATCATATTTTTCAATGCTGGGGTTCCTACTATTTTTAAATAGTGTCTAAATAAGGTTTAAACATCTACAAATTTTCTTAAGTTCAGCACAGAAGAAAAACTAATTTTCCTTAATTAAACAAGGTTTAGTGGGTTTCTGTTTTTAATTTTAAACTTTAAAATTTTGAACAGAAAGCATGGAGTTTACTATTTTTAAATGATAGATCACAATATTCAGGAGCTAGCAAAATTGGTTTGACAACTTTTTATTAAGATTTCATCAAGTTATGGGTTTTCTAAGTTCTCTGGTCATTTTAAAAAGAATAACAGAATTGATTAAATGGAAATCCACTTTGCACTGGGGTCCCTGGCGATTTTCTAAGTTTCCCTCGCGAATCAGTCCTTAGGTTACTATTCACATGAGTCACTGACATTACAGAAAACCCCTCGGGTTCTACCAATCCTAACCCGACGTCCTTCTTCTACCTTAAACAGTAGCCGCGGCGGAGAAAAGGGCGGAGGGGCTTACCGGCGGCGAGGTTGCTCCGGTGAAGTGGTCGAGGATGAATGGGAGGTCTCGGGGATCACAACGGTGTGCGGAACGCCGTCGGAGATGGCCGGAGTCGGTCGGTCCACGCGCGCAGGCGGGGATGCTTGTCGGCGGCGAGGAGACCGGCCTTGTCACGGCGAGATAGTTCAATCAAATAGGTCAGGGAGGTCCACGGGATGCCAGAGAAGATATGAGCGAAAGGAATTGGGCGGAGACTCACTGGATAGCTCGGTCCACGCGCGGCGGCGGAAGACCGAAGTCCGGTGAGGTCGATCTCGGGCCTCCGGTGAAATCCGGCCGGGTCCGAGGGCTTGGCAAGCTTCACGGGCTACTGGCGGAGCTAGCCGAAGCACTGGCTGGGCTTGAGGGTGGCTGGAGTGGGCTGGTCACGGTGGCCGAAGCTCTGGCGGCAATGGCGGGCGGAATTAAGCTCGCCGGAGCTAAGGAAAGGTGGCTGGCCGGAGAGGGTGAGTGCGGGGCGAAGAGAGGTGCGCCCAGGGAGGCTTTATAGGCGCGGGCGGGCACGGCCGAGGGCGTGGGCGCGCGGCGGACTTGACCGGACGCCGGGGTGAGCGCGCGCGCGGGTTGGGCGAGCTCTGGCGTGCCGACCAGGGTCGAACACGTGTGCTCGTGCGTTCTGCCCAAGTTCTGGCGCGTGTGGTCGCTCATCCGAGCCTGCTCTCGCCTTGGTCAGTGCACAAAACCTCTTCTCCTCCCTACAAGCTACCATTCTTGTGTGGGGGTCATAGGATTTTGCCTACTGGTTGCAGAGATATGGAGCCAGGAAATCTGGTCTGTCTCCCTGCCCAAACCCGAGGCAAATCCAAGGTTTTGTCGTGTCTAGGGCTCGCGTCCCAATGCCATCTTCTGGCACACGACAGAGGGGTTAGTTAGACACAATTTTGTCAATGGGGCCATTAGGATTCGAGTTAGGGATCAAGGTGAACATCCCTGATCTTTGGCTCAAGGTCTGAATTTCAGAATTCTGAAATTCAGAAATCCCAATGAGTCCCCACATGAGAAGCTTGATTTGGGGTTTTATTTGAGTTATTTTGGCTAAGCTTTCTCAACATTTCTTGTTGCCCATTAAATATTCTCTAATTTTCATAATTGGCTCAAGTCATAATTTTAAACTTTTCATTCCATTTTTCTTATTTTCTTGAATTTTGCTCATGGGGCTCACTTAGGGTTCTTAATTAGGGTTGCACATTTTTGTCTTTTCAAAGACTCAATTGTTTTGATCATGTTACTTTTAAGTATATACTTGGTGAATTCTTTATTACTTAAGTTGTTTTGATGCTCATGCTTACTTTGGTTCACATAAAATGATGGTTCTTGGTTTGGCATTTGAGAAAAACCCTGAGTGACACTGGGGTGTCACAGCCTTCCCCCCTTAAAGGAATCTCGTCCCGAGATTCGGGCCAGAGTCCTCCTAGGGTGAAGCGAAGGGTGAGACTGATTGGAAAAAGGGTGATGATTGTTATTATTAGGGCAAAACTGCTCTTCGAATGTCATTCTCTTTGCAACTTCAGAAGGAAGTCCTTTTAAGTTTTACTTTATAGTTTCTTCATTCTGAATTGAGATCATATTTTTGAAAATTAGATTCGAAAGGCAGGAGGAGGGGTTGGGGGGTGATTGCGTACCAGCTTCCTTAGGTAGGTAATCGGGAAAGTTGGATCTCAGGAATTCCTCGGTTTCCCAAGTAGCTTCCTCCTCTGAGTGATTACTCCACTGGACCTTGAACATCTTGATCGATTTAGGCCGAGTTGATCTTTCCTTGCAACCCAGAATCTTGGAGGGGTACTCTTGGTACGATAGATCTGGCTCTATCTCCAATTCTGGTTCTGCTATGATCTCGGTCGGCAATCGAACACACTTCTTCAGCTGAGATACATGGAATACACTGTGAATGGCAGACATCTTTGAAGGTAACTTCAGTTTGTATGCCACGGGTCCACATGCTTCGATGATCTCATAAGGTCCAATGTAACGAGGGGCTAGCTTGCCTTTGATCCCAAACCTCTGCACTCCCTTGGTGGGTGATACCTTGAGGTATACGAAACTTCCCACCTCGAACTGGAGAGGTTTCCTTCTTCTATCATGATAGCTCTTTTGCCTGGCCTGAGCAGCTTCTAGATTCTTCCTGATTAGCTTGACCTTCCTTTCGGCTTCAGTCACCAAATCAGGTCCAAAAACTTCTCTTTCACCAGGTTGAGACCAATTGAGTGGTGTCCTGCACCTTCTTCCATAGAGAGCTTCAAAAGGTGCCATCTTTAGGCTGGATTGATAACTATTGTTATAAGCAAACTCTGCCAAGGAGAGGTGCTTATCCCAGTTCTTGCCACAATCGATCGCACAAGCTCTCAGCATATCCTCCAGAATCTGGTTTACCCTTTCCGTCTGACCATCAGTCTGTGGGTGGTAAGCTGAACTCCTGATTAGCTTGGTTCCCAAAGACTCTTGCAATTGTTCCCAAAATCTGGCAACAAATTGGGCTCCTCGGTCAGAAACAATGGTCCGAGGTAATCCGTGCAAACACACGATCCGGTCAATATACAATTCTGCATATTTCTGAGCCTTATCAGTGGTGTGCACAGGAAGAAAATGTGCCACTTTCGTCAATCGGTCCACAATAACCCAAATTGAATCATGATGACGAGAGGTGTTGGGCAGACCCACAATGAAATCCATGCTGATGTCGTCCCACTTCCACGAAGGTACGGACAGTGGTTGCAAGGCTCCAGCGGACTTCAAGTGGCTTGCCTTTATCCTCTGACAGGTGTCACACTCTGATACATACTGGGCTATCTCCCTCTTCATTCTGGTCCACCAGTACAAAAGCTTCAAATCATGGTACATCTTGGTGCTTCCCGGATGCATAGAGAATTTGGAGAGATGAGCCTCATCCAAAATTTTCCTCTTGAGCTCCTGGTCCTTAGGAATCACCAATCTGCTTTTGAACCATAACACACCTTTCTCATCCTGTCGGAAACAATTATACTTCTCAACCTTCTGATGGAGATTCTTCTTGATAATCTGCACTCCCTTGTCACTAAGTTGGGCCATGATAATCTGGTCTCGCAAAGCTGGCTCAACAGAAATTTGAGACAAAGAACCAGAAGGAATCACTTCAATTTGCATCTTGCTCAACTCATCACACAAGGTGTTAATGCGAGAATCCATCAGAACACAATTGCATTGCAACTTCCGACTCAAGGCATCTGCTACCACATTAGCTTTCCCTGGGTGATAATGTACCTCCAGGTCATAATCCTTGATCAGCTCTAGCCATCTTCTCTGCCTCATGTTGAGATCAGCCTGAGTAAAAATGTACTTAAGGCTCTTATGATCAGTGAAGATGTTGCAGTGGGTTCCCATTAGATAGTGCCTCCACATCTTCAATGCATGAACCACTGCTGCTAACTCAAGGTCATGAGTGGGATAATTTTGCTCATGAGGCCTGAGTGCTCTTGAGGCATAAGCAATGACTCGGTTGTCTTGCATCAAGACACAACCTAGTCCGGTGCCAGAGGCATCACAATATACATCAAAAGGCTTGCTGCTGTCGGGTTGCGCCAACACTGGTGCTGTGGTCAGATGCTGCCTTAATGCATGGAAGGCATCTTCGCACTTCTGACTCCACACAAATTTGACCTCTTTCTTCAGCAACTCAGTGATAGGCTTCGCAATTCGAGAGAAGTCCGGAATAAATCTTCGGTAATAACCAGCTAATCCCAGAAAACTCCGAATCTGGCGAACAGTTGTTGGTGGCCTCCAGTTCATCACCTCTTGCACTTTATCAGGATCAACAGCTATTCCATCCTGAGAGATAGTGTGACCCAAGAATTTGATTTCCTTCAGCCAAAAATCACACTTGGATAACTTGGCATAAAGGTGGTGCTCTCGCAGACGTTGAAGCACTACATGCAAATGCCCGGCATGTTCTTCTTCGTTCTTTGAGTACACCAGAATGTCATCGATGAAAACCACCACGAACTTGTCCAGTTTCGGCATGAAAACAGAATTCATCAGATACATGAAATATGCTGGTGCATTTGTCAGCCCGAATGACATCACCAAGAATTCATATAGCCCATATCTGGTTGAGAATGCCGTCTTCGGAATATCACTTGCTCGTATTTTGATCTGATGGTAGCCAGAGCGAAGGTCTATCTTGGAAAACACCTTGGCCCCGACCAACTGGTCAAAGAGAACATCAATACGAGGCAAAGGATACTTGTTCTTGATAGTTACCGCATTAAGAGGGCGGTAATCTATACACAGCCTCAAGCTTTCATCCTTCTTCTTCACAAACAGTGCTGGACATCCCCAAGGCGAAGTGCTTCGGCGAATAAAACCCTTATCCAGCAACTCTTGCAATTGCTTCTTCAACTCTGCCAACTCAGCGGGTGGCATTCGGTAGGGCCTCTTGGAAATTGGGGCCGTTCCCGGTTGCAACTCGATGGCGAATTCAATATCCCGGTCCGGTGGCATTCCTGGCAATTCATCAGGAAAGACATCTGCATACTCACAGACCACTGGGATCTTCTTCAGGGGTAACTCCGTCATAGAGAAAGCACATGACTGAGAAGAACCCTGACCAGGTAGAATCAAAGTGAAATTCCCGCAGAAAGGAGAATTAACTTCCACGGTACGACTGGCTACATCAAGCACAACTTGGTGCAAGGTCATCCAATTTGCCCCTAGAATAATGTCCACATTTTCCAATCCCAACACAAGAAGAGTGGTTTTGATAATGTGGCTTCCCAGTTGAATAGGCACACTTTGGTTTAATTGATTAGTTGCAATTTTACCCCCAGGTGTGACTATCATGAATGACCCTTTTGAGTGAGAGAATGGCAGTTTGCATTTAGCACTGAACTTTTGGCTAATGAAACTATGAGATGCACCAGAATCAAACAGAATTAAAGCAGGTTGATTATAAACTGAAAAGATACCGGTCATGATAGGAGCTCCTTCTGGCACTTCCTCTAGAGCAGTGAAGTTGAGCTTCCCTTGCCTGACTTGCACCTTCTGCTTTCTTCCCTTGTCTTGATTTGGTGCTGGCATCTGCCTCTGCTGGTTCCTGGGACAATTCTTGGCATAGTGGCCCACGTTTCCACAAGTGAAACACTTGTTCCCATTGCCCTGGCGGAACTGCTGCTGCTGCGGAGGCTGATTGTTCCTTGGGGCGGGAGCTGGATAGCGGTTGGGTGCCGGCTGCTGCTGCTGAGGTGGCCTGATCACCCATCTGCCTGCCTGCTGCTGAAAACCCCTGCTCTGATTGTGAGAAACAATCCGGAACCTCTGAGCCTGAGCAGATGGTGCTGCCATTGGTGCCTTTCTCTTCTTCTCTGCCCGGTGAGCAACAATGCAATCCTCCTGGGAGATGGCCATGTTGACCAACTCATTGAAGCTATCAGCCCAGACAGTGTTGAGTCGTTCCCGCAGCTTGGTATTGAGACCCCTGCGGAAGCGATCCCTCTTCTTTTCATCAGAATCAGCATGATACCCTGCATACTGGCATAAGTCGTTGAAGGCTTGTGCATACTGCAGTACCGTGCGGGTTCCTTGATTAAGGGCCAGAAATTCATTCAACTTCCGATCAAGAATGCCAGCTGGGATGTGGTGTCCCCTGAAGGCAGTCTTGAATTCCTCCCAAGATACCTCACGATCAGCGGGGAGCATAGCACGGAAGTGGTCCCACCAAGTCCGAGCAGGGCCGCGAAGCTGCTGTGCGGCGAAGCGAGCCTTGGTCTCATCAGGGCAGTCTCCTGTGAGGAGGGGAAACTTGGACTCGACGACGCGGAGCCACACGTCGGCGTCCAACGGATCCTCTGCCTTGGTGAACAAGGGCGGCTGCGTGCTCAGAAACTCCTGGTATGTTGCCATAGCCGGAGGTCGCTGATGCTGGCCTCCACCATGATGCTGTTGGTGGGGCTGGCGCTGCAAGAGCTGTCGCAGAATCTCATTCTGCTGGGCCATCAGCTCCTGCACTGTGGGAGCTGGGGGAGGTGGCGGGGGAGCTTGCTCGTTCTGCCCGCGACGCTGCCTAGCTGCCATCTGAAAACAGAGATTGTCGCCATCGTTATCCCAACTCACAGTTTCGAACGACAAGATATCATCTCATATGGAAGGAAAAATGCCATAATCATAATATTAGGTTCGAAATGAAGATAACATGGTGACAAAGATCCCACAGATTTCAAAAGTTTATAGGGTTACATCAATCAGGGGAAAGTACCCATAAGCCTAGTCCAAAATGTGATACTACTAAGCTCGCATAGGTTTCTATCCGCCTAAAAATGTCAAAGCGACTGCTTAACCCTGAGTGGTAGAAGCGACACTGGATACGGGTGAAGGAGGCATCGCGGAGGTAGTCCCATTGGCACCCGGGGCTGGTCCTAGCTCCTCGGGAGCCTCTTCTCCCTCGCTTCCTGCTTCATTGGCCTCCATCTCCAGGTGGTGCATGTCCAAGTGGTCATTGGCTTCCTCGAGTTCCCTCTGCACATCGTGAAGCTGGTTCTCCAAGACATCAATAGTGTTGTCTCGGATCTCCACTTGCTGCTCCAGGGTGGTAATACGCTGGCTCAGCCTTTCCACCTGCAGATCCTTCTCCACCAACTCTGTGGATAGGTCGACCACAAAATCTTCCCGACTGTCGAGAGTGAGCTTGGCAGCCTGAGCGGTGTTAGCAAGAAGTGTCATAGTATCGCTCTAAAGGGCCTGAAGGCGGTACAGCGCACTCATGCACTGAACAGTGACCCTCCCAACCAAGTCAGGATACATTGCCCACACATCCTTCACATGGCTCACGCGGTTACACCACATGGGATCATCCTTCTTCTCAGCAGGGAAGAGTCCCAAGGAGTGCATCACCATCTCCAGGGGATGGTAGCCACAGAAAGTCGTCAGAGTCTTCATGGCCGCTTCCTCAACGGTGTCGTCCGTCCTGAGTCCAATCATCTCAGAGTCAAGAGAACGCCAACCCGACTGAAGGGGATGAGCCTCCAAAGTCAGCCAGACCCGACAACGAGGTACCCGATGCTCCTCATACAACTGCACTGTGTACAAAGGGGGCGTAGGGTAACCGGCAGAGTTAAGCACTTCCCACAAGATGGAAGGAAAGCCATCGCGAGAAAGGAAGTCAGAACTGAAACGAGAGTCTCCTCCACTGGCGGGGGTGGGTGAATTCATCTGTGGAAGGGAATCAAAAATAAAGATTATGGTGGAAGGAAAAAGAAAAAGAGAGCCCGGATGGTTTTAAAGAAAGGGGGTTAGCTCAAATTTTAATTCCTCTTTGGGGTTTTATAATGCATGCATGCTGGAAGAAATGTTGCCTCTCAAAAGAAAAATAGGGTGCCTTTTTAGGGCATCCTTAAAATATAAGTATTGGCCCACAGGGCCTAATTAATTAGCCACCTATTTCTCCCTCTATGCCTAAGGCCTTTCGTCCTAGGTCTAGCGGTCTAGTCCTGTCGATCCGTAACAGTTTCTAGGCAAGTTTTAGATTTTGAAAATTGGTATTCATGGTTTATTGTCCTTCTCTGTGGTGGAATTTGCTCCGATACCAGCTGTGGCAGAACCACCCGAATTATTCCAGTTTAAGTGCCTAAGTCACGCCCCAGGGGTCGTAATACACTTAAATCAGAATAACCCGTCAGTCCCTCAGATCTAGTCTGATAGAGCCACTTAACCAGGATCAAATTCCACAATCCCACTCGAAGGTGAGTCACAGAAGAAATACAATAAAACAGGAAACCTCAAATTAAGTACTGAGTTATTACATAAATCGGAGTTTTTGAGTAGCAAATAAAGTTCACAAAATAAAGTGCAGCGGATAATCGATGTCGTCGGTAATGAGGAAATGGGCAAGGCCTAGCCCACTACTCCTCATGCTCCTCTCCTGCCGGAGCAACATCCCACTCGATCGTCCAACCCGGTGGCAGGGTGGTAGGCCAAGTCACACCATCAACCAATTCCTGCATGGTACCTGCAAAAATTGTGCCACAAGCAAGGCTGAGTATACTAATACTCAGCTAGACTTAACCGGTGTGAGGAGTCTACTCCTCTACCTCTAGACTATGCAGCTGTTTGGCTGAGGGGTTTGGTTTGCCAAAAGCACTAGCTGTTTCTAAAATCAATTTTTTTAGCTTTTCAATTTCTACCATCATTAACTTAGCTAGATTTGCTCCTTCTAAGCATACATGGTAACAATCAATTAGTTCAATCAACAAGTTATCTCATGTAGTCCACATTTCACTTCTTACTCGATGCAGTACAAGGAATCAAGCAGTCTCATTAGCTGCGAGAAGCAGACGATTCGAATCGAGTTTTAAACCTTGCAAGGTAAACCTAAACACACGGCATGTCAGGGTACTCCGACCCCGCACATGACAACCGTCCCCATCGATTCCCCGTTCGCGTCCAGGCCTCACCGCCTTGGCATACAATGCTCCACTGACCCCGGCTGCCGCCGTGCAGTGACCGCATTTGTACCCACCATAGCTAGCATGGGAGACCCAGTCTCAGGTCGCATGAGGGATAAAGTCCGCGCCCGGCTTCACTCAGGTACTAGGTTTACCGGTTACCATTTTTCCCGGCATATGCTTAGTACGTTCAAAAGCTTGACTCAGGTATCCACACATTAATCCTTAATTCATTTTTCCCGTCTCATGGACAAGGCATCCTCCCTGGATCCAAATCCATAGACCAACATAGATCCCGTTATCAAGATGAATACAATCAATTCCTGACCTCGCGCGAGTGCTAGAAAAATCACTCGACTTCTACCGAGATCCTGATTAGCAAGCAGCTACTCGACTAGCATACTAGTATTCATCTCAAAAAGGAATCCTAAGTTCATGCAACTAGAGGTTTCAAGCAACTCCTACACTTAAGTGCACATTGCAATCCTACAAGCATTAAGTGTAGTAAAGTAGCATATAATAACATGGTTATGCATAAAACCGGGGCTTGCCTTCAATTGCTGGGGCTGCGGGGAGATCCTCAATAGCAGCCTCTGAAGCCTGCTCCTGGTCCTCCTCTTGGACAGGTCCTTGCTCGGGGATGAGCACGTACTCTCCGTCGGCAAGATTACAATCTAATGAATGCAATGCGTAAGATATATGCATGATATGATATGTGCTTTTAGAAATTACAACTTTTAAAGGTGTAGGATCTTTTGAGTTTAAAACAAGTTAACTTTACTTATGTAAAACCCTTAGTGGTATACTTGGTAAATTGGGTTAGACTTAGCTAAGGTAAGTGGTAGGTTTATTTTTTTGGGGTTCCACTGAATTCCTTTTAAGTCTTAGGGATAAATGATAAGTTCTCAAGTTAGACTTATTGGGATGAGGTTTATTCCTTCTTCTCTTTTCTTTTATTCTCTTTAATGTTTTGGAGTAGGTTTGAACCACAAGTTGCTTTTATAAAATTCTACAAATTCCACAAAAATTACAGTGGCTTGTTACTGGTGTATGTTTCCCTGTCTCAAAATTTGGGGGTCAGCAAGTGAATAGTTTTCTCTGGACAAAATTATTAAACTCTGGGGCAGAAGGGGTGCTTTGAACTACAACTACTATTTAACAGTGGGTAATTCTCTAAAACTTATTTTTGCTGGCTTTTAGGTGTTATAACATGACTTGATACAAATTTCTAATCATTAATACCTCTTAATAAATTTTCTATGGTTTTCTCAAGTTTCTAGCCAAATGGGTGCTTTCTACTACCACTATATTTGAAAATATCAAACAACAGAGTTCTTATTTTTCATAGTTAGTATTTTGTGCAAGAGCAATCATTCTGAAGTTTGGCTTCTTTTTGCTTAAGGGAAGGGGTGGTTTGCATTATTTGAATTAAGTGGTCTTTCTCTTTAATTATTAGCAAAAGGCATGGGTTCACTTCTTCTTCATGGGTTTGCATTTTTCTCTGGTAGTTTACCTCATCAAGAGCTTAACAAATTTTTGGTTGCCTATTATCACATTAAAAGGGGTTGTTCATGATTTATTTGGAAAATGCCTTATTATCACCTTGTATTTATTTTCTTTACTTAAAAAGTTGGGCTGAGGTGCTCTGTATTTTTGTAGTGGGGCTCTGGTGGTTATAAGTCCACTAGATTTTTATTAATCATTTTGGTTATAGTTTTGTAACTCTAATAATTGATTTTCAGTCTATATGAGGCTAAACAAATCATCTTAATTTAAAACTGGTCCAAATTAATGGTCTCTGCATTTTTCCTAGGTTCTCTGTTGCATAAGTAAACTAGGAAAAATATTATTAATCACTGTTCATTAATTTCTAAGGCCTTTCTGATTTTCTCTAAGTTTTGGACAAATTAGCTTTAAATGAAAAACTACATCATATTTTTCAATGCTGGGGTTCCTACTATTTTTAAATAGTGTCTAAATAAGGTTTAAACATCTACAAATTTTCTTAAGTTCAGCACAGAAGAAAAACTAATTTTCCTTAATTAAACAAGGTTTAGTGGGTTTCTGTTTTTAATTTTAAACTTTAAAATTTTGAACAGAAAGCATGAAGTTTACTATTTTTAAATGATAGATCACAATATTCAGGAGCTAGCAAAATTGGTTTGACAACTTTTTATTAAGATTTCATCAAGTTATGGGTTTTCTAAGTTCTCTGGTCATTTTAAAAAGAATAACATAATTGATTAAATGGAAATCCACTTTGCACTGGGGTCCCTGGCGATTTTCTAAGTTTCCCTCGCGAATCAGTCCTTAGGTTACTATTCACATGAGTCACTGACATTACAGAAAACCCCTTGGGTTCTACCAATCCTAACCCGAGGTCCTTCTTCTACCTTAAACAGTAGCCGCGGCGGAGAAAAGGGCGGAGGGGCTTACCGGCGGTGAGGTTGCTCCGGTGAAGTGGTCGAGGATGAAGGGGAGGTCTCGGGGATCACAACGGTGTGCGTAACGCCGTCGGAGATGGCCGGAGTCGGTCGGTCCACGCGCGCAGGCGGGGATGCTCGTCGGCGGCGAGGAGACCGGCCTTGTCACGGCGAGATAGTTCAATCAAATAGGTCAGGGAGGTCCACGGGATGCCAGAGAAGATATGAGCGAAAGGAATTAGGCGGAGACTCACTGGATAGCTCGGTCCACGCGCGGCGGCGGAAGACCGAAGTCCGGTGAGGTCGATCTCGGGCCTCCGGTGAAATCCGGCCGGGTCCGAGGGCTTGGCAAGCTTCACGGGCTACTGGCGGAGCTAGCCGAAGCACTGGCTGGGCTTGAGGGTGGCTGGAGTGGGCTGGCCACGGTGGCCGAAGCTCTGGCGGCAATGGCGGGCGGAATTAAGCTCGCCGGAGCTAAGGAAAGGTGGCTGGCCGGAGAGGGTGAGTGCGGGGCGAAGAGAGGTGCGCCCAGGGAGGCTTTATAGGCGCGGGCGGGCACGGCCGAGGGCGTGGGCGCGCGGCGGACTTGACCGGACGCCGGGGTGAGCGCGCGCGCGGGTTGGGCGAGCTCTGGCGTGCCGACCAGGGTCGAACACGTGTGCCCGTGCGTTCTGCCCAAGTTCTGGCGCGTGTGGTCGCTCATCCGAGCCTGCTCTCGCCTTGGTCAGTGCACAAAACCTCTTCTCCTCCCTACAAGCTACCATTCTTGTGTGGGGGTCATAGGATTTTGCCTACTGGTTGCAGAGATATGGAGCCAGGAAATCTGGTCTGTCTCCCTGCCCAAACCCGAGGCAAATCCAAGGTTTTGTCGTGTCTAGGGCTCGCGTCCCAATGCCATCTTCTGGCACACGACAGAGGGGTTAGTTAGACACAATTTTGTCAATGGGGCCATTAGGATTCGAGTTAGGGATCAAGGTGAACATCCCTGATCTTTGGCTCAAGGTCTGAATTTCAGAATTCTGAAATTCAGAAATCCCAATGAGTCCCCACATGAGAAGCTTGATTTGGGGTTTTATTTGAGTTATTTTGGCTAAGCTTTCTCAACATTTCTTGTTGCCCATTAAATATTCTCTAATTTTCATAATTGGCTCAAGTCATAATTTTAAACTTTTCATTCCCTTTTTCTTATTTTCTTGAATTTTGCTCATGGGGCTCACTTAGGGTTCTTAATTAGGGTTGCACATTTTTGTCTTTTCAAAGACTCAATTGTTTTGATCATGTTACTTTTAAGTATATACTTGGTGAATTCTTTATTACTTAAGTTGTTTTGATGCTCATGCTTACTTTGGTTCACATAAAATGATGGTTCTTGGTTTGGCATTTGAGAAAAACCCTGAGTGACACTGGGGTGTCACACTTAGCGAGGTATAAACATGAAACAAAAGTATTTTCACGTGCTAATGTGAAGGAGCCTCTTCGGGAGATCTGCAGAGCTGATTTCCGTGTGGCTGTTTGACTTCTGTGCAGCCTTCAGTATTTTGACAATAACTTCTTCTAGGAATCTTCAAATGACATGGGACTGGTTGCATTGGAAAGCTAACTTGATAAGCTTTCTCACCCTATATAGCATGCTTAATGAAACTTTGTAGAATGATGCAGTTTAATACGAAAACTTGGTCATCAAGCAAACTGTTGACCTTCTGACCAGTCAGCACTAAAGTAGGTCGGCTGTCTTTCTGGTAGATTTGATTAAGTCGGCTTTAGAAGCATTGGAAACTAGACTTCAAGAGCTTTCCAAAAAGTACTTATGGGCCTTCATAGCTTTTGGGAATCAAAAGATATGACTGTTCCTTCTGGACGGTTCTGTTGCGCTGGACTGACTCGGACATAGCTCTTCTTGTTGACTCGTCCTTGACATGTTTTGTCCTTCCTCTTTGGTGAACCTAAGTAATATAAACATACACGACTTAGGTAGCATAAAGTTCTCATTAGTGTTTAATTGAAATTCATAAATTAGCGTGTGCACCTCTTGCTGTAGCTTCTTAGCTCGGCTACGTGTAATTGGTCCATCAAAGGCTTGGGTTGGTGATGTTGTTGGTTGTACTTGAGTTGATGTAGTATGAATTGGGGGTTGTAATGTGTTGCTTAATGGCGTGGTCGTATCAATGGTTCTTCTTGTTATGAGTTGCTCGATCAATGCGGATAACTTTGGGAGCAAACTCAAATCAATATGAGCAAGAGAACTTCTAGAGAGAGGAAAGAGGGGAAACAAATCAAGTGAAGATCAACAAGTGAACACGATAATTTGTTTACCGAGGTTCGGTTCCAAAGAACCTAGTCCCCATTGAGGAGGCCACAAAGGCCGGGTCTATTCCAACCCTTTTCCTCTCTCAATTGGTCACTCAGACCGGTTGAGTGCCTTTTCTCAATCTCACGGGTCACTAATACCCCGCAAGGATCACCACACAAATAGGTGTCTCTTGCAAGCTTTACAAAACACTTTAGAGAGTTTGGAGAGAGATGAAGAAAGCACGATTAAGGAAACCAAGCAATAAGAGCAACAAATGAAACACGAATCACTCTTTCTCAAGTCACTAATCACTAATGATCACTTGTCTCAATTGTGGAACTTGGAGAGATTGGAAGCTTTGAATGTGTCTTGGAATGAATTGCTAGCTCTTTTATTGAATGTGTATGAGTGGAGTGCTTGGATGTGTTGGATGGAGGTGGTTGGGGTTGTATTTATAGCCTTCAACCACTTCCTAGTCGTTGCTTCTTTTCTGCCGACCGCGGACGGTCCGCCCCTGCATATCAACGGCTGAAATCACAACGATCAACAGTAATGGCTATATCAACGGCTATAGAGCATTTGATGTGTCGTCAGATGTCAGATAAAGCGGTCGCGGACGGTCCGGCCGTGCACCCCAGACGGTCTGCGAGGACGCTAAAAAAGAATTTTACCGAACCCGTCACCTTCGGGTTTTTTCTAGTTTTACAACGACTGAACAGTCCGCGCCTGAGGCCGGATGGTCCGCGCTTGGTCTCAGACGGTGCTCGCTTCTCCATCGAACGGTCCGTAGTGTTAACGTATGTTTTTGTAGTGTATCTGTCCGAGGCTTACCCTGGTGTCGCGGACGGTCTGCCGCAAGGGCCCGGACGGTCCGCGCATAGGTGTTTTCCAAAAAGCTTCTACTATCCGGAATAATCTACGGTATTCCAGACAGTCGACTTAGAATAGTTGTAGATGAACTTATGCACCTGAGAAATGATCAACTAGGCAAACTAGTTAGTTCATAAGGTTTGTGATGGTTGTCAAACACCAAAATCGATTATAGGAAATGTTGAGGCCATTTCCCTTTCAATCTTCCCCTTTTTGGTGATTGATGCCAACACAAACCAAAACAAATATAAAGTTTAGGAATGTGACTAGTTTGCAATTTTGACAGATGTGCAAAAGTTACTTGAATTTAAACCAATTGAAAGTATTTCTAAGTATACATGATTGTTTTCTTCTAGTTTGACATTTTGGACCACATTTGCACCACTTAGCTTGTTTTTGCAAATCTCTTTGAAAAAGTCTTTGAATTTCTTTTGCTATTTAGCCAATGGTATAAGAATATGATTTAAAAAAATATTTTCAAGATTTTGAAAATTCTCCCCCTATTTCAAATGTTTTTCCTTTGACTAAACAAAAAAACTCCCCCTTTAGAATTTCTCCCCTTAGTTGTCAAGAGGGTTTTTGCAATTGAAATGATTACCCTTTTTGAAATAGATACCAGTTGAAATAATTTTTAAAATTCTAAATGGTGGTGCGGTCCTTTTGCTTTGGGCCTATAAATTCTTCCCTTTGGCATAAATCGCCAAAAACGAAGAAACTTAAGAGGCCTTATAATTCTCCCCTTTTGGGCCTATTTTCTCCCCCTTTGGAAAATAACTGATATGAGTGGAAGTTTATACCAATTGAGAGTTTATGAGTAAGTCAAAGGATAAATGATACCGACAGAGTTGGAGTGGAAGCCTTGCCTTTGCCGAGTACTCAATTTCCCTTTCAATCTAAGGCTAATCATAGAGACACTCATGGAAGCATATTAGTCTTAGCTTTGGCACAAGAAGAATAAGAAAATGTATTTGTACCAAATGAAAGAGACATGATCAAAGATATATAAATGAGCTATGTGTGTAATGTTTCAATCAAAGTTCCGAGAATCGAGAATATTTAGCTCATTCCTAAGTTTGCTAAAAGTCTTTTCATCTAGGGGCTTGGTAAAGATATCAGCTAATTGGTTGTGGGTGCTAACGGAAGCAATTTCGATATCCTCTTTTGTTGGTGATCTCTCAAAAAGTGATACCGGATGTCTATGTGCTTAGTGCGGCTGTGTTCAACGGGATTATCCGTCATGCGGATTGCACTCTCATTATCACATAGGAGAGGGACTTTGCTCAACTTTTAGCCATAGTCCCTGAGGGTTTGCCTCAGCCAGAGTAATTGTGCACAACAATGGCCTGCATCAATATACTCGGCTTCGACGATGGATAGAGCTACTGAGTTTTGTTTCTTTGAAGCCCAAGACATCAGGGATCTTCCCAGAAACTAACAAGTCCTGATGTGCTCTTCCTATCAATTTTACATCCAGCATAATCGGCATCAGAATACTCAATTAGAGCAAAGGTAGATCCCTTGGGGTACCAAAGCCCAAACTTAGGAGTGTAAGCTAAATATCTCATGATTCTTTTCATGGCCCTAAGGTGAACTTCCTTAGGATTTGCTTGAAACCTTGCACACATGCATACTGAAAGCATTATATCCGGTCGTGAAGCACATAAATAGAGTAAAAAACCTATCATCGACCGATATACATTTTGGTCTATGGATTTACCTCTCGTGTCGAGGTCGAGATGCCCATTTGTTCCCATGTGAGTCTTGATGGGTTTGGCATTCTTCATTCCAAACTTCTTAAGTATAACTTGAGTGTACTTAGTTTGGCAGATGAAGGTGCCCTCTTGGATTTGCTTGATTTGAAATCCAAGGAAATATTTCAACTCCCCCATCATAGATATCTCGAATTTCTGTATCATTATCCTACTAAATTCTTCACAAATTGACTTGTTAGTAGACCCAAATATAATATCATCAACATAAATTTGGTATTTAAACAAGTCTTTAGCAATTGTTTTAGTGAAGAGAGTAGGGTCAGCTTTTCCAACCTTGAAGCCATTTGTGATAAGAAAGTCTCTCAGGAATTCATACCATGCTCTTGGGGCTTGCTTGAGCCCATAAAACGCCTTTAAGAGCTTATAGACATGGTTAGGATACTCACTATATCAATGAGTGTCATGTTCTTCCTTTCTACTACACCATTTTGTTGTATAGTGTAGGGAGCGAAGAACTCATGCTTGATGCCTTCCTCCTCATGATATTCTTTCATTTGAATATTTTTGAACTTAGATCTGTTGTCGCTCCTTATCTTTTTCACTTTTAGATCAAACTCATTTTGAGCCCATCTTAGAAAGCGCTTGAGAGTTTCTTGGGTTTTAGATTTATCCTGCAAACAGAATACTCAAGTGAAGCGAGAATAGTTATCAATAATAACAAGGTCGTACTTACTTCCCCCGATGCTAAGATAAGCAATGAGCCTGAAGAGATCCATATGAAGAAGCTCCAATGGTTTTGATGTCATCATCACATTCTTACTTAGATGGTTTGTTTCCACCTGTTCACCTGCTTGACATGCTACACAAGGTCTGTCTTTCTTAAAACAGACATCGGTTAGTCCTAACACAAGTTCTCCCTTTAGATTCTTCATCCCAACATATGCTAGACAGAGATGTCAAAGCCAGCCCATGTTGGTCTTAGCAAGTAAACACACATCTAGATCGACATTCTCTTTAGTAAAATCTACTAAATAAAGCTTGCCATTAGATACACCTTTAAATGCTAATGAACCATCACTTCTTCTAAAGACAGTTACATCAACATTTATAAATAAGCAATTATATCCATGAGACATAGCTAACTAACAGAAAGCAAATTATATCCAAGCGATTCTATCAAAAAGGCATTAGAAATAGAATGCTTGGTAGTAATCGCTATTTTACCTATCCCCTTTACCTTGCCTTGGTTCCCATCTCCAAAGTTGATCGTGTCGTGGGAATTGAAAGTCGCATAGAGAGGGTGAATAGGCGAAACTTGAAAATTATAAACTTCGGACACGAACTTTACCCGGGGTTAGGATTAGAAATGAGTAATAATGAAATCGGAGTGTGGAGGAGAGTTCTTCTTGCTATAAGTTGCTCGATCAATGCGGATAACTTTGGGAACAAACTCAAAAAGATTATAAGCAAGAGAACTTAGAGAGAGGAGAGAGGAAGAATCAAATCGTAAGGTAATGATCAACACAAATGAACACAACGATTTGTTTCCCGATGTCTGGTTCTAAAAAACCTACTCCCCGTTGAGGAGGCCACGTAGGTCGAGCCTCTTTCAACCCTTTCCCTCTCTCAAACAGTCAATTAGACTAGTTGAGTGCTTCTCCTTAATCTTGCGGGTCACTTAGACCTCGCAAGGATCACCACACACTTAGGTGTCTCTTGCTAGCTTTACAAGTCACGTGAGAGTTTAGAAGTAGATGAAGAAAGCACGATTAAGAAAACCAAGCAACAAATGAAACATCGGATCACACTTTCTCTAGACTTTCCAAGGCACTAAACACTAATGATCACTAGTCACAATTATGGCACTTGGAGAGACTTGGAAGCTTTGAATGTGTCTTGGGATGGAGTACTTGCTCTTGTATTGAATGTGAGTGAGTGGGATGCTTAGATGAAATGAATGGAGGTGGTTGGGGTTGTATTTATAGCCACCAACAACTTACTAGTTGTTGCCTCCTTTCTGCCAACCGCGGACGATCCACGCCCCTGGTCCAGACAGTCCGCCCCTGCACACCAATGGCTGAAAACGCAACGGTCATTAGTAATGGCTATATCAACAACTATTAGTGCGTTAAATGTGTCATTAGATGTCAGATAAAGCAGTCACGGATGGTCCGATTGTGCACCCCGGACGGTCCGTGAGGACGCTAAAATGCATTTTATCGAACCCGTCACCTTTGGGGTTTTCTGGGTTTTCCACAAGCGGACGGTCCGCGTATGAAGCCGGACGGTTTGAGCTTGGTCCCGGATGGTGCTGTCTTCTCCTTCGGACAATACATAGTGTGAATGCGAGTTTTGCATAGATTCTATCTGAGGCACACCTTGGTGTCGTGGACGGTCCACTGGAACAGCCCGGACGGTCCGCGCACAGGTGAATTTTCCAAAAAGCTTATCCTATTCGGAATAATCTACTGTATTTCGGACAGTCGACTTAGAATTTGTATAGATGAACTTATGCATCTAAGAAGTAATCAACTAGGCAAACTAGTTAGTCCATAAGATTTATGATGGTCGACAAGCACCAAAATCGATTATAGAAAATGGTTAAGGACATTTCCCTTTCAGGAATCCTTATTCTTGACGTAGGAGGTGAACATGTTCTTCTCCTCCGTCATGTGGTTTGTGTATCCTCTATCAATAATCTAGCTTGAGCCCTTAGATGCATAAACCTGCAAGGTATTTAGGCTTGTGGTTTAGGTCCCCAACTTGTGTTGGGTCCTGTTAGGTTAGTTACATAAGATTTTGGAACCCAGATGCAAGTCTTACCTTTCTTGCATTTTGGTCCCACATTTGTAGCGACAATTCTATCATTCTTACCCTGAATTACATAAGATGCACCAAAAGTACAGAATAGAATAGAAGGTCCATGAGATGCATTTCTATCCTTAGGTGCATGTGAAACGACGCCTAATTCTACTCCTATTAGAATCACTAGATGAAGCAAACATAGTGCGAGGAGTAAAGATGCCATCATGACGCTTTGGAAAAATAAAACTACCATTACAAACATCATGATGAGCATTATGAGACACAATCTTAACATGAGAGTACAAATAAGCATGGTTTTTTTCATGAAAAGAATGCGAGCTACTAGTCATAGGTGCCTTCCCCTTCCGCTTTGTGAAGTTGGGGGCCTTTTGGCTTTTAGTGTTCTTTGTTCCCTTTTGGAAACCAAGCCCATCCTTAATGGAGGGATGTCTACCAATGGTGAAGGCATTCCTAGCAAATTTAACTTTATCTACTTCACTTTTGCAAGTTTTAAGTTGAACATTTAATTGAACGCATCCTTCAACTTTGCAATAGTAGAGGCATGATTACTACAAGCATCAAAATCAAGGTCTTTACATTTAGCACAAATTGAAACATGCTCCATGGATGAACTAGCAACAATTATTTTCTCTATTCTAGCATTTAAATCAACATTTAAACTTTTAAGGCTAGTAATAGAGGAATGGCAAGAAGACAATTCAAATGCCAGCATTTCATTCTTCTTTATTTCTAAAGAAAGTGTTTTTTCTACTTCTACTACATTACCATGTTATTCATAAAGCAGATCCTCTTGCTTTTCTAGCAATCTATCCTTTTCATTAAAAGCATCAATCAATTCACTAATTTTATCTACTTCAGATCTATCCGAGCACTTAAAAAGATTGCTATAGTCTACATCATCATCATCACATTCCTCGTCACTAGAAGAAGTGTACTTAGGAGTATCACGTGTATGTACCTTCTCTTTTGCCATGAGGCAGGTGTGATGCTCGTTGGGGAATAGGGAGGACTTGTTGAAGGCAGAGGCAGCAAGTCCTTCATCGTCGGAGTCAGATGAAGAGTAGTCAGAGTCCCATTCCATGCCAATGTGTGCCTCGTCCTTCTTCTTTCTACTAGGTATATGCTCGTGCGTTGCCACCAGGTGGGGGAATGCGGGGAGCGGCGCCTAGGCTACAAATATAGAGATTGTTTATTTGTAAACACTAAAGTATGTGTGGTCTGGTGGTTAGCCCCAAATTCCTGGAGCAGAGGGGTGTGGGTTCAAGTGCTTGTTTTGTACTATTTTTGCGGACGCTGGGCATGGGGAGGGTGAATCCGTGGTAGCACAAGGTGCCTGTGACGGAACCTCCCAAGTAATTAGGCCCACCTACAGTTGTCCTTGTCTCACAGACATCAGACAACCCTGTAGGTGCCCCTGAACTACTTGACAAGTTCGGTATCTTTCCTTACCTTACCAGGAACGTCTCACCCGTCTTGTAGACATTACAGAACATCGGAGATAAAGAAATGCGGAAGCGAATTACATAATCTTACATTTATTTCAAAAGCAAGCTTGAGTTATGTTATTACAGACCAGACTATAAGTGAGTGCAGAGTAGTAATATTATACAAGCCAGGGGAGGCACAAACTCCTCCCGATAAGTTTAATAAACAAAAGATCCTAAGTGGAGGACCGAGTCCTCCCGCACTTCAGTCTTCTTTTTCCTCATTTGGTACCACCTTGGAGCAGAAGCAACAAAAATTTGTCGCTTCCTCACCTAAAAACAACAAAGGGATAAACCCTGAGTATGGAATACTCAGCAAGTCTTACCCGACTAAGGAAAAGACTCTCAAGGGTATGCTGGATATATAGGAGTCAAGGAGAGGCTTTAGCAAAATCAACTTATACTTTTGCAGAAGTAGCTTACTAAAGTGAGTCCTTACTTTCAATCTTTTAACGTCATGTTAAGTATTAATAGACTCCATTTGCATCTAGTCTAATCTCACATCACATCAAGACAACATCATTCTTATCCATTGTGTTCACATCTTGACTCTAGGTTGCAGGGAAGTGACCAAGTCTTCATAACCGCGAAGGTACGGCGATCCGAATCGATTATACTCAGCTGAGGATCTCCAATCACACGACATATGTAGCACTTAACCCTTGCATATGTCAACCCGCCACCGGGGTTCTTAAGACCGGATCAGGTTCACGCAAACCGAGAGCACAGCTACACCACCGTCCAGCCTCTTGCCACGGAGGGTACACGCTACTCTCGCCACCGCTCCACGCCCATTTCGTGTTATCTTATTCCGGCCTTAGTCTGCCCGAGGCAAGGCTTACCCATGACGAGGCATGTGACCAGTTAAAGGGTCCTCGGTCAGCACGCCTACATACGCATTAATCCTTAACCAACCTGGGTAGAACATCACCTGTTCCTAACCCAAGTCTCAATTTAAGTATTTCCATCCTTAGGATTGTGTCTGTTCCTCAGGATGAAAGAGCATCACGGGGAACTTTGCAGTAAGATCCCACTATTGCTCCAAATGAAAATATTCTTGCAGGTAGAAGCTATCCTCTCCATGGTTAAATTGAGGACAACTTCTATCCACAAGATCTAAGCAAGGCTAAGCATTTTTTGTAAATCATATTTTGATACTTCACCGAAGTATCTATAAAAGGTATGGATATCAAGGAAAAGCAATGCATCAAAAGGGTTTCAAGTAACTCCTATAAACTTAATGCACATTTCACTAGACTTAAGTGTGCGAAAAGTATTTAAAAACACAAGGAAAGGGGTTGCATGCACCGGGGCTTGCCTTCGTTTACAGGTGATTCAGGCTCGGATCCACAAATGTCGAAGTAGAAACTATTCCCGGCCTGAGTGTCCAAAGGTGGTTGTACTTGCTCTTCAGTTACTTCTACCTCTTCTTCTCGTTCTAATCATAACCATACATATGTATAAGAATGGATGCCATGGGATGCTCATGAGGATGCAAAGACAACATAAACTTATTATTTATGTCTTGAATACAACTTGCCTTCACGGAGTTCTGGGAACTTAGGGTTTCCGGAGTCGGTAAAGGAGTTCATAGGGCAGGGGGGTGTTTTGGGGTTTGGTGATCAAACAAGGTCCAAATCAATTCAAACTCTACCCAAGGCTTCTAAATAATGTATCACACTGATATAAAAATTCTGGGCATTTTAGGACTTACCAATTATTTTCTAAAAATCCATAATCAATATTTTTAACCATTTTAAATACCTTAAAATTTCTTACTTCCACTAAAAATCACAAACTTATTTTTATTAAATACTATGGGAAATAACAAACCTAGGAAAATTAGTTTCACAATTTTAGCATTTTTCTACACTTTTCTATAATTGTTTTGGCTCTGGTGATAAAAGAAAAAGAAAAACATTTAAACAGTACTGGGCCGAATCCAGCACAGGCGGCCCAGGTCCAGAGGGAAAGCGCGCCCGCGCGCCCCGCGCCCTGGCGGTTTTGCAGATCGAGCCCTGAGGTTGTTACTAACTGAGAACAGGGTCGCTCACTGTTTAAGCAAGTCACTGACGCTTTGCAGAAATACCCCTGAAGTTCTATTTCTTCACCCGACCCACCCACGACGTCGTTCACACACGGCTGTGCTCCGGCGAGGTCCTACGCCGGCCGATTGGGGCAGTGACCGGCGCCTAGCTTTAGACTAAACCCAATTCAAGACCAAGGGAGTATTTCCCCCAATTTAATTGCGCTAATGATCAAGTGGTGTGTTCTGGTCACAGTGGCCGAGAATGTTGTGGCGAGACAACCGTGTTCCCGGCGACCAGAGGGTTTCTAGTTCAATTGCGTGGGTCGGCGAGCATCACTAACATGCACAGATGCTAGAACAGGAACAAAGAGGGTATGAGCAGACCTGTGGAGGGCTGGCCGCGGTGAGGTTGATTTCGGGTGGCAGAAATTTGATTTGGGGGAAAACCGAAATTCAAGCGCACTGGTGCACGATTGCTAGCGATTCACGGTGGCTAGGTGGGTGATGATGTTGCGAAGCTAGTGGGGGCTTCAATTTATAGGACTCAACATCGGTGGCCGAGGAATCGAGCGACAACGCGCGGCGGTCGGAGGAGGAAGAAGGGTACTGGTGCAGTGGCTGGGTGTCTAGCACCGTGGCACTTGCTCCGGCGATCAACGAGGAGCAAGGGCGAGTCACGGCGATGCGGTGGAAAGGGGCAGACACGCGGCGCAAGACCGAGCGACGGCGATCACCGGCGTGCCTATCGCTCCAACCGCAAAGCAGAAGGGGGAGACGACGGTGAGTCACCGGAGTGACCTCCAGCTCACCGGCGGCAGAGATTATTTTACCCGAGAGGTTATCCATCCACCCCGAGCGTGAATTCTGACGGCGACAGCACGAATTACAGCGGAGGGAGTCGTCGGCGGTGAGGACAGTGCGCTGGCGATCTCATCCATTTCAGCTACTGTACCATCGGAGTGTATGTAGTTGACCTGACAGACCATTTTTTGAACATGATTTTCTTCCAAATTTGTATGGCAACACATACCAAACTCTGCAGCAAAGTTATAGAGCTACTAACCAACTACAAGTTTGTCATAGCTGCCATGAACAGATTCCTGCTTGATCCTAGTTGAATTTATGCTCAAAGTCGTAGTGATTACACTGTCTGTCTGAAAATTCAGACCTAATAACCTGACAGTCCAACTTCAAGCTTAATTATCTCAATATTTCTCTTAACAACTATGCTTTCCTTCTTAAGCAAAGTTGTTCTCCTATGATTGGTCTTCAACTTTGATGTGGTCACCTACCATGAATTCCCACTATTTTGAAAGCTACACAGCCCCAAAGTTGGGCCTACAACCCTGTTTTCAGACTTAGCATAGGAATCAAAATCAAGGTCCTTTTTGCAAATGAGTCCAAATCTCAGGGTTTAGCTTGTAAATTCACATATTTGTGAACCAATTGGCTTTAGATGCTTAAACATAGTAGTTTTTACATTTTAGTCCAAAGGTTCATCACTTTTGCACATAAACCCCTAGGGTTTGGTTTTAGGGTTTTATAGGGTTCCAATTAGGGTTTCTGGTATCCCAGGGGTACAAAAGTGATTCAAGTTTATTCTTAGGGTCATTTTATGACTTTTACCCTAAAGTATTTAGGTTTTCTTAACTTGGGTTAAGTTTTACCCCTTTAACCACTATTTAAGGTTAAGTCCTTTAACCAGGGTTTCATTTGCAAAACACTTAAAACAATACAACTTGTTTGAAATTTTTGCCTAATGAATGCACTCTAGGTGTGTCAAACATATGCAATGCCAATGCTCATGATGCCATGCTCAAGTTTTAGTTATAGTAACACCAGGGGTGTTACATCCTTCCCCCCATAAAAGAATCTCGTCCCGAGATTAAAATCCTAGGGTAGGTAATGGTAAAGGAAATACATCACATTTTGATTTCCTTAATTTTGGTACAAGGCAGGGGTGATGTGGGGGTTACGTCTTTATTACACAGCTATACAGACTTTACAATTTACATGAGGCTAAGAAGCCTGGGAAATTCTTATTCAAGAAATCTTGGGTTTCCCATGTAGCCTCGTCTTCAGAATGCTGGTTCCACTGTATTTTATAGAATTTGAGAGTCTTCCTTCGGGTGATCCTATCCTTTTGATCCAGAACTCGAATAGGATGTTCCGAGTACGTTAAATCTGGTTCTAGGACAACATCAGTTACTTCAACGGTTCGATCAGGAACCCGAAGACACTTCTTCAATTGTGACACGTGGAACACATTATGCACAGCAGACAAGGTTTCGGGGAGCTGAAGTCGGTATGCCACTGGTCCACATTGCTCAAGCACCAAGAATGGACCAATGTATCTGTGTGCAAGTTTCCCTTTTACCCCGAAACGCGATACACCCTTCATTGGTGAAACTTTTAAGTAGACATAATCGTCTACCAGAAAGCATAAGGGTTGTCGTCGTCGGTCTGCATAACTCTTTTGTCGAGCCTGAGCTTTCTTCATATTATGAATAATTCTCTGAACCTTTTCTTCGACCTCTTTCACCATATCAGGCCTAAAGAAGTATCTTTCTCCAGGTTCAGACCAATTTAGCGGAGTTCGACACCGTCGTCCATATAAAGCTTCAAAAGGTGCCATCTTGATACTTTCTTGATAACTGTTATTGTATGAAAACTCCGCTAGAGGCAAACATTCATCCCATTTTGGTGAGAAGTCCAGGACACATGCCCGCAGCATATCTTCAAGTATTTGGTTCACCCTCTCAGTCTGCCCACTGGTTTGAGGATGATAAGCCGAACTGTGGAGTAATTTAGTACCCAAGGAGTTGTGAAGTGCTTCCCAAAACTTGGCTACAAATTGAGGTCCACGATCCGACACAATGGTCTTCGGAACACCATGCAGACTGAGAATACGGGCAATGTATAATGCTGCATAAGTGGCTACTGTATATTTGGCCCTGACGGGTAAGAAGTGGGCAATCTTTGTGAGTCCATCAACTATAACCCAAATAGAATCATACCCATTGGCCGTCCTGGGCAGTCCCACAATAAAGTCCATACTGATGTCTTCCCATTTCCATGTTGGGATTGGCAAAGATTGTAATGGACCAGCAGTTTTCATGTGTATGGCCTTGACACGTCTACAGGTGTCACACTTAGCCACATAGCGTGCAATTTCAATCTTCATCTTAGTCCACCAGTAATGTTGTTTTAAGTCTTGATACATCTTAGTGCTTCCGGGATGAATAGAGTAGCAACTAAGGTGTGCTTCATCAAGAATTTGCTGGCGGAGCTCTTCGTTCTTTGGCACAACTATGCGGTTTTTAAACCATATCACACCTTGATCGTCTTCTTTGAAACACTTGGTTGTTCCAGCCCTTATCTTTTCTCGTATGTGCTTCATACCCAGATTATCCTTTTGAGCATCAATTATTCTTTGCAAAATGATTGACTCAAGCCTTAACTGATTTAGAGTTCCTTGTTGAATGATTCCCAGGTTTAGCTTTTCCATTTCCTGACACAAAGTGTTCTCGAAGGTCTTCGCCATAAGACAGTGGCAGGAAGTCTTACGACTCAATGCATCTGCCACTACATTGGCCTTGCCTGGGTGATAATGGATCTCCAGTTCATAGTCTTTAATGAGCTCAAGCCATCGTCTTTGCCTCATATTTAACTCTGACTGGGTGAAGATGTACTTCAAACTTTTATGATCTGTATATATGTGACAGATATTTCCCAGCAGATAGTGACGCCAAATCTTTAGGGCATGAACTACAGCAGCTAGCTCCAGATCATGAGTTGGATAGTGCTCCTCATGTCGGCGCAACTGCCTTGAAGCATACGCAATCACTCGGCCCTCTTGCATCAGTACACAGCCGAGCCCACTGCCAGATGCATCACAATATACATCAAAAGGTTTAGTGATGTCCGGTTGAGCTAATACCGGAGCAGTGGTCAATAGTGTCTTCAGTTGCTCAAAGGCTTCATTGCACTTAGAAGACCAATTGAACTTAATGTCATTCTTCAACAAACTTGTGATTGGCTTCACAAGCTTAGAAAAATCTGGTATGAATCTGCGATAATACCCAGCTAATCCAAGAAAACTCCGGACTTGGTGAACAGTTGTTGGGGGTTTCCACTCCAGAATATCTTTGACCTTGCTAGGATCTACCGCAATTCCTTTAGCTGATAATACGTGCCCCAAAAATTGAATTTCTTCCAGCCAGAACGCGCACTTGCTGAACTTGGCATATAGCTGATGTTCCCTGAGGCGCGTCAATACAATCCGTAGATGCTGAGCATGATCCTCTTCATTTTTGGAATATATCAAGATATCATCAATGAAGACTACCACGAATTTGTCCAATTCGGGCATGAATACCGAGTTCATCAGATAAGTGAAATGGGCAGGAGCATTTGTGAGCCCGAAAGACATTACCAAGTATTCAAACAATCCATATCGCGTAGTAAACGCGGTCTTCGGTATATCCTCGGGCCGAATACGGATTTGATGATAACCCGACCTGAGATCAATTTTGGAAAATACCCTCGCCCCAGTCAGCTGATCAAATAAGATGTCGATCCTTGGAAGAGGGTACTTATTCTTGATAGTGACCTCATTTAGGGGTCGATAATCCACGCACATTCTCAAGGTTTGATCCTTCTTCTTAACAAAAATGGCGGGACAACCCCAAGGGGACGAGCTTGGCCGGATGAATCCCTTATTCAGTAGGTCTTGTAATTGAATCTTCAGTTCCGCTAATTCATTAGGGGGCATGCGGTACGATCTTCGGGAGATGGGAGCCGTACCGGGCTTTAGCTCAATTACGAATTCTACATCTCTTTCAGGGGGCAGTCCAGGCAAATCTTCCGGAAATACATCTGGAAACTCACATACTACCGGAATGTTCTTGATCTCCGGTACAATGGCTTCATAGACTCTACCAGAAGTTTTGGCCTGATTGGTTGCGGGGAGAGTCAAGAGAATCTCTTTCTGGTTATAGCTCAACCTGACGGTTCTGAGTTCAGTGTTGAGGATTGCTTTGTGTTGGGTTAACCAATTCATACCCAAGATTACATCTATATCCTGGCCCTTCAGAACAATCATGTTAGCAGGAAAGTTCCGTCCGGCCATTATTATTGGCACTCCATAGGCCACTTCTCTAGTATAAATGTGTCCCCCAGGTGAATGAATTTTAAATCCCTCCTTTGATTCATGGTATGCAATATGATGTTGTTCCACAAACTTCTTGCTAATAAATGTATGTGAAGCACCAGAATCAAAAAGAATAATTGCTGGGTGACTGGCCACGGGAAACGTACCCATCATCACCGGCTCTCCTTCCGGTGTAGTAGCCACTTGAGTATAATACACACGCCCCGTTTTCTTCATATTCTTCCCCATAGCATTTCCTTTAGGCTGAACTGATTTCCCAGATCCTTGCGAAGCATTAGATTGATTTTGCCTAGGATATGGGCAGTCCTTGATAAAATGTCCTGATTTGCCGCAATTAAAACACCCAGTTGAAGAACTAGGCAAGGCAGGGAATCGAGTGCCTGGGGCACCCGGCTGTTTTGGGGTAGTGGGGATATTGTTGGGGCGGATAATGATTGGCTGTTTGAAGGGAAATGAAGGTGGACGAGAAAAAGGGCGATTTTGGCTTGAAGGTCGGATCACAAACTGTGGTTTCTTCGCCTGGCCCTGATTAGGCCTCTCACCACCGAATCCCTTATTCTTCCCAGAATTTGTGTACTTGGCTTCAACAGATAAGGCTGTGCTGACAGCCTTTCCATATGTGAGATCTATGCATGTGGCCATTTTCCTTTGTAGCCGATCATTTAGTCCCCGCATAAAACAGTTCTTCTTCTTCAAATCTGTATTCACCTGATCAATAGCATACTGCGACAGGTGATTGAATTTGTTAAGATATTGGTTGACGGTATCTCCGCCTTGTTGTAACTTCATAAACTCCTCTTGCTTCATATGCAGCACTCCTTCGGGGATGTAGTGTTCACGGAAAGCTGCTTTAAACTCATTCCAGGTGACTTGATGGTTATCAGGTTGAATAGCCATGAAATTTCCCCACCAGGTACTGGCAGGACCACGGAGTTGTTGTGCGGCGAACAACGGCTTCTGCGTCTCTGAGCAACGAAGAAGACCAAACTTTTGCTCGATAACCCGAATCCACTCGTCAGCTTCTAGGGGATCTTCTGCCTTGACGAATAGAGGTGGACGAGTTTCCGAGAAATCCAGATAAGTGGTCTCACGGGGACCTTGTGGATAACCTCTGCCCGCCTGCTGCTGAAATTGCTGCTGACCCGCCATTTCCCTAAGGAAGCGGGTATTATCGGCGGTGGCATTCACCAAGGCGGCGATCGCCTCGGCTAACGTGGGAGGAACTGGAGGTGGGTTTGGGGTAGCATCCCGTCCCCCAGAAGTTCCTGCTGCATCCTGTCCTCGAGTCCTGGTCGGCATCTGTGGCAAAAACATTTGAAGTAAACATAATGTGCCAGAGAAAACCTTCCATTCTACATTACTATAAAAAGTAATGATACAGACTCGATATTACATAACAGGATACAATACCCATTATACAAAGGTTCAACCTATTATACAACAGTACACCCTACAATACCCTACCATACACTACTCTACTTCTATTACACCTTTATTCCTGCTTGCCGTTACTTTTGGCGGCTTCATCGTCAGGTGTGGGAGTCCAGACATCAACCAACCTCAAAGAAGGAGGGGGCTCAAAAAGGTCTAACTCCCCACCCAGCGCACGTCCCGCAACGTGAGATGGTCCAGCTTCTGCCTCAGCAGGTGGTGCAGGCTCACTTGGGTGTAGTTGTGAGTATAATACATGGACTTCCTCGTGCAACGTATTGCAGTAAACCTGCAAGTCATCGACAGTCGAGCTAAGTTCTTTAATTCGGGCCTGAGCCCTTGCTTCCTTAGCACACATTAGCAAACGAGACTGCACGGCCCAGTCAAGTGCTAAGTCTCGATCAGCGAGTTGATCCTGCAAGTGTCGGATGTCCCTTCTCAGTTCGTTAATTCTATCACCGTCAGCGACCCAAGCATCAGTCCTATGTTGCAGTGCTGCTTGAAGTCGACTCACACGAGCTTCAAGGTCTCCGATGGGGTCATTGCTTCCACTACTGCTGCTTTCATGTCGGGGAGCCAATTGATGCCGATGCACCCCAATTGGTCCCGTAGACTTGCGTGCCGTTAGCCTGGTACGTGGCGGCATCTTTTCTAAGGGGGAAAATGTTATTAGTATGATTCTTAGCATGATGCATGTATAATTACAGAATCAACCTTAGTTGATTCAACCTTCTATATGTTGCACTCTTCCTATCTGGTCTTTAAGATAGACTTCTTCAGAATACTTAGGTAAGAAGAGAAAAGAATTTTAGGTAAGACTTTCAAAAATTCTTTTGAAGATGCCTCATAATATCTGCCAAGAAGGGCTACGCTCCGATACCAGCTGTGACGGAACCTCCCAAGTAATTAGGCCCACCTACAGTTGTCCTTGTCTCACAGACATCAGACAACCCTGTAGGTGCCCCTGAACTACTTGACAAGTTCGGTATCTTTCCTTACCTTACCAGGAACGTCTCACCCGTCTTGTAGACATTACAGAACATCGGAGATAAAGAAATGCGGAAGCGAATTACATAATCTTACATTTATTTCAAAAGCAAGCTTGAGTTATGTTATTACAGACCAGACTATAAGTGAGTGCAGAGTAGTAATATTATACAAGCCAGGGGAGGCACAAACTCCTCCCGATAAGTTTAATAAACAAAAGATCCTAAGTGGAGGACCGAGTCCTCCCGCACTTCAGTCTTCTTTTTCCTCATTTGGTACCACCTTGGAGCAGAAGCAACAAAAATTTGTCGCTTCCTCACCTAAAAACAACAAAGGGATAAACCCTGAGTATGGAATACTCAGCAAGTCTTACCCGACTAAGGAAAAGACTCTCAAGGGTATGCTGGATATATAGGAGTCAAGGAGAGGCTTTAGCAAAATCAACTTATACTTTTGCAGAAGTAGCTTACTAAAGTGAGTCCTTACTTTCAATCTTTTAACGTCATGTTAAGTATTAATAGACTCCATTTGCATCTAGTCTAATCTCACATCACATCAAGACAACATCATTCTTATCCATTGTGTTCACATCTTGACTCTAGGTTGCAGGGAAGTGACCAAGTCTTCATAACCGCGAAGGTACGGCGATCCGAATCGATTATACTCAGCTGAGGATCTCCAATCACACGACATATGTAGCACTTAACCCTTGCATATGTCAACCCGCCACCGGGGTTCTTAAGACCGGATCAGGTTCACGCAAACTGAGAGCACAGCTACACCACCGTCCAGCCTCTTGCCACGGAGGGTACACGCTACTCTCGCCACCGCTCCACGCCCATTTCGTGTTATCTTATTCCGGCCTTAGTCTGCCCGAGGCAAGGCTTACCCATGACGAGGCATGTGACCAGTTAAAGGGTCCTCGGTCAGCACGCCTACATACGCATTAATCCTTAACCAACCTGGGTAGAACATCACCTGTTCCTAACCCAAGTCTCAATTTAAGTATTTCCATCCTTAGGATTGTGTCTGTTCCTCAGGATGAAAGAGCATCACGGGGAACTTTGCAGTAAGATCCCACTATTGCTCCAAATGAAAATATTCTTGCAGGTAGAAGCTATCCTCTCCATGGTTAAATTGAGGACAACTTCTATCCACAAGATCTAAGCAAGGCTAAGCATTTTTTGTAAATCATATTTTGATACTTCACCGAAGTATCTATAAAAGGTATGGATATCAAGGAAAAGCAATGCATCAAAAGGGTTTCAAGTAACTCCTATAAACTTAATGCACATTTCACTAGACTTAAGTGTGCGAAAAGTATTTAAAAACACAAGGAAAGGGGTTGCATGCACCGGGGCTTGCCTTCGTTTACAGGTGATTCAGGCTCGGATCCACAAATGTCGAAGTAGAAACTATTCCCGGCCTGAGTGTCCAAAGGTGGTTGTACTTGCTCTTCAGTTACTTCTACCTCTTCTTCTCGTTCTAATCATAACCATACATATGTATAAGAATGGATGCCATGGGATGCTCATGAGGATGCAAAGACAACATAAACTTATTATTTATGTCTTGAATACAACTTGCCTTCACGGAGTTCCGGGAACTTAGGGTTTCCGGAGTCGGTAAAGGAGTTCATAGGGCAGGGGGGGTGTTTTGGGGTTTGGTGATCAAACAAGGTCCAAATCAATTCAAACTCTACCCAAGGCTTCTAAATAATGTATCACACTCATATAAAAATTCTGGGCATTTTAGGACTTACCAATTATTTTCTAAAAATCCATAATCAATATTTTTAACCATTTTAAATACCTTAAAATTTCTTACTTCCACTAAAAATCACAAACTTATTTTTATTAAATACTATGGGAAATAACAAACCTAGGAAAATTAGTTTCACAATTTTAGCATTTTTCTACACTTTTCTATAATTGTTTTGGCTCTGGTGATAAAAGAAAAAGAAAAACATTTAAACAGTACTGGGCCGAATCCAGCACAGGCGGCCCAGGTCCAGAGGGAAAGCGCGCCCCGCGCCCTGGCGGTTTTGCAGATCGAGCCCTGAGGTTGTTACTAACTGAGAACAGGGTCGCTCACTGTTTAAGCAAGTCACTGACGCTTTGCAGAAATACCCCTGAAGTTCTATTTCTTCACCCGACCCACCCACGACGTCGTTCACGCACGGCTGTGCTCCGGCGAGGTCCTACGCCGGCCGATTGGGGCAGTGACCGGCGCCTAGCTTTAGACTAAACCCAATTCAAGACCAAGGGAGTATTTCCCCCAATTTAATTGCGCTAATGATCAAGTGGTGTGTTCTGGTCACAGTGGCCGAGAATGTTGTGGCGAGACAACCGTGTTCCCGGCGACCAGAGGGTTTCTAGTTCAATTGCGTGGGTCGGCGAGCATCACTAACATGCACAGATGCTAGAACAGGAACAAAGAGGGTATGAGCAGACCTGTGGAGGGCTGGTCGCGGTGAGGTTGATTTCGGGTGGCGGAAATTTGATTTGGGGGAAAACCGAAATTCAAGCGCACTGGTGCACGATTGCTAGCGATTCACGGTGGCTAGGTGGGTGATGATGTTGCGAAGCTAGTGGGGGCTTCAATTTATAGGACTCAACGTTGGTGGCCGAGGAATCGAGCGACAACGCGCGGCGGTCGGAGGAGGAAGAAGGGTACTGGTGCAGTGGCTGGGTGTCTAGCACCGTGGCACTTGCTCCGGCGATCAACGAGGAGCAAGGGCGAGTCACGGCGATGCGGTGGAAAGGGGCAGACACGCGGCGCAAGACCGAGCGACGGCGATCACCGGCGTGCCTATCGCTCCAACCGCAAAGCAGAAGGGGGAGACGACGGTGAGTCACCGGAGTGACCTCCAGCTCACCGGCGGCAGAGATTATTTTACCCGAGAGGTTATCCATCCACCCCGAGCGTGAATTCTGACGGCGACAGCACGAATTACAGCGGAGGGAGTCGTCGGCGGTGAGGACAGTGCGCTGGCGATCTCATCCATTTCAGCTACTGTACCATCGGAGTGTATGCAGTTGACCTGACAGACCATTTTTTGAACATGATTTTCTTCCAAATCTGTATGGCAACACATACCAAACTCTGCAGCAAAGTTATAGAGCTACTAACCAGCTACAAGTTTGTCATAGCTGCCATGAACAGATTCCTGCTTGATCCTAGTTGAATTTATGCTCAAAGTCGTAGTGATTACACTGTCTGTCTGAAAATTCAGACCTAATAACCTGACAGTCCAACTTCAAGCTTAATTATCTCAATATTTCTCTTAACAACTATGCTTTCCTTCTTAAGCAAAGTTGTTCTCCTATGATTGGTCTTTAACTTTGATGTGGTCACCTACCATGAATTCCCACTATTTTGAAAGCTACACAGCCCCAAAGTTGGGCCTACAACCCTGTTTTCAGACTTAGCATAGGAATCAAAATCAAGGTCCTTTTTGCAAATGAGTCCAAATCTCAGGGTTTAGCTTGTAAATTCACATATTTGTGAACCAATTGGCTTTAGATGCTTAAACATAGTAGTTTTTACATTTTAGTCCAAAGGTTCATCACTTTTGCACATAAACCCCTTGGGTTTGGTTTTAGGGTTTTCTAGGGTTCCAATTAGGGTTTCTGGTATCCCAGGGGTACAAAAGTGATTCAAGTTTATTCTTAGGGTCATTTTATGACTTTTACCCTAAAGTATTTAGGTTTTCTTAACTTGGGTTAAGTTTTACCCCTTTAACCACTATTTAAGGTTAAGTCCTTTAACCAGGGTTTCATTTGCAAAACACTTAAAACAATACAACTTGTTTGAAATTTTTGCCTAATGAATGCACTCTAGGTGTGTCAAACATATGCAATGCCAATGCTCATGATGCCATGCTCAAGTTTTAGTTATAGTAACACCAGGGGTGTTACAGTGCCCACATTAGGTTCTTAATGAATAGTAGAGAAGAGATAGAACTTCTTTTCTCCTTCTTCCCTTTCTTGTCTTGTTCCTGGTCATTCTCATTATCGGGACATTGAGCAATAAAATAACCACACTTACCCTTGAACGTTTTACCCTTGATTTGTTCTTGTTGAGGTAGTCCTTGCGTCCCTTCTATGCGGTCTTGAAGCGCTTGATTACAAGCGTCATTTCCTCTTCATTAAGTCCAGCTGCCTCAACTTGCACCACCTTGTTTGGGAGCGCCTCCTTATTGGTGGTTGCTTTGAGTGCAACGGGTTGTAGTTTGTAGTGAGGAAGAGGTCCATTTGCGATGTCGCTTCTTTTACCATCATGCGCCCGCTTACTGTTAGGGGCCTTCCTCTTCTGAAGGTCCACAAAAATATGACTAACCATATGTTTTCAGAATGACATAGATTATTATAGGGAGCTTCATCTTCAGGATGGAAGTATTAACCCATGATGAAGGCGTACGAGACGAAGATATGATCTAAGGATGATAAGAATAAACGCCGAAGCTATTGCTAGAGTGACTGCTTCGACTCATAACGGTGATGAAGACTGATGATGATGTTGACCGAAAGGGAAAAGACTACATAGTCCTTAACAATTTGTGTTACGGTCATAAGTAAATGTCAGGGACATAAATGTAAATTTACTCAGCCTGCGTCCCTTGCCTATAAATAGATGAACAGTAGCACCGTACTGTTCACGCTGATTTGTAATCTCTCATGCATCAACACCTTCGAGCAAGTCGAAGGTATATCAATTTAATATAAATTATGTTGATATTCATACATGTTCTATAGACTGCAAATACAAATGAATCAATGAGACATACTTGTTATTCTCATCTCTTTGCATCCTTGTTTATCTATCAAATGATGAAGGCATGTCCTTCATGATCTTCGTCTGATGTTCATTGTGTCCATTGGGAGACAATGCTTCAGAAGACGAATGTCCTTAATACTTAACAATTGTGTTGTATTGTTCTTGATTCGAAGCATTTGAGAACAAGTGATCAACATTGGCGCCTACCCTTGATGAACTCACTTCCACAACCTTCGGTAAGCGTTCGCCTTCATCATGCCACCGAAGAAGGCAACAGCGCTAGGGGCTGCCCTGCAGCCACTGGACACCAATCAGGAGACACTCTCACTGAGAGAAGCTAGGATCCAAAAAAGAAAGGCTACTAGCCCAACACCTCAGGAGGACGAGTTGGACTAGAAAATTAGAGACTTAGAAACTATACATGAGCAAGCACAGAGGAAAAGCGAGAAAATGCTTCGGCTAGCCGAGCTTCAGAGGAAGATCGACAAAGCCGCTGAAGAAATGCACCACATCGCACAAGATGATCAAGGACGAGGGCCTCAACACAGAGAGCTTCGTCAAGAAACTCAAATCAACGATGATGGATGGTATGATGACCTTTACCATGGTAACTTTGCTTTTGATGATGTTTATCCCCTGGCAGCAGAGTTGCAGGCTACCCCATGGCCACCTTCGTACAAACCGCCACAAATCCCCATGTATGACGGGCATTCCGACCCGAAGCAATTCCTCATGAGCTACAAAGCAACCATATCATCATATGGTGGAACCACTGTCCTCATGGCAAAGTCCTTCGTCGTGGCAGTCAGGAGTGTGGCTCAGACTTGGTATTCTTTTCTTCGGCCGGGAACAATCACACCATGACAGATGCTGAAGGATATGCTAATCACAAGCTTCCAGGGCTTCCAAATGAAGCCAGTGACTGTTCAAGCTCTATTCCAGTACACGCAAGACCATGAGGAGTACTTGCAGGCATATGTCCGAAGGTTCTTGTGACTCAGAGCTCAGCCGCCAACGGTGCCTAACGAGATCGTCATCGAAGCCATGATCAAGGGGCTCCGACTAGGACCGACAGCACAATATTTTGCAAGGAAGCCACCATAAACCGTGGAGAAGCTTCTCCAGAAGATGGATGAGTACATCCGAGCTGGCAACGATTTCCGCCAGAGAAGGGAGGAAGCTTACAGGTATTCTGAGATGACTAGGGGCTTCGGAGGAAGACTACACCCCAGGCATGTTAGAACGATCCACAATCCCAACACAAATGATGACAGGGCAAATCACACCTAGAGCAGTCAGCAAAGCTCGCAATCTTCGGGAACGCAACAAACTTCCTACAGGCCACCAACCCCAAGAGGCAGAGGGGGGAGAAGCTTCGGAGGCAGGTTTGGTACTCAACCCAGGAGATTGTTCTGCTTATTTTGTGGGGAGGATAAGGGACACACAACAAGGACGTGCCAAGTCATGATCCAAAAGCAGAAGGAGATCGTTGAAGCCAAAGCACGGCAGAATCAGCCGAAGCAGGTCTTGCATACTACTTCATGCTATTCGCCATATATCCTTGAATATGTGGGCAATCAGCAACCCACGACGTCGGTTGCTTCGGCGAGTCATTCTCAAGCTGCTTGGGCTCAGCTACCACCACCACTGGTGCCTACCTTGGTCCATAATCACCAGCCGGAAGGGCATCGCCAGGCGTAGCAACAACGCGATACTCGGGAGGAGTCCGAAGCTCGCACAGTCAATAGCATTGTGCCCGAGTGAAGGCACATCTACTGAAAGCAGTGCAGCGCTCTGACCAGAAACTTTTCTAATTCAATGTATCTTTACTTTTTTGCCTTTATATTTCCTCCTCAAAAGACAATGTACGAAGGTTTAACCTTCAGCTTGATTGTCACACCCGTTTCTGAGGGGCAGAGCCGGGTGCATAGCATATGTGTGCCAGGATCTATTTCCACACATATGTTGACGTCACAAGTGTAATATATCAAAAGAACAATGCATAAAGCATAAATAAAGAATATATTAACATATTACACTTCGAACAGACATAATGTCTTAACCTTTATTCATCAAAGTACAGCGAGACATGGACATCCATCCACAGGAAGATGACCGGGGGTATCACTAGACTAGCATCCATGGAGTTCAGCATCATATCTTCATCTGCAACTTCTGATCAAAATTAAGCAAGGGTGAGCTCACTTATGGTCGGGGCTCAGCAAGTGGGGGAAAAACTAATGCAGGTATAACAAGGTGAGGCTAAGGTTGAGCAGTAAGCATTTTAGTTGGTCAACATTTTATTAACAACGCCTGTCTTACTAATAAGTGTGAATCCCAAGTATTCCCATTAAACAAAGATATAAGAGTATACCAAAAACACTTAAGTGAAACCACTTAAGCAAACCGTTGGCAGATCATCGGATCTCGATTTATTTCCATCTTCAAGTTCAATTATCATGTGAGGAGTCCAGGCTGCTCATAACCGTGAGCACGGCTGATATATCAGTTTTACACTCTGCAGAGTTGGTACAACTTTACCCACAAGCCGTGTATCCCCTCTAGCCTGGGTCGGCCAAAACCCGTAAACACTTCCGAGGTGAGTGGCTAGGGATCCACTATGAGGCTTTCACAAAATACACTTAATACGAAGCAACCCGCTAAGGTTTCTAAAGACGATGGTGGAGGCCCCCTGGGTGAGGTACCTTAGCCAAGAATACGTCCCCATGTTAACGTGGGCTGCCAACACCTACCGCTCCCCCTCTTGCCCATATTTCAGGTAAGGTTGCTAGGCGCTAAGCATATAAAGCTAATTACCAAAGCCAGAGCCATGATAGCACTCGTGGTTGCACTGTTTTCCCGGGTGGTCACTCCATGTTCCAATTATCACAATATGATCTTGCTTAATCGTCAGATTAACAACAATAATGTAACTTACCATTTGGAACATTTAATATCATCAGTTGGAGTAACATCAAAAAGTTAAAGTTGTAGCAATAGCATAGCTACTTGATTTGATCAAAACCCAGGTTAACAAGGAATAAGGTTGGAAAGGTTATCTAAATAGGTAACCCGTCAAATTATGCATATATATCCAAAAGAATAAACTTTATTAAATGTATTGTTTGGGATCAAACGGAGTATGCAAAGGGAGAAGTCCACTTGCCTTGCTTATTGAAAACTTGAGGTTCTTCCACGGATAGGAATAGATCTTGATTCTTAACTACTAGATCAACCACTGAATATCACACAAACAAACAAGAAGAACAAACACCACTCAATAACATACAACATTCACCATACGTAAAGCTAAAAGAAAGCCTAATGAAAAAAACGTTCGCTTTTCAAAAACATTACTCGCACAAGTTATAATAAAAAGGTATTCTTTTCAAAAATGTGTGATCTATACTTTATAAAACAAGACATGAGCTTAAAAATATCTTAATTGAAATCTACAAATATTAAGTTCACCCATTTAATCTTTTATAAAATGTCATATGTGATATGTCTAAGATTAAGGGTTTATAAGATGTTAAAACAAGTTATAACAATATTAAAACTTTTTAACTTTTTAGAGAAGACATATGTTATATATCTAAGATTAATGCGGTATGAAATACATTATTAATTTATAAAGCCTTATGGAACATATAATAAAAGATCTATTTGAAAAGACCTTAAGTTATAAGCCTAAACAGGTTTATGTGAAAAGTTCATTAAACAAATAGTTATATTTATTTTCATTAAGAAAATACAAGGTCTAATAGATTTTTATGAGAGATAATTAAACAATTAATTATCTTTACTTTTGCTTAAGACAACACTAGCCTATGTTATTATCAAGAAAGCTATATTTATAATTAGTACATAAACTAACATTTTAATCATAAAAAGAACATGAGCACTAATTCCTTTTTTTATCCTTTAGGAAAAACTAAGTGGTATATATAAGTAATATGGATTCAATTTGATGAACGAATTAATCACGCCTATATTACTAGTTATGGACAAATTGAAATATAAGTCTAATTAATAAATCATGAGAAAAGTTATTTAATCTATTGATTATATTTACTTTCAATTTAGGAACATATGATATAAATCATTTGAAAGGAAATTGTATAAACTACCATTTTTATAAAACTCTATGCAATGCACTTATATATATCGAACTTGAACATGAAACTAAATTATATTTTATTAACAAAGATATCTAACTAAATAAATGAGTATGCTATATTTTTATTAATAAAAATATACGAGCTACTTTTTAAATTTCTTATTAACAAAAACATAACTCCAATTTAAATTACGAAAATACGAAAACCAGAAAATATCAATTGAAACTGTTAATCACATAATTATGAAATTAATCGAACTATTTCTAAATTATTTAGATTCTAAATAATCAAAATTACGTAATGAAATCTGGCGTAGGGGCTAGCTTCTATTTATCTATAATCAGCTAGGAGTAGCTGATACATTAACATTTTTTGCATACATATATCATTATAAATAATTATCTTTTGTTTTCTTTATTATAAAACATAAGGCTATAGTTCTTTTTAATTTCTTAATTTGAAAACTATACGTTACAACAAACATAATACAAATTAATTTAGAAAAACAAGAAATTGTTGCAACTATCAATTCAAACTGCTCAGCACACTAACACATAGCTATCTCGATACTATTTAATTTATTTGGATATTGAATACACATAAATCGATTATAGCAAACATAATTCAAATTTATTTGTGAAAACATGTAAATTATTGGAAACACTGATTTCAAATGTATAACATAAATTTACGAAGCTAACAAATTAATATTTAATTTATTTAATTCTCACATGCACATTTTAAAATAGAGAAAATTGACGTAATTGTGAGCTCAAAATTAAACGTAGACGATAGGAGGTAGCGTATAAGAAAATTTAGACATTTTTTACCTTTGGATTGTGGATAGAAAATAGATCGTCGCGGCGTGGCGTGACAATGGCGAGCCACTGTGTGCGCAACAACAGCGAGCAGAACACGCGAGCAGCGGAGATGGCACGAGCAAAGAAATAAATATGGTGCCGCGATAGCGTTCCATAAGTAGAGCAGTAAATCGTCGATGGTGGGGTTGCTACGCGAGCTCCACACGGGGTTGGGGATTCGGCAAACGGCGGCACGCACAACTCAACAGCAGATGCGCGATGCAGACGTAGGCTAGCAGCAGAGGAGCAGGGCGTGTCGAGACTGAGCAGAGGGAGGAGAACTCGTGGCTGTGGCTCTTATAGGCGAGGGAGAGAGTGAATCAGGTTGGAATTACGTGCCTTGAAGGCTATTTGCAGCTCGACGTTGGTGGCTCAAGAAACTGACGTTGTAATTCTCCATTAATAACGCCATGAAGCTGTGCACAGTAACTGAAGAGAAAACTGCGGCAGGGTGGACATGGCCCGAGGCATGCGGATGTGGCTCACAGGTTGGCAGGCAAACGCAAGGTCAGCGACGTGGTCTGGTGGAAAGGGAGGGCTGGCCGGCGCCATTGATGGCAGTCCCCAAGTGGGGAAGAAGAAGAGTTGGAAACCATTAATGGAGGTAGAAGAAACTGCCGAATGGCATAGAGAAGAGGAAGAGGAGAGGTCTCGGCTGCTACGACGGGTGTGCACGGCATTTGACCGTAGCAAGAGGCCAAGCGCAGGTGGGCGCAGAGCATCGTGGCATGCGACAACGACATGCACAGGTGAGCTGGTGGGAGGCGTGCGTGCTTTTTTTCAGTTCTTGATTTGGAGAAAGAGAGATCTTACAAGTGGGGTCCACCTGCCATAGAGAGAGAGGGAGAGAGAAGGGTGTACGTGCTGCGAGCACATGGAGCCAGGCGGTAGTTTTTTTTTTTGAAATTCGTTTCCCTTTTTCTATCTTTTTTTCTTTTCTTTATTTAGATGCGTGCGTTTGTTTTGTGATGTGTGTTTTTTCTTTTTCTTTACTAGAAAATAAAAATATATAATATATATTTAAATATATTAAAAATTGCAATAAATTCAAAGATATTATTTATTGAGTGAAAATACCTGATTTAAAATAATAAAATATTTTTAGGCATATATCTATTATTTAAATAGATTGGACTTAAAAAAAAACATTTTTTTAAAAAATACCTACAACGGAAATTATTAACCTATCAAAAAGCATGTTCCAAAACACTTTTTTTTAAAATAACAACTCATTCTTATTTTATAAAATAAGATTTTCATAGCAACTTAAATTTAAAATTGGATACATCAAACAAGATTTATGCCTCATCATGAATGCATCAAACACTTGACAAAATTTTATGTAATCAAGAAATCATTAAATTTATTTATATCACCATTTCATTATTTGAAACATAATATTTTCCTTTCTACTGAAATTAATAATATAAGCTAATTTATTTTCCATTGACAGATTAGGGTGTTACAAAATCTACCCCTCTTAAAAAGAATCTCGTCCTCGAGATTAGGGAAGGCTAGCAAGAAAATAATGGTGATATATGGTTACTCATAGGTTCTTGGTTCACACTTTAACTCTTCTAAACTTAAGGAACTTCTTCATTCTTCGCTCCGCAATGACTACTAATCAAGCGATCTTCATCATCGTACTTATAACTGGTTGGTCTTCTGAGTTATTGCTTGGGTCTTGCTTCACCGTCTTCTTCTTTAGTCGGTCTAGATGCTTCTTGGGGCATTCACGAATAATATGTTCTCCATTCTTGCAGTAGAAACAAGCACCTCTTGCTTTGAGTTCTTTGCGAGTCAACTTTGCTTGACCAACAGGTGATGAGGGATGATTGGGTGTCTGTATCTCATATAGCTGAGTCTGGCTTGATTTTTCCATTTGGGTATCCATGTGTTTCAGGGCTTTTGCTTGTGGTTGGGGTGAACTACCCATATATCCAAACATTTTCCTATTCCTTTTGTCGTTCTTCACGATGTTGGTAGAAATTTCTGTGCATTTTTGTTCACATTCCATGTCTGGAGACTGAGATAGCTTTATCTCGGGGGTGTCCGATAGTGAACGCTTCTCAGGACAGTTACGGAAGTAATGACCTTCACGACCACATTGATAGCAAGACTTTCTTGAAGTAATTTCTTGACTTTTTCCATGTTTCCACTTTTGTTTCTTGGAACTGATGCGACGACGAGGCTGAAGCTGTGTGCAGGTGATAGTCCATCCATCAATGTAACACTCATTTGCTTCTTTTTGGAGCTGGGCATCCTTGTGATGTTTCCTTTTTGGAAAACCTAGCAATTCATCGTCTGACAGTGCATCTGCTATTAGTTGTTCTTGGGAAGACCATTGACTTTTTATACCAGAAAATAAAATCTGGTTCTTCTGTTTTGTAGTTTCACTTTCGTTCGTACTGATCTGGCGACAAGGAATTCCATAGTACTCACAACAACAACAACATGTTCCAAGATCATTTGTCTGTTGGTGTGCATCCTTTTGTTCATTAGTTGTTTCATTTCTAGTGACGTTTCGACTTGCCAACACTTGCTGGTATGAGGAGGTGAGTTGCGATACATTCTGTATTACAAGAGCTTGTGCATGTAACAACTTTTCTAAGTCAACTATCGAGGGTGATGTTGTGGTTGATGTCATATGGTTATCGGTAGTCTGCTCATGTGCTATAAATTCTGCTAAATCAACTTGTTGGAGTCTAGCTACCACTTGAGATGTTGCTTGTAGAAACTGAGCATGCGCCTTCTTGAACTGTTCCATCTGATCCTTAGCTAGAGGAGTTGCCAACATAATGTATTCTTTGCACTTAGTGACATCACTTGCAGTTGACATTCTAAGTTCTGACATCTGTATGGGTATAAAAGAATGGAAGGGACGAGAGGGTTGAGCAAAGACAGATTATAGAGAGCAGAGAAAACCCATCTATCTATGGTTTTACCTAGCTAACTGATGCCATTGTGGACAAAAGTCACACAATACACCAACAATCATTTCAAAGAAGCAAATCAAACATAGTCACAAATATAACTAACATGAACTAAAACATATTAGCACAACACAATCCAATTCTACTCATTCAACCAAAACAAAAGGTGAGACAAGATTTGGAATAAGAAAGATATTATAAAGTCAAGGAGTCAGGTAAGAATTATCAAGGAGTTAGACAAGACATATTTGTCGGTGGCCAATAGTGAAATAAGATAATCATGAACTATTAAAGTTAGGATAAATGATACAACCAAGGATATAAAGTGAGTTAGGGAGAAAGCATTATCAAGGAGTAGAGAGGCAAAGGTTTAATATATAACAAGGTAGATATTGCACAAAGGGGGCAATACAATGACACGAAAGCAAAAGTGTAAGAATTTAATAGGGAGAAATCATTATCAAGGAGAAAAGTAGAGAGGCAAAAGTTTAATATATATCAAGGTAGATATTGCGCAAGGATGGCAATACAATGGTCAAGAAAACAAAAGTATAAGAAGTCAAGGGTTATATAGCAATATTAGGGATTAGAAAACCACTTATAATATAATATCGCCATTACCGATCTAGTCGAAAATCTTAATACTAAAGAACTATCCTATCAACCTAACCAAGAAGAATGGTAATAGATCCAAGAGATCTATAACGAAACTTCTTGCGGGGTGGGGATAAGACAGAGAATAGGGCATCGTTGATAGCTTCGAAAAGGTTTCTTCTGGCAAACTTCGCTTCAAGTTCCGCAATCCTAGCTTGATCATCTTGCAATGCTTCTCATTAGAACCTTCTGATAGACCAAAAATCAGACAAGAAGGGTTGAAGATAAAAGAGACGAGTTTTGATATAAAGTAAGTTTTTATGGAGACAAATAAGTCAAGTTTCGAACGACTGACTGGGCTTTCCATTTCTAACTAATCTAGCGACCTACGATCACATTGCTTTGATACCACTTCTGTCACACCCGTTTCTGAGGGGCAGAGCCGGGTGCATAGCATATGTGTGCCAGGATCTATTTCCACACATATGTTGACGTCACAAGTGTAATATATCAAAAGAACAATGCATAAAGCATAAATAAAGAATATATTAACATATTACACTTCGAACAGACATAATGTCTTAACCTTTATTCATCAAAGTACAGCGAGACATGGACATCCATCCACAGGAAGATGACCGGGGGTATCACTAGACTAGCATCCATGGAGTTCAGCATCATATCTTCATCTGCAACTTCTGATCAAAATTAAGCAAGGGTGAGCTCACTTATGGTCGGGGCTCAGCAAGTGGGGGAAAAACTAATGCAGGTATAACAAGGTGAGGCTAAGGTTGAGCAGTAAGCATTTTAGTTGGTCAACATTTTATTAACAACGCCTGTCTTACTAATAAGTGTGAATCCCAAGTATTCCCATTAAACAAAGATATAAGAGTATACCAAAAACACTTAAGTGAAACCACTTAAGCAAACCGTTGGCAGATCATCGGATCTCGATTTATTTCCATCTTCAAGTTCAATTATCATGTGAGGAGTCCAGGCTGCTCATAACCGTGAGCACGGCTGATATATCAGTTTTACACTCTGCAGAGTTGGTACAACTTTACCCACAAGCCGTGTATCTCCTCTAGCCTGGGTCGGCCAAAACCTGTAAACACTTCCGAGGTGAGTGGCTAGGGATCCACTATGAGGCTTTCACAAAATACACTTAATACGAAGCAACCCGCTAAGGTTTCTAAAGACGATGGTGGAGGCCCCCTGGGTGAGGTACCTTAGCCAAGAATACGTCCCCATGTTAACGTGGGCTGCCAACACCTACCGCTCCCCCTCTTGCCCATATTTCAGGTAAGGTTGCTAGGCGCTAAGCATATAAAGCTAATTACCAAAGCCAGAGCCATGATAGCACTCGTGGTTGCACTGTTTTCCCGGGTGGTCACTCCATGTTCCAATTATCACAATATGATCTTGCTTAATCGTCGGATTAACAACAATAATGTAACTTACCATTTGGAACATTTAATATCATCAGTTGGAGTAACATCAAAAAGTTAAAGTTGTAGCAATAGCATAGCTACTTGATTTGATCAAAACCCAGGTTAACAAGGAATAAGGTTGGAAAGGTTATCTAAATAGGTAACCCGTCAAATTATGCATATATATCCAAAAGAATAAACTTTATTAAATGTATTGTTTGGGATCAAACGGAGTATGCAAAGGGAGAAGTCCACTTGCCTTGCTTATTGAAAACTTGAGGTTCTTCCACGGATAGGAATAGATCTTGATTCTTAACTACTAGATCAACCACTGAATATCACACAAACAAACAAGAAGAACAAACACCACTCAATAACATACAACATTCACCATACGTAAAGCTAAAAGAAAGTCTAATGAAAAAAACGTTCGCTTTTCAAAAACATTACTCGCACGAGTTATAATAAAAAGGTATTCTTTTCAAAAATGTGTGATCTATACTTTATAAAACAAGACATGAGCTTAAAAATATCTTAATTGAAATCTACAAATATTAAGTTCACCCATTTAATCTTTTATAAAACGTCATATGTGATATGTCTAAGATTAAGGGTTTATAAGATGTTAAAACAAGTTATAACAATATTAAAACTTTTTAACTTTTTAGAGAAGACATATGTTATATATCTAAGATTAATGCGGTATGAAATACATTATTAATTTATAAAGCCTTATGGAACATATAATAAAAGATCTATTTGAAAAGACCTTAAGTTATAAGCCTAAACAGGTTTATGTGAAAAGTTCATTAAACAAATAGTTATATTTATTTTCATTAAGAAAATACAAGGTCTAATAGATTTTTATGAGAGATAATGAAACAATTAATTATCTTTACTTTTGCTTAAGACAACACTAGCCTATGTTATTATCAAGAAAGCTATATTTATAATTAGTACATAAACTAACATTTTAATCATAAAAAGAACATGAGCACTAATTCCTTTTTTTATCCTTTAGGAAAAACTAAGTGGTATATATAAGTAATATGGATTCAATTTGATGAACGAATTAATCACGCCTATATTACTAGTTATGGACAAATTGAAATATAAGTCTAATTAATAAATCATGAGAAAAGTTATTTAATCTATTGATTATATTTACTTTCAATTTAGGAACATATGATATAAATCATTTGAAAGGAAATTGTATAAACTACCATTTTTATAAAACTCTATGCAATGCACTTATATATATCGAACTTGAACATGAAACTAAATTATATTTTATTAACAAAGATATCTAACTAAATAAATGAGTATGCTATATTTTTATTAATAAAAATATACGAGCTACTTTTTAAATTTCTTATTAACAAAAACATAACTCCAATTTAAATTACGAAAATACGAAAACCAGAAAATATCAATTGAAACTGTTAATCACATAATTATGAAATTAATCGAACTATTTCTAAATTATTTAGATTCTAAATAATCAAAATTACGTAATGAAATCTGGCGTAGGGGCTAGCTTCTATTTATCTATAATCAGCTAGGAGTAGCTGATACATTAACATTTTTTGCATACATATATCATTATAAATAATTATCTTTTGTTTTCTTTATTATAAAACATAAGGCTATAGTTTTTTTTAATTTCTTAATTTGAAAACTATACGTTACAACAAACATAATACAAATTAATTTAGAAAAACAAGAAATTGTTGCAACTATCAATTCAAACTGCTCAGCACACTAACACATAGCTATCTCGATACTATTTAATTTATTTGGATATTGAATACACATAAATCGATTATAGCAAACATAATTCAAATTTATTTGTGAAAACATGTAAATTATTGGAAACACTGATTTCAAATGTATAACATAAATTTACGAAGCTAACAAATTAATATTTAATTTATTTAATTCTCACATGCACATTTTAAAATAGAGAAAATTGACGTAATTGTGAGCTCAAAATTAAACGTAGACGATAGGAGGTAGCGTATAAGAAAATTTAGACATTTTTTACCTTTGGATTGTGGATAGAAAATAGATCGTCGCGGCGTGGCGTGACAATGGCGAGCCACTGTGTGCGCAACAACAGCGAGCAGAACACGCGAGCAGCGGAGATGGCACGAGCAAAGAAATAAATATGGTGCCGCGATAGCGTTCCACAAGTAGAGCAGTAAATCGTCGATGGTGGGGTTGCTACGCGAGCTCCACACGGGGTTGGGGATTCGGCAAACGGCGGCACGCACAACTCAACAACAGATGCGCGATGCAGACGTAGGCTAGCAGCAGAGGAGCAGGGCGTGGCGAGACTGAGCAGAGGGAGGAGAACTCGTGGCTGTGCCTCTTATAGGCGAGGGAGAGAGTGAATCGGGTTGGAATTACGTGCCTTGAAGGCTATTTGCAGCTCGACGTTGGTGGCTCAAGAAACTGACGTTGTAATTCTCCATTAATAACGCCATGAAGCTGTGCACAGTAACTGAAGAGAAAACTGCGGCAGGGTGGACATGGCCCGAGGCATGCGGATGTGGCCCACAGGTTGGCAGGCAAACGCAAGGTCAGCGACGTGGTCTGGTGGAAAGGGAGGGCTGGCCGGCGCCATTGATGGCAGTCCCCAAGTGGGGAAGAAGAAGAGTTGGAAACCATTAATGGAGGTAGAAGAAACTGCCGAACGGCATAGAGAAGAGGAAGAGGAGAGGTCTCGGCTGCTATGACGGGTGTGCACGGCATTTGACCGTAGCAAGAGGCCAAGCGCAGGTGGGCGCAGAGCATCGTGGCATGCGACAACGACATGCACAGGTGAGCTGGTGGGAGGCGTGCGTGCTTTTTTTCAGTTCTTGATTTGGAGAAAGAGAGAGATCTTACAAGTGGGGTCCACCTGCCATAGAGAGAGAGGGAGAGAGAAGGGTGTACGTGCTGCGAGCACATGGAGCCGGGCGGTAGTTTTTTTTTTTGAAATTCGTTTCCCTTTTTCTATCTTTTTTTCTTTTCTTTATTTAGATGCGTGCGTTTGTTTTGTGATGTGTGTTTTTTATTTTTCTTTACTAGAAAATAAAAATATATAATATATATTTAAATATATTAAAAATTGCAATAAATTCAAAGATATTATTTATTGAGTGAAAATACCTGATTTAAAATAATAAAATATTTTTAGGCATATATCTATTATTTAAATAGATTGGACTTTAAAAAACATTTTTTTAAAAAAAATACCTACAACGGAAATTATTAACCTATCAAAAAGCATGTTCCAAAACACTTTTTTTTAAAATAACAACTCATTCTTATTTTATAAAATAAGATTTTCATAGCAACTTAAATTTAAAATTGGATACATCAAACAAGATTTATGCCTCATCATGAATGCATCAAACACTTGACAAAATTTTATGTAATCAAGAAATCATTAAATTTATTTATATCACCATTTCATTATTTGAAACATAATATTTTCCTTTCTACTGAAATTAATAATATAAGCTAATTTATTTTCCATTGACAGATTAGGGTGTTACATTGATGTAATAAATCTGTGGTTACACCATTGAGTGTAACAAAGAAGGGTGAAGAAGCTCCAAAGTCATTCCTAAGGGAATGCAGAGCTAAAATACAACCTAAGTAAGAGGTGAGGAAGCTCCAAAGTCGTTCCTAAGGGGATGCAGAGCTTAGCTCCAAAGTCGTTCCTACGGGGATGCAGAGCTAAAATACCACCTAAGTAAGAGGTGAAGAAGCTCCAAAGTCGTTCCTAAGGGGATGCAGAGCTTAGCTCCAAAGTCGTTCCTACGGGGATGCAGAGCTAAAATACCACCAAAGTAAAAGGTGAAGAGACTCCAAAGTCATTCCTAAGGGGATGCAGAGTCTTATCTTTTATGTTTCGTGTGCCAACATCATTTGCATCATGCCATCACATCATATTGCATCATGACATCGCATCATACATCATTTTACATTGACAAAAGTAGTGAAAAAACAATGAGAATTCCTCCTTCAGCTTCGGCAAAGACTCATGAAAGAGTATCGAAGAGGAAGGGTCCATGCCTGCGATAGTACTGTCATAACTTTTGACAATGCTATTCCTACGCAAACATCTACAGTAAGAATCAAACATCATACAGTTGCTTCGGCAAAGAGGGGGATTTCTTTCTGAAGCGTGAAAAGAAGGGAAGGTGTTTTTTCGCCGCCGGCTCAAACACGGTATGTACGAAGGTTCCACGCTTCACAAAGAAATATATTACATCAATATACATGCAGATTGTTTATAAGTGTTTCTTACAAAACCAGGAGTTATACACAAAGACATTAAACTATCGAAAATACAAAGCTTCAGTCCTCCTTTAGGACTTTGTCGGCAGCTTCGTTCAACAGCTTGTCAAAAACATCATTAGCAATTTTGATTATATCGAGCGCCTCCTTGACAGATGGGTCAGCTTCAGGGTTATATGGCTCGTGAGGCGTAGAAAGCTCAGTTGCATTGAAACACAAATATCTATCAGTGTCGAAGCTGAAAAAACTTATGAAGATGAGTTATAAAGAGCATACATATAAGTCTGGCCTGCTCGGCAGCTTCTTCAACTCTTTTGGCCTCTTCTAAAGCATCATGAGATTCTTTCTCATTCCTTTTAATAGCTTCATCAGCAATTTCTCGTCCACCCTTTAGCCATAATTCGGAATAAAATTTCCCACCTAAGGTAGTAGCTTCGGCTGAAGGGTTTCTAACACCATCAGCTGAGAAGGCAAAGTTTGGCTGAGCTACAGCCTTGACATGATCACAGCCAACCTTCTGCAAAATGGACGTAGTCCCACGGGCGCCGGCAAAGGCACAAAAGTCCCCTCTATCGCTAAGAATTTCCTCGAAAGCTTCGACCTCACCGTTTATCCATTGAATAACTTCATCAGGATTTCCACGAATGAATTTTTGCTCGGAAGAAAATGCTCCAACTTTAGAAAAGGTGTTCTTTAGATTTTTAGCACATTCCATAGCTATTTCATAGCATTTTTCCTTAGAAACACGAAGCTCATCAACATTTTTCTACGGCTTTGATCTTTAAATTTCACATATTTCGTGTTTTACCGCTTCAACATTAAAGTTCTCAGTTGCTTTGGCAACTTTCTTCTTCAGCTCTTGCATCTCGGCTTCATGAGTTTTAGCTTGAGCAGAAAGCCTGGCTTCGCTAGATTTTAATCTTTCCACTAAAGAGTGTAGGACCTTATCTTTCTCAAGAGCTTCATTCCTCAATGTTATGACCTCCGAACGAAGGTTTCCATGTGCTATTTGACATCTCTCATCCTCTACATCTTTTTGGGCCTTCAGAGCCTTGCTTAGAATCAGGCCCTGGCAAACGAAGGAACACATAACGACGATAAGAAATACCACAAAAATAGTTCATCATAACACAAATTACAAAATGACAAGCCAAAGTATGCAAACCTTCAGGCTGTTGTAGGCAAGGCTATCTGCAAGTTGATCCTTAGTCATCGCAGACAAACCGAGTTCAAGCTTCGGATACCCCATGTTATCCATCATTTCATGGCAAACATTGATCTTCTTACTGTCTGGTGGACAGTAGAGGAAATCATCATAATTATCTCCTCCGTATAATAAGGACCCCTAGGGTACTTCAGCTCCTTAGCATAATGTTCAGTTTCATAAACTTGCTCTACCGATAGCTGTTTTCCCGAATCATGTTGAATAATAAAATTCAAATCACTCTAGGAAGGTGCTTCGGGAGCAGATATTGTGGGTTTTTCTAGAAGGCTCTCTTCCATAAGTTTTTTTGGCACAGTTTCCGAAGGTCCCGCCTCAGCATGAGCAGAAGAAGTGCTTGCAGTGCCCATCTCTCTGGCATCTTCAATTTTACCGCCAGAAGCTTCGGCAGAAGTAGGAGGCGGCGTTTTCATAGATTCTAAAACAGCATCCAAAACACTAGCCATCGTCCTCTTCCTCGGAGTTCCTGTTGTAGTAGCTGACAACTTTGGCAGCGCTGTCACCAGCATCTTTGGCTGCTCTGCTACCTTTTCTACTATCTTTTTCGATTTTGGCTCTCTGACCTGGTCTGCAATAGCTTCAATCGGTATAGCAGGAGCCATCTTTGTGGCTAGAGGGGCAGTTTCTGCCCTTTCAATTAAATTTGGCACATCGGTCGTCTCAATGCGCCTCGGTCTACGTGTCAAGACCTTGATTTTCTTCGCCTTCGGCGTACCAGTAGATGTCGAAGCAGCGACTTTCCTTTTTCTCCCTTGCTTTTGGATGGGAAAGCAGTAATCTGGGTAAACGAACCCAATAACATCAACCACTCTATTCAGCCTCTTTTTCCCGTGAGCATCGAAGGCAGCTGTCATAGCTTCGTCTTCTGCCCTCAAGTACGCTCCATTCATCACTTGTTGCCTCTATAGCGTCCAACCAATCATCATTTGGCTCATCAAATTGGCTTCTAAACCAAAAGGTATACTTAAGATAAACCAAGCCACTCTGGCTAGAGCGAGCAGCGGCTTCCTTCGGCATTTCTCATTCGTTTGCAAGAGGCCATACTTTATAAGCAACGTGCTCTTAAACTAAATCTTTCATGCCAATGTAGGTGCATATGGTGTTGAAAGCAATTTGGCACGCCTGCACTTCATTCTCAAGTGCGGTGGATGGCCTTCTAATGCCGAAGCGTGACCATATAGGACGTTGGATAACGCCTCTCACATCTTCCCTCTGATTTAGGTCATTATTCACGTAAAACCATTCCTTCATCTAAGAACCTGGCCATTTCTTCCGAAATGTAGGCACGGGGTAATTTGCCTCAGAGCGAGGCACGAAGCTGTAGCATCCAAAGTTGTTATGATACTGTTCTTTTCCGGTGGCCTTCGTCTGATAAGACAGCTCATGAATATTGCAGAAGCATCTTGCATCCGGCTCCAGCCCTTGACTCCTCATGGCACATATAAAAATCCCCACTCTGATAAGAGCTTCGGGGGTAAGCTGATGAAGGTATATCTCAAATGTCTTCAAAACTTTGACCAGCATTTTGTGGAGCGGAATGCGAAGCCCAGCTTTCATGAAGCTCCTGAAGACCACCACTTCATCACCTTCTGGGAGGGGAACGGTGTCTTCTCCCCTAGCCCTCACTATATGGACACATCATGAAAATATTTGCCTTTCATCGCTTCAATTTGCCCTTGTCTGATAGTTGATTTCCCAAAAACAACGTGGCTTGGTCTACACGACCGATCTTTGGCATCTTCATTCTCACTCTCAACATCGAAGCTTTCGCTGTCGCTTGAATCACCAGATAGTCCAGCTAACATTTCATTGCTGATTTTTCTATGTTGGTCCTTTCCATGGCTTCGTAGAAGCCAGCGAGTGTGGGATCCACACTTTTCTTATCCTCAGCCATTTCGGTGATGATTACTATAGAAAGCCGAAGCTCAAAAACAATTGCGCTCAAAGAATAGAAAAGCTGAAACGACAACCGCAACACAAAAACTAGATGGCACGAAAAATATCTACAACACTACCTCTTATATATATACTCAGAGCCCCACAGTTCGGTGGGTCCCACGGTTCAGAATGATTCGCTATCCTAGCGAAGGGAAAGTGTTTTTCGAACCTTCAGCAAAAGGTCTTCGTTCACATCGCAGTCTAAATTTGTTACAAAGGAACAAATTAACACTGCGAGGGGTTACTATTGGGGGCCTTCCTCTTCCGAAGGTCCTCAAAAACATATATAACCATATGTTTTCAGAATGACATGGATTATTATAGGGAGCTTCGTCTTTAGGATGGAAGTCTTTCCCCATGATGAAGGCGTACGAGACGAAGATATGATCTAAGGATAATAAGAATAAACGTCGAAGCTATTGCCAGAGTGACAGCTTCGACTCATAACGGTAATGAAGACTGATGATGATGTTGACCAAAAGGGAAAAAGACTACATAGTCCTTAACGATTGTGTTGTCTTGTTCTTGATTTGAAGCATTTGAGAACAAGTGATTAACACCTACAAACTTACCAAGAATTTCCTCGGGCAACATTTTGGTATACCTAGGGTTTTGATGAATAAGATTAACAAGATAAGGATCAATAACAGTAAATTACCTTAACATGATGACCGCGTACTTGCCTATCGTCCTTGGGCAAGACGCGCTGTAATGGCTGCGACACCTACCCCGACACTGCATCGACGACTGGAGCGACTTCAGTCGGCGCTTCACCGCCAACTTCCAATCTCTCTCCGACAAACCGGCGCAACCATGGGACCTCAAATCCATCAAGCGCCGAGGGGACGAAACTCTCCGGTCGTACCTCAAAAGATTCCAGACCATGAGAAATCGTATCCCCGAGGTCGCGGAAGCAGCAGTGATCGAGGACTTCTACCGGGGATCCAATGACTCGTCCTTCATCCGAGCCATACTACAAAAGGCGCCGACCACTTCGGAGCAGCTATTCCGGGAAGCCGACCTCTACATCACCGTTGATGAACGAGCTCTAGACCTCATCGGAGGAGCAAAGCCTGCACCGACAGCACCGCGACGCGACACAAACCAGCAACCCGACAAATGCCGGGAGAAGAGGCCTCGTGAAGAGGTCCACGCCGCCGGACCGCCCGCCTCTCGCGCCCAAGGAGGACCTCGCGGAGGCGAACGCACGCTGGACGACATCCTCGACGCCCAATGCCCGTACCACAAGGACATGTGCCACACCCTCCAGAACTGCAGAGACTTCAAGCACTCCGTGGGGAACGACCGACCCTTCCAACCTCTACCTCCTCCCCCGCCGCGAGGAGGACCAGGAGAACCGCGACAACCCCAGCAGCAGCAGGAGGGAGGAGGTGGAGCCTTCCCGCGCGTTGACAGAGAAGTCAACGTCATCTTCGGCGGACACGGGTCGCAAGAAAGCAAGAGACAACAAAAGCTCAACGATCGTCAGATACTGGTGGCGGCTATCGGTCCTCCCGCCCCGTACCGATGGTCTGAGCACCCGATCACCTTCACCCGGGCAGATCAATGGCTCAACTTTGACCACCCAGGCAAGTACCCGCTCCTCGTCGATCCGGTGATCCGAGAGAGCAAGGTAAAGAAGGTATTAGTGGACGGGGGAAGCAACATCAACGTCACCTTCCCCCGGACACTCCAAGGCTTGGGAGTTCCCCTCAAAGAGCTCCACGAGTCGGACACACCCTTCTTCGGCATCGTGCCGACCGAAGGAGAATATCCGCTGGGCCACATCTACATGCCGGTCACCTTCGGAACTCCGGAGAACTACAGAACCGAGTTCCTGAGGTTCGAGGTGGCAAACTTCAACTGCGGATACAACGCCATCATCGGGAGGCCTGGATTGGCGAAGTTCATGGCCATTCCGCATTATACATACATGATATTGAAGATGCCAGGACCACAAGGAATCATAACTGTGCGCGCTGACTTCGAAGGCGCCGCAGAATGTTTCCGAGTGGCCATTCAGGCGACCCTTACTACCAAACCATCTGTGACTTCCTCTACGCAGGCGAACTCAAAGACTGAGGAAGACCTCGTGGTACCCGCGAATGAAGCTCAAGTCGTGATCTCTATACGGCCGACTGAAGAAACCAAGAGAATCAATCTTGGATTCGCCGACGAGCGCAAAACTGCTATCATCAGTTCGAGTCTGGATGACAAATAGGAAGGTGCGCTTGTCCAGTTTTTGCAAGATAACCGAGACGTATTCGCATGGTAACCTGTGGATATACCGAGAGTCCCGAGAGAACTGGTCGAGCATAAATTGAAGGTCTACCCCCAAGCGAGGCCGATCTGACAAAAATTACGTCGCTTCACGCCCGACAAGAGAGAAGCCATCCGTGCTGAGCTGGCTCGCTTGGTCGCGTCCGGATTCATTAGAGAGGTGTTACATCCTGAGTGGTTAGCCAACCCTATTCTTGTACTCAAAAAGAATAAAGTGGATTGGCGCATGTGCGTCGACTATACGGATCTCAACAAACACTGTCCGAAGGATCTCTTCGGACTTCCTAGGATAGACCAGGTGATGGACTCGACCGCCGGGTGTTCTGTGTTGTCTTTCTTGGATTGCTACTCTGGGTACCATCAGATTAGCTTGGCAAAAGAAGACGAGGAGAAAACGACATTCATCACCCGTTCGGAGCTTTCTGCTATACCTCCATGTCGTTCGGCCTCAAAAACACTGGAGCGACTTATCAGAGAGCTATTCAGACATGCTTAGCAGACCACTGGGACAAGCGTGTGGAAGCTTATGTGGATGATGTGGTGATCAAGACAGAGAATTTAGAAAACTTCATTGAAGACTTACAGCTGGTCTTCAACAGTCTACGGCGATATCGGTGGAAGCTTAATCCCGAAAATGTGTCTTTGGAGTACCGGCAGGAAAGTTGCTCGGGTTTATTGTCAGCCACCGGGGAATTGAGGCCAATCCGGAAAAGATCGAGGCTATCATGAGAATGGAAGCACCACGGTCACAGAAGAAAGTACAAAGACTTACCGAATGCATGGCAGCTCTAAGCGGATTCATATCAAGGCTGGGAGAAAAAGGCTTACCGTTCTATAAATTGCTGAAGAAGGTAGACAAATTCCAGTGGACTTCAAAAGCACAAGAAGCTCTAGATGCGTTGAAAAAATTCTTGACAACACCACCAGTGCTAAAACCACCTCGCCGACCCACGCCGACTCAACCGGCTGAAGATCTGCTATTATACATCTCTTGCACGACTCACGTGGTAAGCACCGCGTTGGTAGTCGAGCGGGCAGAAGAGGGACATGCATACCCAGTACAGCATCCCGTCTATTTCATCAGTGAAGTCCCTCAAAGAAGAAATACCCTCAAGTTTAGAAGCTATTATATGCAGTACTTCTAACTGCACGCAAGCTCCGTCACTACTTCGACGACCACAAAGTCATAGTAGTCACTGGATTTCCGATAGGGGATATTCTCCACAATAAAGAAGCCATCGGAAGAATAGCCAAGTGGGCATGTGAACTGGGATCTCATGACATTGAATTTCGACCTCGCACTGCCATCAAAACTCAAGCACTGGTTGACTTCGTATCAGAGTGGACCGAGCAACAGGTGCCGGATAACCTGGAAACCACAGAAGTATGGCGAATGTATTTTGATGGCTCATTAAAGCTGCATGGAGCAGGCGTCGGGATCCTCTTTACTGTGTCTGGAGGTGAACAACTCAAATATGCTCTTCAATTGTTATTTCCGGCATCCAACAATGCAGCAGAATACGAAGCTCTAATTCATGTACTAAACATTGCCATATCACTGGGCATCAAGAGACTGATGGTATATGGAGATTCGTTGGTGGTTATAAGTCAGATAAACAAAGAATGGGATTGCTCGAATGATTCCATGGGAAAATACAGCACTGCTGTCCGGAAACTAGAAGACAAATTTGAAGGTCTAGAATTTCATCATGTGGAGAGAGATCGAAACACGGCAGCTGATATATTATCCAAGCTAGGATCCAGTCGAACTCAGGTCCCGCCTGGAGTTTTTGTTCAAGAAATATCACACCCGAGCATTTCACTGGATCGGGTAGAGGAATGCAATACTCTGAGCTAACCAGAGTTAAATTCTGATGACCGGAGGGAGCCGATCATCAGGTACATAAAAAATGAGGAGGAACCAAATGACAAAAATGCAGCAGAACGAATTGCAAAGCAGTCAGCTCATTATACTCTCATTGGGGAGATGCTATACAGAAGGGGCGCATCGGGAGTCCTCATGAAATGCATTCTCTCAGATACAGGGAAGCAGCTGCTAGAAAAGGTCCATGCTGGACAATGTGGGATACACGCAGCATCCAGAACCTTGGTTGGGAAGGTCTTCCAGTCGGGTTTCTACTGGCCAACAGCAAAGAATGATGCAGCCGAGTTAGTCCAGAGGTGCGAAGCCTACCAGTACTTGTCAAAACAGCAGCATCTACCAGCACAACAACTGCAAACCATACCTGTAACCTGGCCGTTCGCATGCTGGTGACTGGATATGATTGGACCTTTCAAGAAAGCTCAAGGAGGATACACTCATGTACTAGTTGCTATCGACAAATTCACTAAATGGATAGAGTTCAAACCCATTGCTTCTCTAACTTCAGCTAAGACAGTGGAATTCATACAATACATAATATTCAGGTTCGGAATATCGAATAGCATAACCGACCTGGGATCCAATTTCACAAGTTCAGAGTTTTTCGATTTCTGCGAACAAAAAAGCATTCAGATCAAATATGCCTCGATGGCGCATCCAAGAGCCAACGGGCAGGTAGAAAGAGCCAACGGGATGATATTGGAAGCGCTCAGAAGGAAAGTTTTTGACAAGAATGAGAAGTTCGCAGGAAAGTGGATTAGAGAATTGCCTTATGTTGTTTGGAGCCTGAGAACTCAACCTAGCCGAGCTCTCCATGGAAATACTCCTTTCTTCATGGTCTACGGATCGGAGGCAGTGCTACCTGCTGATCTCAAGTTTGGGGCACCAATGTTGATCTTTGAAAACATAGCAGAAGCTGAGGCTACCAGACTGGAGGATATTGATATACTAGAAGAAGAACGATTGAACACAGTGATTCAGTCAGCACGGTATCAGCAAACTCTGAGGCGCTATCACGACAAGGCCATACGGCATCGATCCTTCGCAGTGGGAGACCTCGTCCTCCGGCGAATTCTTACGGGGGAAGGGCGGCACAAACTGTCACCACTATGGGAAGGACCATTCATAGTAGCAGAAGTCACTCGGCCTGGATCATATCGTCTCACTCAAATGGACAGCACGGAAATTGGGAACTCATGGAACATAGAACATCTCAGGAAGTTTTACCCCTAGCTATATCTCAAAAGCTATTGGGACGACAATGTATTCTGTAAACTGGGAAATATATCATCAATAAAAAGACTTCAAAGGCACTGAAATTGTTCACTGACAACCTACATGCTTACTTAACTCGGGGTGACCACTATACCCTACTAACGGAGCAATCGGCTTAAGTCGGCAATGACTTAAGGCAGTGCGACATGCTCACGCTTACTTAACTCGGGGTGACCACTAAACCCTACTAACGGAGCAATCGGCTTAAGTCGGCAATGACTTAAGGCGGTGTGACATGCTCACGCTTACTTAACTCGGGGTGACCACTATACCCTACTAACGGAGCAATCGGCTTAAGTCGGCAATGACTTAAGGCGGTGCGACATGCTCACGCTTGCTTAACTCGGGGTGACCACTATACCCTATTAACGGAGCAATTGGCTTAAGTCGGCGATGACTTAAGGCGGTGCGACATGCTCACGCTTGCTTAACTCAGGGTGACCACTATACCCTATTAACGGAGCAATCGACTTAAGTCGGCGATGACTTAAGGCGGTGCGACATGCTCACGCTTACTTAACTCGGGGTGACCACTATACCCTATTAACAGAGCAGTCGGTTTAAGTTGGCAATGACTTAAATTGGCACAGTACACTCGTGCCTACTCGATCCAACGCAAACATGTTTGCAATCACTCATCCTAGGGCGACCTCTAAGCCTCGCAAAAATGCGAAGAGACTTCAAAACCATCGCACTGATTTACTTCTGCAATTGTAGATACCGTCGGATTCTAACAACGGAAAAACAATAACGGCATTCAGTACTGAAAAAATGTTTTCTAACGGAATATCCGAGCACACTAACCACGTATACAAAACATTCAGTGTTTCTATTTGGTAATGTTCTTCTCATGAGCGACCGACGAAGAAGGGCGACTCGAAGAATCTGGAGCGGCATTCATGTCAGCCACTATGTCATCAGGAACAACCATGCCGGGTCTCCTCATCAGGATCTGCCCCGCGCGAATAGCTTTGTCCATAGCTTTGTCGCGCTGGGCCCTCAGAGTAGCAGAAGTCTCTTCAGCAGCCTTGACAGCCAACCGAGCAGTTTCTAGCTCCTGGACGACTGACTTCTTGGAAGCACGCAGATCCTTGATGATAGTATCCTTGTTCGACACCAATTGCCTGAGGCGAATCATATCATCCAAGGACTCTTGCAGCTTATAACAATGATTATCCAAATCTTCCATGGTGAAGCGATGGCTCCTCTCTAAGATGGTCCATGAGTTGCTGGCGTCGCGGTATAGCTTGTCAAGGTTGTCGCGAGAAGTTACAAGGGCACGTTTCTCTTCCTGCGGACAAGAATCAGTTCCCCGACGCCAAACAAACATTAAGAACACAACAGATAAAGCCAAGTAAAGCTTAATTCATTGGTCACCTTTTCAGAGTCGAGCTGAGCATAGAGAGTGGAGTTCAGCGTGTTGGCATCATTCAGAGAAGCAGAAACTCGGGCCAATTCAGTCTGACCTTGAGAATATTTTTCTTCAAGATCAGAATTCCATCGGGCCATATCTATCAAGAAACAGTCAAGCAAGGGTGTTCAGCTAAGAAGCAGATTAGCCAAGCAGCTAAAAAAGAAACAAAGGGCACTAACCAACATTTGCCATCTCCAAATCAGATACTCGCCGCTGAAGCAGCACTGGATTCCAATGCGTCAGAGACAGAGCTCTTTCTGGGACAGAAGCACCCTGCGACCTCAGCTGACCAGCCATTTCATCAACCAATGTCTGACATTAAAAACAAATGAGTGTAAGAACAATATCACACCAGGGGTACAGCCAGATCAGGAAAAACCAAATTACCTAGAGGTTGGAGAAGAACGAAGGAATTCCCAAGTCGTGGGAAATCAGTTGATGGCTCGATGAAGGATCAACACCTGGAGCAACCCGCAATGCATCAGTGGGGACCAAGTCAGTGTCAACAGCAGAAATCAAAACTCTGTCATCAGGAGCGCCGACCTCTAAGGCGACTTCCTGACTTGAAGCTTGAGCTGCTGCCATGCAACCAGAATGCGGAGGAGAAGACCCTACGTGAACATCCATGGAAGTGTGAGAGAGAGAGAACCAACTCGGACACCCTCGGGGGCTGGGTCATAGCTCGCGCTACCCATCCGAGCCGGATCATCCCCGGCGACACCCTCGGGGGCTGGGTAAGCGCTAGCACCATCCTTGAAGGCCAAGCTCTCTGTAACAACCACCTCTAAGGCTGAAGGACCTTAAACCACTTCCATGGGAGCAGAGCAATCCAGACCAGCCTCCTGACCCTTAAGACCGCGCTCCAAGGTCGATGAGGCACGGGACGCCGCTCGGGATAGCTCCAACCCGGCATCAGGCACATCAGCGCAAACTTCCATCATTCCACCATCTGTCGGCTCTGACAACAGATCTTCTAGGACCATGTCTTCAAGAGTCTGATCAAAGTTTGCCAGAGACAATTCTTGCAGACCAATGAGGGCAGACAAAGCTGGAGAAGGAACACCACTACTTTCCCCGCTGGCTATGTAGCGCCGACTGTTCTTCCGAATTAGAGGGATTTCATCCTCCTCTTCCTCATCTTCATCAACAATGCGGACGGTACACCCATTGGGATCAGCTGTGGCCAGATTACACCCATTAGGTTCAGCATCATCAAGGTCACACCCATTGGGATCAGCATCAGTCGGGTTACACCCATTGGGATCAGCTTCAGCAAAAACTGGCACTGGTACTTCCTCAACAGCAGGAGCAAAAGGACCGGCATCCTGATCCAAGCATGACACTCAGCGAAGACGTCTCTTTTTCTTTTTCTTCCCCTCAGCAGGAGAAGTTGGATGATTGGCTCGGCGAGGACGCTTCGGGTGAGCACTATCAGACCTCTGAGTATCCAAAACTTTGCCAGCCTCTGGGATGGGTGCTACAGCCAGTGTTTCAGCAGGGGCTGCATCAGAGGAATCTTCAGCCAACATATCCAGCATGGCACTTATCTCTGCATCACTTGGATTCAAAGGTACCTCAAAATGAACCTGCCTCTCGTCGTCAGGGATTTCACCAAGTGAGGCAACCAAAGCACTAACCTCTTCGGGAGAGGGTCGCACTCTAAGGCCCAAACCGCTATCACCAGCAGGAGGATTTGACACAAAACTAGTAAAGGCCTTGGAAGGAGGTAGATTCTAGGCTGAGTATGCAACAGGAGCGCCGATGTTCGACACCTTGCCTCTAAGTATCATCTCGAGCCGGCTCACCAAATCCACAACAGGAATCCTTCTGTTGGTAACCCGGGTTGAATCAGCAAGGCCTCGATACAGATAAGCCAGCTATGCTCTGTCTTTCAGTGGCTGAATGTTCTTGAAAATAAAATCGGCGACCACATCTTCTACAGTCAGACCCCTCTCTTTCAATAATCCAACCTTAGCAAGCAGAGCCCCTGCCTCAGCCACCTCCAGGTCTGTGGGGGATTCGGTCCAACTCGGAGTGCGAACATCTGGCTGTCTTCCTGACCGTGGGGGGAGGGAATTCCCGTGATTCTCCACGATAAACCATTCCAGGCGCCATCCTTTGATGTTGTCCTTGAGTGGGATGTCGAGGTAGTCGGTCTTCCTCCCATGGCGCATCTCCAAACTCGCGCCCCCCACAAGCTGGTGCTGCCCCCGGCCATCCCAGGCCGACAGTGATACAAGTACTTCCATAGGCCGAAGTGTGGCAGAATACCAAGGAAAGCTTCGCACAAATGAACAAAAACGGAGACTTGCAGAATGGAATTGGGATTCAGATGGGTCAGATTCAAGCGATAGAAATCAAGGAGATCGCAGAAGAAAGGAGAAATGGGAAGAGCAAGGTCGTGGATGAGAAAAGGAACATAAATGACGGATTCATGGGTGTCTTCTGTCGGAACAGTGACCCCACGGCAGATCCGCCAAGAACAGAGTTCCTTCGGAGGAAGAACTCCGATGGATACGAGATGGAGAAGGTCGGATTCAGAGACAACAGACATGTGGTTACCTGCGAAAGGCAACTGACTGTTGGGATCGATAGGAGGAATGATCGCGACAGACGAACTCTGAGTCTTCCGCTTGGGCGCCATCTCAATCTTGCTGGCGAGCGGAGCGGAAGCAATATTGCAAGGGAGCAGAGAAGGCCTGAATGCAGAAAAGCAAAACTAGGGCACAGAATGCAGAGGCATGCGACAGTGCAGTACATATGGGGTTTTCCCAGGCCAGACGCCATTTCTAAAAAGCGCCCAGTCATCACCCATCTGTTATTTCTAAAACGCTGGCGTGCCATGTCATCACTCGGCCGTTATTTCCAAAACGGCCGACGCGGCCCAATTTAACTCAGCTGTTATTTCTAAAAACGCTGACGTTACCAGACTTCACTCGGCCATTGTTTCCAAAGCGGCTGACGTGGCCCGTTATCACTCGGCTGTTACTTCTAAAACGCCGACGTCGCCAGCAGTCACTCGGCTGTTATTCCTAAAGCAGTGACGTGGCTCCAAAGGATTCGGTTGTTACCTCTAAAACGCCGACATCACCAGTAACCGCTGGGTCGTTATTTCTAAAACACCGATGTGGCCCGCTATCACTCGACTATCACTTCTAAAAGCGTCGACATCGCCGATGATCACTCGGCTGTTATTCCTAAAGCGACAACGTGATTCCAAAGGACTCGGCTGCTACCACTAAAGCACTGACATCGCGAAGGAGGCAGTCTGAAGCGCGACTCGACGATTCTAAGTCACTACTCAAGCATTACATTCAGAAACAACATTTGTAGTAAGCATTAATACGATCGACGATTGACAGGAAGGCAAAATGGTGCACACAGAATTGGGCGAAATCATTCTTCATTATAAAAGGGAAGCACTTCCGAACTTACAAATCAACTCATTATGAGTTGATGTCCTCCCCATTACTACATCATATTTCACTACACTATACTACTAACTACTACTACATTATTTCACTAATACTACTTCTACTACTAATCTATACTAACATTTAAAACCAGTGGCATCTAGCCACTGGCCTTGCTGCTGCCCTTGTTGCTGCCCTTGCTGCTGCCCCTGCTGCTGCCCTTGCTGCCATCGTCGCCGTTGCCACCTTTGCCGCCGCCGTCACCGCCCTTGCCACCGTCACCATCACCTCTGTCGTCGTTGCCGTCACCGCCATCGCCGCTGCCGCCCTCCTCGGACGAGTCCGAGGAGTTCTCCTCGTCCGAGGAGTACTCCGACTCATCCGAGCCCTCGAGCCTGGCGCGCTCGACAGCCCGGATGTAGGTCCACACCTCTGCGGCGATTCCCTGGGAGTCGTCTGAGTCATCAGACGACGCCGGGGGAGAGGCATGGACCGGTGAGCCCTCGGACTCGGAGGAGAACTCCTCCTCCGAGTACTCCGAGTCGCCGAAGTCCTCCAAGGGAGGAGTCGGCTCACGCTTCCGCTTATCGCCGGAGTGATGCAAAGAACTACCACCCTTCTTGCTCTTGCCCATGGTGGAGTAGAAGGAAAGAGAAGAAAGTAAACAACGAGCAGCGGTAAGAGATGTGAAAATGTCGGAGAAGCAAGAACACTATTTATAGAAGAAGAAGAAGGCAACCGCTCACCTCCTACCACGGCCACCGAATAGTCGCAAAAAATCAATATGCAATTCAAACTGTCTGGAGACACGTCAGGCGGCTGACGCCGTTCCACGTAACACAACACCCATTGGGATTTTAGTCAACTGCTTGGGCGATATGATTACACCCGCAGTCACATCAAGTTACTACTCAGAAGCAGTTTGCTAAACGCTCAGCGCACCAAGCCGCCCCTTGCCTACACCCATTGGGGGGACGTCCAGGAATTTTCAATAGATTTTCCCAAGCAGTCACATCCATACAGTATACGCAATGAATACCTCAAGACAGAAGGGAGATATCAATAGGTATCAAAGGAAAGCCAAATATAGCTGATGAGGTACAAGTCTAATCGACAGAAGCATTGAAGCACGAAGTGATATGAAGACTAGCCAAAGGTCATCTATCGAACGTCCAATCAGTCGCAGATCAAATAAATTGCTAGACCTAGCAAGATATGGACAGATCTCGTGCTCGATTTTGAAGACAAAAACTAATGCTGATCTCTAAAGCATAATGTTGATGATATAATGCTGATCTCTAAAGCATTCGACAAAAGGAAAGGATGATTTCTAAGGAAAAAAGACAGCGTGAGATGAAGACCTTCGAGCGAATTATTTTCAAAAATCCACTCAAAGCTCGGGGGCTACACCGGTGCACCCAATGAATCATCTACCCCGAGAGGCAGAATGCTAACCTCTAAAGCATAGAGTGAAACTAAGACAAGGCTGACTTCTGAAAAAACACAAAGGGAAGATAAAAGTAATTTTTGAGGAGACTTAAGATGAAGACCTTCGAAAGGATTACTTACAAAAATCCACTCGAAGCTTGGGGGCTACACCCAATGAAATTCGAGTCCTAAAAAATCAAAATGCTGACCTCTAAAGCATAAACTCAAGGCAGAACACCAAGTTTTGAAGAGTAATAACGGAAGAAAACAGTAAAAGATCGTTTTTACTGGGTCACTCAGAGTTCAGGAGCAATGGCCCAGCAGACTTACTTTCGAATTATTCCTTATCAAAGTTAAAAAACTACAAGCTGGACCTTGGATCTTTCGGCCGGTTATTTCAAAATCAAGTCAAAGATCGGGGGCTTGTGGGGGACAGATATCCCCTGGGTCCACCAGAAGGATAAAAGACCTCATAAAAGGCCCGTGGGCCCAATAATTCGCGAGATCATCCCTTCGTGGGCCTGGGAAAGAACGCCTAGTGAAGCGGATCGACACAAGATCAGATCGACGCAAGCCCAGACGGCCCGACGAATTCGAGCAGTGATCACAACAGTGACCCGACCTTCCCGCGCAGGAACCCCGTACATCGGAACCGAGCGAGGATGGGTCGGCTGAATTATAGGAAGATAGACTCAGTCAGTTCACTATTACTTAGGCATACGTCGTTATCATATCCGCATGTAATACCCCACGGTCGAATATATAAGGCCTAGGGGGCACCCCTTCAAGAGGATCGACTTCATTTTACTTAGCCACCCACACCGGCTCTCTACGTTTCCAATACTAGAGAACCTCCTTGTAACCCACCACATAAAGTACTCACGCCAGGACGTAGGGTGTTACACATCTCAAAGCGGCCCGAACCTGTACACAATTGTCCATTGTTTCTCGTGCATCTGGCACGAACCATCGAGCTACAGTCGATAACACCGTCCTACTCCAAAAAGCACCTTGAGGGGCAACCCCGGGTGCGCGGTCGAACCCAAAACACCGACAGTCGTCGCATGCTCGATCTGTGTCACATCGTTGTTAAGACCGAAGGGAAGCACCAGTATGCTCGAGGGTGTCTACATAAGCTAACTTTGGCCTCCTCGGGCGAAGAGATCCACGGGAACACCACCATGCCACCAAGGACCGAGAGCATCTCAGCGTCATCATCGGTAAGAAGTCCTATGTAGAACTTGTCACCCTTCTAGCTTCACGCATCGCCTAATTGGACCTAGAATAGGGCTCTAAAGGGAGGGCTGTCCAGACACAAGCCATGGCGCCACCGCAGCGGCAAGCACGCCACCGAAGTTTTCGGTTGTAGTCGGGGTTGAGGAGTGGAATGGTTGATTTTGCGACCAACAGTGGAGATTAAATCTACACATATCGATTCAGAGTTTTGAGCTAGTCGTAGATCGGCGAACGTACGATCCAGGTGTGATTACGAGGTTTTGAATCGTGGTCGCCTATCCAGGATTTAATGGTCGTCGCTTCGTACCGATTCGATGAAGGCTTGATCTAATTAGGACCACAAGATTTTGATCAAGCGGCTAAGATAGGCCAGTACCCCCCCTCAGCCGAGCACTTTTAATCAAGAGCCCATGTCCTTTTATCAAATTAACCGTTGTCCACATACACAGAGAAATCCTTACAAATAGGTCCTAAACTTTATATGAAGCACCCTACAATATTGAGTAATTGATCCCGTAGTCCAAAGAAATACTGATTTTCATAAAATAAATCTGGAAAATGATTTTTAGTGTAAAAAATAATCCTAGAATATTAGAAAATTCATAACTAATTCATTTTAACTTCAAATTTAGGTGTTCTCGAACCTACTAATTCATGTCGACACGTAGAATATTATTACATAATTTGATTCCCTGTTTGGTGTAATGTTTTCTAATCATTTTTTTCTTATTTGTATGTATTGCTACGAGTAGAAGCGATGTTACGAGGAATCTAAAGCCCAACTTTGGGGAAACACCTAAGCAGTTGGATTTGCATGTAAAAGGCAGGTTGTGTCCTTGGTCACATTCTTTCACCTAATAATATTAATTGTTATGTTCTCACCAATGCTTGCACTGTTAAGTTAACTTAATGAGACCTAATAGATTAACTACTTTTGTTTATCTTATATCTTGCATACAAATGAATTATTAGATAGTCTTACTATTGCTCTACCTAGTTGAGAGATTAATTTTATATCTGAAATATGATCATATCTTATTATTATTGGCTTAATTATTGTTCACGATGAGATAATTTTGTTAATTGGAATATGCAATGACCACCCGATACAACAGTGCTACCATAAGAGTGGAATATGATGCCCTTGGCCAATTAATTAGAAAAGCTAGTGTGTTAGTATCCTTTCCTGAAAGGAGCAAGCATGAAGTGAGTTGTTGCCGATATATGAAGGTTCTCGGGTCGATCATGCTTCGATGGATTTTCGGACAAGAGATTCCTATATCGCTTCCTTCTAACTGAAATCATAACAGAATTTCTCATGCTAGTGGAACTTTGTAAAGGTCTCACAGTGGATCCCTAGCGAGCCTTGCAAACCCTGGCTAGATGGAAAACATGTCTTGTGAATAAAGATGTGTAACATCTGCAGAGCATAAAACTGATATATCAATCATGCTCACGGTCAAGAACAACTCAAACCCTCACATGAGTAAATGATGGAATTAAATTAACCCTGCCATGCATTGCATCATGAGATAATTTCATCTATAATCTTGTCGGGGACCATAATTAGGGGTACCCCCAAGACTCCTAATCTCGGCTGGTAATCACCATCAGCACAAGTTGCAGAGCCTGATGGGCGCAATTCAAGTCAAGGCCCCGTCCACTCAAGGGACGCGATCTCGCCTCGCCCGAACCCAGCCTCGGGCAGGAACTGTAGACCCAGGCAAATTCACGCCTCGCCCGAGGGCCTCCTCAAGCAACGGGCGCACCCTCGACTCGCCCGAGGCATAGCTCGGGCAGGCTTCGCAGTGAAGCAACCTTGGCAAGATCGCCTCGCCAACCGACCATATCGCAGGAGCATTCAATGCAAGGATCGCCAGACACCTTATTCTGACACACGTTCCTCAGTCGACAGGGCCGAAGTGGCCGCAGTCACTTCGCCTCTCCACTGACTGACCTGACAGGAAAACAGCGTCGCCTGCCCCGCTCTGATTGTTGTGCCACCCGCCAGGGTGAGGCTGACAACAGCTAAGTTCGGCCTCAGGCGCAACAAGAAGCTCTGCCTCGCCCGACCTCAGGGCTCGGCCCCCGCCTCGGCCTCGGAAGGTGGTCTCCGCCTCGCCTGACCCCAAGGCTCGGCCTCAACCTCGACCTCGGAAGACGGTCTCTGCCTCGCCCGACCCAGGGCTCGGCGCCCGCCTCGGCCTCGGAAGGTGGTCTCCGCCTCGCCCGACCCCAAGGCTCGACCTCAACCTCGACCTCGGAAGACGGTCTCCGCCTTGCCCGACCCTAGGGCTCGGCCTCAACCTCGACCTCGGAGGAGCCACCGCGTCGCCCGACCTTGGGCTCGGACTGACCACGCCACAGGGGGTACATCATTACCCTACCCCTAGCTAGCTCAGGCTACGGGGAACAAGACCGACGTCCCATATGGCTCGCCCCGGTAAACAAGTAATGATGACACCCTGCGTGCTCCCATGACGACGGCGGTTCTCAGCCCCCTACGGAAGCAAGGAGACGTCAGCAAGGTCCCGTCAGCCCCGACAGCTGTGCTTCTACAGGGCTCAAGCGCTCCTCCGACGGCCACGACGTCACATGCACAGGGCACTAGAACCTCTCCGACAGCCACGTCGGCATGTACATAGGGCTCTGGCTCCTCTCTATTGGACACGTTAGCATATTGCTACACCCCCCATTGTACACCTGGACCCTCTCCTTACATCTATAAAAGGAAGGTCCAGGGCCCTCGTACGAGAAGGTGGTCGCGCGGGAGGACAGGCTGACGAGCAGGCTCTCTCCCTCTCTCGTGAACGCTTGTAACCCCCTACTGCAAGCGCATCCGCCCTGGGCGCAGGATAACACGAGCCGCGGTTCCCTTTTTCCCCCTTGTATTCCATCTCGCGCCGACCCATCTGGGCTGGGACATGCAGCGACAATTTACTCGTCGGTCCAGGGACCCCCCGGGTCGAAACGCTGACAGTTGGCGCGCCAGGTAGGGGCCTGTTGCGTGTTGACGAACAACTTCCCGTCAAGCTCCAGATGGGTAGTCTTCAGCAACTTCTTCAGCTCGGGACGCTGCTCCGTTTCGGGAGTCTCGAGTTCATGTCCCTCGATGGCAGCTACGACATGGTACTCCTTCCTCCGCCGCGCGACAGCGACAATGGCGGCCATCAACCCGCCCGGCGGCGGCGGACTCGACGACGTCTTCCCCCCATGGTGGAAGAGCAACATCCGGGTCTGTCCCGCCACCATCCTCGCCGCAGGAGAAGGAGGCGGGGCAACCGTGGCCAAGCAGAAGGCGGCACCTCGTCGGCCGTCGAGCGAGTCGACGGCGTCGGCGCCCTCGCGGGGGACACGTCTGGCGTCGACCTCGCGCCTGAGACGACGACGAGCGTCGTTTCCCCGCAACACGCCAACCCCAAGCGGACAGATGACACCAGCACTCTCGCGGAGGACTTGCTGGGAGTTAGCCTCGTACCTAAGATAACGGTGCAGTCCATCTCCAACGCGACTTTGTCACCGTCCATCGATCAAGAGGTACCGTCCGTTTTCCACCCTGTGCCTTTTAGATTCAGCTTCGACACACCAAGCGACCCAGCTTCGGTGGACGCTTTCATAAAGGCATATCCTAACCTTCTGGGGTACCATATGTGGTCAACCTGGGACCGACTGACGGCCGTCTCGACCTACGGGCCCCCGGGTTCCGAGGAAGATGACGAGCCCGACTCTGGTTGGGATTTCTCCGGGCTCCGTGCTCCTAGTGCCATGTGGGACTTTATGACCGCATGTGACTACTGCCTCTCTGATTGATCCGATGGTGGCCACAGCCTTGACGACGAGAGCTGTGGCACAAGTCGCGAATGTTTCCACATCGATCTAGGGGGTCTCGACAAAGGCAACCACCTTGGTATGCCGGAGGACGACGACACCCCTAGGCATGCGCCTCGCGTTGACATCCTTCAGGAGCTAGCTGTGGTCCCAGTCCCTGCGGGGGGTCAGGACACACAGCTTGAGCAAATCCGCGAGATGCAGACCAAGCTCGACGAGGAAGCAGGACAACTTGTGCAGCTCTGGCAAAACATCGGGCAGGAGTGGGCAGGCCGAGCGCTAGCCGAAGAAGCGCGTCATCAGGCCCAGGACGTCCAGCACTGCATCGCTGACGATGCCAGGGCGAGGCTGCCCCGGGCTTCCAGTGGGGTCGGCCAGAACCTGGCTGCAGCGGCAATACTACTCCGAACGATGCCGGAGCCATCCACCACCGAGGGGCGGCGTATCCAGGGAGAACTCAGGAATCTCCTGGAGGATGTCGCGGTCCGACGGGCCGAGAGCTCTGCCTCCCGAAGGCAGGGGTACCCCCCGGAGCATCGCGCCGCGACTTCCCAATTCATGCTGGAGGCCTCGGTCCACACCGGGCACACGCGGGACGCAACGCCTGCAGCCCCGGGTCGCCTCGGCAACGAGCACCACCGCCGCGACCGTCGAGCCCACCTCGATGAGAAGGTGCGCCGAGGCTACCACCCAGGCGTGGGGGACACTACGACAACGGGGAGGATCGGAGCCCCTCGCCCGAACCACCCGGCCCGCAAGCTTTCAGCCGGGCCATACGACGGGTACCGTTCCCGACCCGGTTCCGGGCCCCAACTACCATCACTAAGTACTCGGGGGAAACAAGGCCGGAACTGTGGCTTGCGGACTATCGGCTGGCCTGCCAGCTGGGTGCAACGGACGATGACAACCTCATCATCCGCAACCTCCCCCTGTTCCTCTCCGACGCCGCCCAGGCCTGGCTGGAGCATCTGCCTCCTGCGCAGATCTCCAACTAGGACGATCTGGTCAAAGCCTTCGCTGGAAACTTCTAGGGCACATACGTGTGCCCTGGGAACTCCTGGGATCTCCGAAGCTGCCGCCAGCAGCTAGGGAAATCCCTGCGGGACTACATCCGGCGGTTTTTAAAGCAGCGCACCGAGCTGCCCAACATCACCGACTCAGATGTCATCGGCGCGTTCCTCGCCGGTACCACTTGCCGCGACCTGGTGATCAAGCTGGGTCGCAAGACTCCCACCAGGGCGAGCGAGCTGATGGACATCGCCACCAAGTTTGCCTCTGGTCAGGAGGCGGTCGAGGCCATCTTCCGGAAGGACAAGCACCCTCAGGGACGCTAACAGGAGGACGTCCCTGAGGCGTCCGCCCAGCGCGGCACGAAGAAGAAGTCGCAAGCGAAACGCGCCGCCGCCAACGCAGATCTTGTCGCCACCGCCGAGCATAGGAACCCTCGGAAGCCTCCCGGAGGGGCCAACCTGTTCAACAAGATGCTCAAGAAGTCGTGCCCCTATCATCAGGGTCCCGTCAAGCACACCCTTGAGGAATGCGTCATGCTTCGGCGCTACTTCCACAAGGCCGAGCCCCCAACGGAAGGTGGCAGAGCCCACGACAATGACAAGAAGGAAGGCAACAAGGCAGAAGAGTTCCCCAAGGTCCATGACTGCTTCATGATCTACGGTGGGCAGGTGGCGAACGCCTCGGCTCGGCACCGCAAGCAGGAGCGCCGGGAGGTCTGCTCGGTGAAGGTGGCGGCGCCAGTCTACCTAGACTGGTCCGACAATCCCATCACCTTCGACCAAGGCGACCACCCCGACCGCGTGCCGAGCCCAGGAAAGTACCTGCTTGTTGTCGACCCCGTCATCGGCAACGTCAGGCTCACCAAGGTCCTCATGGACGGAGACAGCAGCCTCAACATCATCTACGCCGAGACCCTTGGGCTCTTGTAGACCGATCTGTCCACGATACGGACCGGTGCGGCGCCCTTTCATGGGATCATCCCCGGGAAGCGCGTCCAGCCCCTTGGACAACTCGATCTATCCGTTGCTTCGGGACTCCCTCCAACTTCCGAAAGGAAACCCTCATGTTCGAGGTGGTCGAGTTCCGAGGAACCTACCACGCCGTACTGGGGAGACCATGCTACGCCAAGTTCATGGTCGTCCCCAACTATACCTACCCCAAGCTCAAGATGCAGGGCCCCTAACGGGTCATCACTGTCGGATCCACATACCGACACGCGTACGAATGCGACGTGGAGTGTGTGGAGTACGCTGAGGCCCTCGCCGAGTCCGAGGCCCTCATCGCCGACCTGGAGAGCCTCTCCAAGGGGTTGTCAGATGCAAAGCGCCATGCCGGCAACTTCGAGCCAGTAGAGGCGGTTAAGTCCGTCCCTCTCGACCCCAGCAACGACGCCTGCAAGCAAGTCCGGATCGGCTCCGAGCTCGACCCCAAATAGGAAGCAGTGCTCATCGACTTTCTCCGCGCGAACGCCGAGGTTTTTGCGTGGAGTCCCTCGGACATGCCTGGCATACCGAGGGATGTCGCCGAGCACTCGCTGGATATCCGAGCTGGAGCCCGACCCGTGAAGCAGCCTCTACGCCGATTCGACGAAGAAAAGCGCAGATCCATAGGCGAGGAGATCCACAAGCTGATGGCTGCAGGGTTCATCAAAGAGGTATTCCATCCCGAATGGCTAGCCAACCATGTGCTTGTGAAAAAGAAAGGTGAGAAATGGAGGATGTGTGTAGACTACACTAGTCTAAACAAATCATGTCCGAAGGTTCCCTACCCTCTGCCTCGCATCGATCAAATCGTGGATTCCACTGCTGGGTGCGAAACCCTGTCATTCCTCGATGCCTATTCAGGGTATCACCAAATCAGGATGAAAGAGTCCGATCAGCTCACGACTTCTTTCATCACACCTTTTGGCATGTACTGCTATATTACTATGCCATTTGGTTTGAGGAATGCAGGCGCGACATACCAAAGGTGCATGAACCACGTGTTCAGAGAGCACATCGGCCGAACGGTCGAGGCTTACGTTGATGACATCGTAGTCAAGACGAGGAAAGCCTCCGACCTCCTCTCTGACCTTGAAATGACATTCAAGTGTCTGAGAGCGAAGGGCGTGAAACTCAATCCCGAGAAGTGTGTCTTCGGAGTCCCCCGAGGCATGCTCCTGGGGTTCGTCGTCTCCGAGTGGGGCATCGAGGCCAACCCAGAGAAAATCGTGGCCATCACCAACATGGGGCCTATCAAGGACTTGAAAGGAGTACAGAGGGTCATGCGATGCCTTGCGGCTCTGAGCCACTTCATCTCGCGCCTCGGCGAAAGAGGCCTACCTTTGTACCGCCTCTTAAGGAAGACTGAGCGCTTCACTTGGACCCCCGAGGCCGAGGAAGCCCTCGGAAACTTAAAGGCGCTCCTTACAAGCGTGCCCATCCTGGTACCCCCCGCTGCGGGAGAAGCCCTCTTGATCTACGTAGCCGCAACCACTCAGGTGGTCAGTGCCGCGATCGTAGTCGAGAGACGAGAAGAAGGGCATGCATTGCTCGTCCAGAGGTCGGTCTAATTCATCAGTGAAGTGCTATCCGAGACCAAGATCCGCTGCCTGCAAATTCAGAAGCTACTGTACGCAGTAATTCTAATGCGGCGAAAGTTGCGGCACTACTTCGAGTCTCATCCGGTGACTGTGGTGTCATCCTTCCCCCTGGGAGAGATCATCCAGTGCCGAGAGGCCTCGGGTAGGATCGCAAAGTGGGCGGTGGAGATCATGGGCGAAACGATCTCGTTTGCTCCTCGGAAGGCCATCAAGTCCCAAGTCTTGGCGGACTTTGTGGCTGAATGGGTCGACACCCAGCTTCCAACAGCTCTGATCCAACCGGAACTCTGGACCATGTATTTCGATGGGTCGCTGATGAAAACAGGAGCGGGTGTGGGCCTGCTCTTCATCTCACCCCTCGGAAAGCACCTCCGCTACGTGTTGCGCCTCCATTTCCCGGCGTCAAACAATGTGGCCGAGTACGAGGCTCTGATTAACGGGTTGCACATCGCCATCGAGCTAGGGGTTCGGCGCCTCGACGCTCGTGGCGACTCACAACTTGTCATCGACCAAGTCATGAAGAACTCCCACTGCCGCGACCCGAAGATGGAGGCCTACTGCGACGAGGTTCGGCGCCTGGAAGACAAGTTCTATGGGCTCGAGCTCAACCACGTCGCCTGACGGTACAACGAGACTGCGGATGAGCTGGCTAAAATAGCCTCGGGGCGGACAACGGTTCCCCCGGACGTCTTCTTCCGAGACCTACATCAACCCTCCGTCAAGACAAACGACACGCCCAAGCCCGAGGAGGCCTCGGCCCAGCCCGTGGCACCCTCGGCCCCCGAGGGTGAGGCACTGCGCATCGAGGAAGAGCGGAATGGGGTCGCGCCTAATCGAAACTGGCAGACCCCGTACCTGCAATATCTCCACCGAGGAGAGCTACCCTCGACAGAGCCGAAGCTCGGCGACTGGCGCGGCGCGCCAAGTCGTTCGTCTTACTGGGTGACGAAAAGGAGCTCTACCACCGCAGCCCCTCGAGCCGAAGGTCAGGAGCTATTGCAAGAGATACACTCGGGGGCTTGTGGTCACCACGCAGCACCTCGAGCCCTCGTTGGAAACGCCTTCCGACAAGGTTTCTACTAGCCCACCGCGGTGGCCGACGCAACTAGGATTGTACGCTCCTGCCGGGGGTGTCAATTCTACGCAAGACAGACACACCTGCCTGCTCAGGCCCTGCAAACAATACCCATCTCCTGGTCGTTTGCTGTCTGGGGTCTGGACCTCGTCGGTCCCTTGCAGAAGGCACCCGGGGGCTTCACGCACCTGCTGGTCGCTATCGACAAATTCTCCAAGTGGATCGAGGTCCAACCCCTAAACAGCATCAGGTCCGAGCAGGCGGTGGCATTCTTCACCAACATCATCCATCGCTTTGGGGTCCCGAACTCCATCATCACCAACAACGACACCCAGTTCACTGGCAGGAAGTTCCTGGACTTCTGCGAGGACCACCACATCCGTGTGGACTGGGCCGCCGTAGCTCACCCCATGACGAATGGGCAGGTGGAGCGTGCCAACGGCATGATTCTGCAGGGACTTAAGCCGAGGATCTACAACGACCTCAACAAGTTCGGCAAGCGATGGATGAAGGAACTCCCCTCGGTGGTCTGGGGTCTGAGGACGACGCCAAGCCGAGCCACGGGCTTCACGCCGTTTTTTCTAGTCTATGGGGCCGATGCTATCTTGCCCATAGACTTAGAATACGGTTCCCCGATGACGAGGGTGTACGACGACCGAACCAACCAGACCATCCAAGAAGACTCACTGGACCAGCTGGAGGAGGATCGGGACATGGCCTTACTACACTCGGCGCGGTATCAGCATTCTCTGCGACGCTACCACGCCCGAGGGGTTCGGTCCCGAGACCTCCAGGTGGGGGACTTGGTACTTCGGCTGCGGCAAGACGCCCGAGGGCGTCACAAGCTCACTCCTCCCTGGGAAGGGCCATTCATCATCGCCAAGATTTTGAAGCCTGGAACATACAACCTGGCCAACAATCAAGGCGAGGTCTACAGCAACGCTTGGAACATCCGATAGCTACGTCGCTTTTACCCTTAAGATGTTTTCAAGTCGTTCATATACCTCGTTCTCTTTACATACACAAAAAGAGTCTAACCATCAAGGAAGTGTCAGCCTTGCCTCGGCAAAGCCCGACCCTCCCTCGGGGGCTAGAAGGGGGGAACCCCCTCTGCGTCAAAATTTTCCTCGGAAAAAGTCTTTCTGCCAGAACATCTTTTCGCACTCTTCGACTGCTTCGATAGCGGGATCCTGAAAACGACGGAGTACACGTAAGCGGCAAGGCCGACCGAGCCGAGGGACTCCTACGCCTCCGGGATACGGATACCTCACTCATCACCTTCTGCGATAAGTAACTCACGCTCGGATAAGCGATTCTGCTGACCGAACAAGTCTTAACGCTCGAAAACTTTTCTGCCAGAAATAATTTTTCGTGCCTTCTCGACTATATCGATAACAGAATCCTGCGGACGAGTAAGAGTACACATAAGCGGCGAGGCCGACCGAGCCGAGGGACTCCTACGCCTCCGGGATACGGATACCTCACTCATCACCTTCCGCGATAAGTAACTCTCGCTCGGACAAGTAATTCAGCTACCGACAAACAAGTCCTGATACTCGAAACAAGAGGAAAAGAAACGCAGCTTTATAACACGACAATGATATGTTTGGGCCTCGGGCGGCCGCAAAAGACATACGCATACTACAGACAAACTGTTCCTGCAGGTTCAGACATCAACAAAGGGAACACCAGCACCATCGGCGTTGTTTCCACCTTCGGCGGAATCTGGCCCGGCCTCGGACGGCGACACGGGCGGAGGATCTCCACCTCAAAGGAAGATGTCAGCACCGCGCCTGGGCCATCGCCGCCAGGGTCTCCTCCAGGAACCCGACCCGAGCAGACGGCTTGTCTGGCCGCTCCGTAGCCTCAGCCAGCTGTCCCCCGAGGACATCAGCCCGGCTCATGGCCTCGGCAGCCCGACTCCGGGGTTGGTCCCGCCAGTGGACGACCTGGCCAGGTTCCAGCCGTCGCTGCTACGCCTCCTCGGCCTGGGAAGTCACCTGCTCCTGGGCCGACGAAGTTTCTTCTCGGGCCGACTCCGCCTCTGTCCATGCTGACACCGCTGCCTCCGGCTCCGGCTCATCGCAGAGCGGCCGAGGGTTTCCTTAACTGAGCAAAAGAAGCCTTGAGTGGCAAGGCCGACCGAGCCGAGGGACTCCTACGCCTCCGGGATACGGATACCTCACTCGTCACCTTCCGCGCAAAGCAACTCACACTCGGTTAAGCGGTTCAGCTAGTCGACATGCGAGTCCCAATGCTCGAAATAAGGGGAAAACACGGCTTCACGCCCAAATACACAGATGTTCAGGCCCCGACAGCCGCAATAAACATACACCGGCACTCAAGGTGCCATTACAAACGGAACTCCGGTTCCGCTCCCGCGGGTATGAACAACCTCCACATCGGAGGGCCTGCGGGACGACAAACTCCGGGTGACTCGCCGGCGACCTCTGCAGCAGCAGCGATGGCCCTAGGGCGAACGCTACCGCTGGAAGGCTCTCGTTCGTGTCCCCTCATGGGGGACAAGAACCAGCCATTAAAGCCAAAGAGCCGGAGGCCCGGAGCGCAGGTGACGCCGACGATCTCATCGGCGGAGAAACCTTCTCCGGCTGCCACCACCTCAACACCGACGACGACGTCCACCTGCCCACCAACACCGCACCCGCGAGCGCCAGCCGCCCCAAAGCGCACCGGCAGGTCCTCACTCCTGTCCTCGCCACGAAAACGAGAACGGGACCATCCCAGAACACGAGTAACGCCCTCGCGGCGTACGACGTGTTGTGAGACCCCCCGGTGCGGCCGACCACAGTCGCCCGGGCAGAGGACGGAATGCTGCACCCTGGCCAGGCAGCAGCAGTTCGCCTTCCCCCGCATGGCTGGAGGATGCCTCCTCCGCAGAGCTGGAGGATGGTTTCCACCCCCAGATGCCGGAGGGGAAGGCGGGATGCCAGCCCACGCGAAGGCAGGCCCTGGCCCGCCTCGCCCTCCTCCCTAGCAAGGATGATGAAGATCCTTGAAGCTGAGGGCGGGGCAGAGGTCGCAGCCCGGCTTGCTTCTCCCCACCATCGAACTGGTGGTCACCATCCTGCGTGACCATTGGTGAGGGAATGCAGCCGGGCTGCCTGATGAAAATCCTTGAAGCCGAGCGATGGCTGAAAGGTGCCAACCTCCGCGAAGCTGCGCTCCTCCAACAGCAGCAAGGCGAAAGCAACGCGGGTGCTCCCCATCCGGGGGCTCGGAAGGAGGAAGGGCGCAATGCATGAGGGGAGTGAGAAGGCGTGGCTACCACCCAGGAGGTCGTTCCCTTTTTAAAGGCGACTCTCCCCACTCGCGTCCTTAGGCGTCGCGGACTAAGTCTTCACCAACGCGCTCCAAGGTCCTCCCCCTACGACACGGGGGCTAGGTCCCACACATCATGCAAGCTGGTCCGGGACAGAAGAAGCCAGAACGCCACGCGCGGAGCGTGTAACCGCCCAGCGGTTACAAGCACTCCTCCACTTTCGCCTAAACCAGCGGGTGAAAGGGCGGATCGCCATGCAGGTGGCATGCAACTGCACCACGAAGACGCACCCCTTCGACCTCGACGCATCCAGCATGGAGTCCCAAGCCCACACGTCATGTAACCGGCGCGCCGGTTACTACGTGCGAAAGACTGCACCGCCACTTACGCTAATGTCGCGCCTTCTCGACTGCGGAACCGGTGCCGCGACTCGAGGCAACCGCGCGCATGGCCCAACAGGGCCAACCGAGCACATCGGTCACGGGTCAGTCAGCCGCGGGAGAAGGCACGACGATCTATATGGCCAAAAGTGGGCCGGCAGTAATGGCGGCAGCAGGCGAGCGGAAGCGGCGGTCAAATCGTCTGCAGGCTCACGTCCCCTCCTGGAGCAGCGGGAGAGCCCTCTCCCACGGTGCGAAGACGAAACGTCCGTTCCTCGAACGGCATGCACAACGGCTGCCCCGCGAACCACCCGTCCCGTCGCATTAACTTTGCGGCAGGGCAGGCGACACCTTTGGCAGGTGAAGCGGGCAGCGTTTCACCCCCGCCATGATAACCGCGTCAAAAAAGGTGCGCCTCGTCGTTTAAATTCATATCCTTTTCCTTCTCCCCTTCCTCTCTCTTGCTACAGGGACCGGGAAGGGGGATATTCTGGAAGGGATCCTTCTCCTCAAAGGAAGCGGGCCCCGAGCCCTCTTACTGATCAGGGGTTCGAAGGCTGGACCCTCGGAAGAGTTTCGACAGCCGCCTCAGAGCACTCCGGCTCCGCGCCCACTACTGATCAGAGGTTCGAAGGCTGGCCCCTCGGAAGGGTTCGACAGCTGCCTCAGAGCACTCGGGCTAAGCGCCCACTACTGATCAGGGGTTCGAAGGCTGGCCCCTCGAAGGGTTCAACAGCCGCCCCAGAGCACGCAGAGCGAGGGATGACTCTGGGTACGTCCGATACATGGCCGAGGCTCGGGCTACGCTCCCGAGGTACCCTAGGACATTTCTGAGACCGACAGGAGCGATTCTGTAACGGAATCCCATCAGAGGGAGGCATAGAGCCCTCGGTCCCTATCAAACGGGACCGGGTCCGGCAAATCACCTGCAGGTACTTTTGGAGCGCGCCTCTGGGCCACTAGCCGACCCTTATCCAACGGGGCACGGGCGTCCACTCGGATCACCCGTTAGCAACTCATTGGAGACACCATGTTCGGCGCCCTCCAAGGGCAACATGGCGCTTCCCCCCCTCCTGCTTGCGGAAAGGCGACGAAGGGGCGTATGATAAAAGCCGAGTCAGTCCTTGATCGTCCTCTCGCTCTGTGCAGAGGCTCGGGGCTGCTCTCGCAAACCCGGCTCCGGCCAAACCGTTGACAGCTTCAACAAACCAGCCCGATAACTCGGAACCTGACCATGCACCCGGGCTACGATCAGATCGCATGAGGGAACAACCAGACCGGCCGAGGCATCACGAAAGGCATTAAGACCTCGGAGGAGTCAAACCACTCCTCCGAGGCCTCGGGGGCTACACCCGACGGGTGCGCTCGCGCGCACCCACCGGAACAAAATGTAACCGAGAAAGGTCGGTCCCCTTGCAAGAAAAAAAGTGCGACAAAGCCAACAAGCGAGTACTAACACTCCCTTTGAGGCTCAGGGGCTACTATCGGGGACCATAATTAGGGGTACCCCCAAGACTCCTAATCTCGGCTGGTAATCACCATCAGCACAAGCTGCAGAGCCTGATGGGCGCAATTCAAGTCAAAGCCCCGTCCACTCAAGGGACGCGATCTCGCCTCGCCCGAACCCAGCCTCGGGCAGGAACTGTAGACCCAGGCGAATTCACGCCTCGCACGAGGGCCTCCTCAAGCAACGGGCGCACCCTCGACTCGCCCGAGGCCCAGCTCGGGCAGGCTTCACAGTGAAGCAACCTTGGCCAGATCGCCTCGCCAATCGACCGTATCGCAGGAGCATTCAATGCAAGGATCGCCTGACACCTTATCCTGACACACGTTCCTCAATCGACAGGGCCGAAGTGGCCGCAGTCACTTCACCCCTCCACTGACTGGCCTGACAGGAAAACAGCGCCGCCTGCCCCGCTCCGACTGCTGTGCCACTCGCCAGGGTGAGGCTGACAACAACTAAGTCCGGCCTCAGGCGCAACAAGAAGCTCTGCCTCGCTCGACCTCAGGGCTCGGCCCCCGCCTCGGCCTCGGAAGGTGGTCTCCGCCTCGCCCGACCCTAAGGCTCAGCCTCAACCTCGACCTCGGAAGACGGTCTCCGCCTCGCCCGACCCTAGGGCTCGGCCCCTGCCTCGGCCTCGGAAGGTGGTCTCCGCATCGCCCGACCCCAAGGCTTGGCCTCAACCTCGACCTCGGAAGACGGTCTCCGCCTCGCCCGACCCTAGGGCTCGGCCTCAACCTCGACCTCGGAGGAGCCACCGCGTCGCCCGACCTTGGGCTCGGACTGACCACGCCACAGGGGGGTACATCATTACCCTACCCCTAGCTAGCTCAGGCTACGGGGAACAAGACCGGCGTCCCATCTGGCTCGCCCCGGTAAACAAGTAATGATGACACCCCGCGTGCTCTCATGACGACGGCGGTTCTCAGCCCCCTACGGAAGCAAGGAGACGTCAGCAAGGTCCCGTCAGCCCCGACAGCTGTGCTTCTACAGGGCTCAAGCGCTCCTCCGACGGCCACGACGTCACATGCACAGGGCACTAGCACCTCTCCGACAGCCACGTCGGCATGTACATAGGGCTCTAGCTCCTCTTTGTTGGACACGTTAGCATATTGCTACACCCCCCATTGTACACCTGGACCCTCTCCTTATATCTATAAAAGGAAGGTCCAGAGCCCTCGTACGAGAAGGTGGCCGCGCGGGAGGACGGGCTGACGAGCAGGCTCTCTCCCTCTCTCGCGAACGCTTGTAACCCCCTACTGCAAGCGCATCCGCCCTAGGCGCAGGATAACACGAGTCGCGGTTCCCTTTTCCCCCCTTGTGTTCCATCTCACGTCGACCCATCTGGGCTGGGACACGCAGCGACAATTTACTCGTCGGTCCAGGGACCCTTTCGGGGTCGAAACGCCGACAAATCTCTTTTTTAATTAGAATGTAATTACTTATACATAGAAATTGGTAATAAAATTTTGACCAACAAAATTAAAATGCTTAGCCTCAGCATTTTTTTCTTGGTAACCTATGAGGTGTGATCCTCCTCGTAAAGATATAGCGCAACCGTAGAAGAAATAGTGAGCAATTCTAAAAGTTTCTTCATAACCTTTTCATATCGATGAGTGTATATATTTTTGGGTTAGTTTAGCAATCTCATTTTTTCAAAGAAAATTAGTTATTTTCTCTTGAAAAAATGATAATCACTTGAAAATGGAGTTAACAAAGTAGCCCTTATTAGAAAAAAATTCCAGATGGAGTGGGGAGAGGAACTGTCGGGGACCATAATTAGGGGTACCCTCAAGGCTCCTAATTCTCAGCTCGTAACCCCATCAGCATAAAGCTGCAAAGGCCTGATGGGAGCGATTAAGTCAGGGATCAGTCCATTCGAGCGACTCGATCACGCCTCGCCCGAGCCTAGCCTCGGACAAGGGCAGCCGACCCCGGAGGATTTCCGTCTCGCCCGAGGCCCCCCTCCAACGGCGAACATATTTCCGGCTCGCCCGAGGCCCTGCCTTCGCTAAGAAGCAACCCTGACTAAATCGCCGCACCGACCGACCAAGTCGCAGGAGCATTTAATGCAAAGGTGGCCTGACACCTTTATCCTGACGCGCGCCCCCCGACAGAGCCGAAGTGACCGCCGTCACTTCGCCGCTCCACTGACCGGCCTGACAGAAGGACAGCGCCGCCTGCGCCACTCCGACTGCGGTGCCATTTGACAGAGTGAGGCTGACAGGCAGTCAGGCCCAGCCGAAGGCACCATAGGAAGCTCCGCTTCGCCCGACCCAGGGCTCGGACTCGGGCTCAGCCCCGGAAGACGGCGAACTCCATTCCGCCCGACCCAGGGCTCGGACTCGGGCTAAGTCCCGGAAGACGGCGAACTCCGCTCCGCCCGACCCAGGGCTCGGACTCGGGCTAAGTCCCGGAAGACGGCGAACTCCGCTCCGCCCGACCCAGGGCTCGGACTCGGGCTAAGTCCCGGAAGACGGCGAACTCCGCTCCGCCCGACCCAGGGCTCGGACTCGGGCTAAGTCCCGGAAGACGGCGAACTCTGCTCCTCCCGACCCAGGGCTCGGACTCGGGCTAAGTCCCAGAAGACGACGAACTCCGCTTCGCCCGACCCCAGGGCTCGGACTCCACCCTGGCCTCAGCCGACGACCTCCGCCTCGCCCGACCCAGGGGCTCGGACTCGGCCTCGGCCACGGAAGACAGACTCGACCTCGGCTTCGGAGGAGCCTCCGCATCGCCCAACCTAGGGCGCAGGCCAGCCACGTCAATAGGAGGCGCCATCATCACCCTACCCCGAGCTGACTCGGGCCGCAGGGAACCAGACCGGCGTCCCATCTGGCTAGCTCCGCCAGATAGGCAATGATGGCGCCCCGCATGCTCTGTGACGACGGCGGCTTTCAGCCCCCTTACGGAAGCAAGAGGACGTCAGCAAGGACCCAACCGCTCCGACAGCTGTCCCTCCGCCAGGCTCCATCGCTCCTCCGACGGCCACGACATCACACCAGCTGGGTGCCAAAATCTCTCCGGCTGCCACGACGGCATGTACTTAGGGCGCTAGCTCTCCCCCGCTAGACACGTAGCACTCTGCTACACCCCCATTGTACACCTGGATCCTCTCCTTACGCCTATAAAAGGAAGGACCAAGGCCCTCTGAGAGCACCTAGAGGGGGGGTGAATAGGTGATCCTGTAAAACTTAAAAACTTAAGCCACAAAACTTTGATTAAGCGTTAGCACAGTTAATGCCAAGTGGCTAGAGAGAAGATCTTGCACAATACGATAACCACAAGGAGTTCAACACAGAGAAGACACAGTGGTTTATCCCGTGGTTCGGCCAAGTACAAAACTTGCCTACTCCACGTTGTGGCGTCCCAACGGACGAGAGTTGCACTCAACTCCTCTCAAGTGATCCAATGATCAACTTGAATACCACAGTGTTATGCTTTTCTTTTCTTATCGCGTTCGCGAGGAATCTCCACAACTTGGAGTCTCTCGCCCTTACACTTGAAGTTCACAAAGAAGCACGGAGTAAGGGAGGGAAGCAACACACACAAATCCACAGCAAAATGCGCACACACACGGCCAAGAATCGAGCTCAAAAGACTATCTCAAAGTTCTCACTAGAACGAAGCTCGAATCACTGAGAATGACAAACGAATGCGCAAAGACTGAGTGTGGATGATCAAGAATGCTCTAAGGTTGCTTGGTATTCTCCTCCATGCGCCTAGGGGTAGATCTGGGCATAAAACCCGAGCCCAAAGCCTTAAACCCGAAATACCCGAACCCGTACCCGTTTAGCCCGAAGCCCGTTACCCGAACAAATCCAGCGGGTAACGAAATTGAATACCCGAATTAAGTTCGGGCCTAATCGGGTATCAACCCGCGGTACCCGAAGTACCCAATCTACCCGAAATACCCAATCTACCTACGGCCCAGTTAGCCTGGCAAGTGGCCTCTCCCTGTCGGCGGCCTGTCCCTGACTCCCTGTCCAGCTCCAGCGGCCGAGCGGCGGCTGCGGCCTGCGGCTCTCTCCAGACCACAGTCCCAGTCTCCCTGTCCGGGCGTCCGGCTGTCCCTGTCCATGACTCCATGTCCAGCGGAGCGGTGACTGCGGTGCGGGCATGCAGCACTCTCCCTCACTCTAGCCAGACAGGAGGCAGGCAGCAAAGCAAGCACATCACGGCACGGAGCAAGGCAGGCAGAGGTACCAAGGTAGCCAGCAGTCCAGCATCCAGCAAGGCACTGCTGATTTTTGTAGGGGAACAGCGACCTGTGTTGTTGCTTTTGGATAGTTCGTGTTGCACTGCTAATTTTTTGTAGGGAGCAGCGACCTGTGCTGCTGGTTGCATGAGGACTGTTTCACTGTTTCGGGTAGTTTGATACTACCCGAACCCGTACCCGAAATTATGGGTACCCGAAATTACGGGTACGGGTTTGGGTATAGATGTTAGATACCCGAAATACAAAAAACCCAAAAAAACCCGACCCGAAATATCGGGTAAACCCGAACGCCCAGCTCTACCTAGGGGTCCCTTTTATAGCCCCAAGGCAGCTAGGAGCCGTTGAGAGCAAATCTGGAAGGCCAATCTTGCCTTCTGTCGTCGGGTGCACCGGACAGTCCGGTGCACACCGGACACTGTCCGGTGCCCGATTTCCTTCCTAAAATGGCGAAGCCGACCGTTGGCAGCCTTGGAGCCGTTGGCGCACCGGACATGTCCGGTGCACACCGGACAGTCCGGTGCCCCCTTCCGACCGTTGGCCCAGCCACGTGTCGCGCGTAGATTCCGCGGCCGACCGTTGGCCCGGTCGACCGATGGCTCACCGGACAGTCCGGTGCACACCGGACAGTCCGGTGCACACCGGACAGTCCGGTGCACACCGGACAGTCCGGTGAATTTTAGCCGTACGCCGTCGGCGAATTCCCGAGAGCGGCCACTTCACGCCGAGTCAGCCTGGCGCACCGGACACTGTCCGGTGCACCACCGGACAGTCCGGTGTGCCAGACTGAGCTGAGTCTTGGCTGTACACAGCCAAGCCTTTTTCACCTCTTTTCTTTTCTTCTTCTTTCTGTTTCTAACACTTAGACAAGTATATTAGTACACAAAACCAATGTACTAAGGCTTAGAAACATACCTTTACTCTTGATTTGCACTTTGTCCATCCATGAGCATAAATTCACATTTAAGCACTTGTGTTGGCACTCAATCACCAAAATACTTAGAAATGGCCCAAAGGCACATTTCCCTTTCAATCTCCCCCTTTTTGGTGATTTATGCCAACACAACATAAAGCAAGTAGAACAAATGCAAAATCACTTCAAATAAAAACTCAAATTTGTTTTGGTTCAATTTTGGCATATATGGATCATCCTTTGCCACCACTTGGTTTGTTTTTGCAAATCAACCTCAAGTTTCTTTCTCTAAGTCAAACACACATGTTAAGGCATAAAGAGAGTCATTCCAAGAGTATTTGATTTAAGATTTCAAAAACTCCCCCTTTTTCCCATACTCAACATTTCTCCCCATAAGAAGCCAATTTTTGACAAGAGAGACAATAAAAGAGTTTTGACAAACCAAAAGCTCTATTCTACTGTTTTCAAAATCTCTCAAGTGGTAGTTGATCCATTTATCGCTTTGGCCTTTATTTTCTCCCCCTTTGGCATCAAGCACCAAAACAGGATCAATCTTGGCCCTTTAACCCCATTGCCTCACTAAAATCATCAAAAGAGAACACAAAGGCAATAAGAGTATGAAGATGAACTTGGAAAGTTACTCATTTCATTGGAGTGCAGTGGAAGTCTTGCATGGTCCAAGTCCACCTTTTCCCTTTCAATTCTCCTTGGAGACTAAAACAACCAAACTCAAGTACATGGTTAGTCTCAAGGGGTCAAGTTGTAACACAGCTCCCCCTAAATATGTCCATCACTCCTTTGTTGAGGTCGGTGTGTCCGTCGGTTCCCATCGGCGTCTTTGCGGGCTTGGCGTCCTTCATCCCAAACCTCTTTAGCAAATCTTGTGTGTACTTCGTTTGGGAGATGAAGGTGCCGTCCTTGAGTTGCTTCACTTGGAACCCAAGGAAGTAGGTCAACTCGCCCATCATCGACATCTCGAATTTCTGCGTCATCACCCTGCTAAACTCTTCACAAGACTTTTGGTTAGTAGAACCAAATATTAAGTCGTCGACATAAATTTGGCACACAAAAAGATCACCATCGCAAGTCTTAGTAAAAAGAGTTGGATCGGCTTTCCCAACCTTGAAAGCATTAGCAATTAAAAAGTCTCTAAGGCATTCATACCATGCTCTTGGGGCTTGCTTAAGTCCATAGAGCGCCTTAGAGAGCTTACACACGTGGTCGGGGTACCGTTCATCCTCGAAGCCAGGGGGTTGCTCCACGTACACCTCCTCCTTGATCGGCCCATTGAGGAAAGCGCTCTTCACATCCATTTGGTACAACCTGAAAGAATGGTGAGCGGCATATGCTAGCAAGATGCGAATTGACTCTAGCCTAGCCATAGGAGCAAAAGTCTCCTCAAAGTCCAAACCTGCGACTTGTGCATAACCTTTTGCCACAAGTCGAGCCTTGTTCCTCGTCACCACCCCGTGCTCGTCCTGTTTGTTGCGGAACACCCACTTGGTTCCCACAACATGTTGCTTGGGACGAGGCACCAGTGTCCAAACTTCATTGCGCTTGAAGTTGTTTAGTTCCTCCTGCATGGCCAACACCCAGTCCGGATCTAGCAAGGCCTCTTCTACCCTGAAAGGCTCAATAGAAGAGACAAAAGAGTAATGCTCACAAAAATTAACTAATCTCGAGCGAGTAGTTACTCCCTTGCTAATATCACCCAATATCTGGTCGACGGGATGATCCCTTTGAATCGTCGCTCGAACTTGGGTTTCAGACTTATCCTGCAAAAAGAACACCCAAGTGAAGCGGGAAAAGTCATCAACGATAACTAGACCATACTTACTTCCTCTTATGCTCAGATAGGCGACGGGTCCGAAGAGGTCCATATGTAGCAGCTCCAGGGGTCTTGATGTTGTCATCACATTTTTGGTGTGATGAGAGCCTCCCACCTGTTTCCCTGCTTGACAAGCTGCACAAGGTCTATCTTTTTCGAAATGAACATTGGTTAGTGAAAGATCCCTTTGACCCGGGAACAGGATCTGGATGTCGCCTAGAGGGGGGGGGTGAATAGGCGAATAAAACTTATTACTTTATTACTTAAAATCTTACTCTACTCGAAGTCTTAGTACGCAGTGAAGTGAGAAGACTCTTCGAGTAGGTTGCAGCGGAATAGAAGATCCTGTCTCAAAATGTCCTGCACTTCAAATAAAGCTTATACCACAGATAAGTATTGAAGTGCAGATATAAAGACGAGTAAGACAGAGAGTCAGGATACAATACAGAACAGAGCACACAGACGCAGGGATTTATCCCGAGGTTCGGCCAAGCCTGAAATGCTTGCCTAGTCCTCGTTGGAGTTAGCCACACCTGGGCTTGGAGTCTATTTCAACTCCTTCCTCCGTTTGCTCAGATCTGTCAGTATGACAGATAGAGCCTTTCACTATTGAGATGGGTTACAACAACACCGTGGCTGCTTACAGACTTCTCGGCAGCACCTCGGTAGAGTAACGATACGCTCAAGACCTTGCTCTAGCTCTTAGCAGCTCTTCTCCACTCTCTAAAGGCTTATAGCTGTGCCTTCTACACAAACTATAGAGTTACACACAAGAGGGAGAGCGAGAATTGATTCGAGTGAAGTCTATACTTGTTGGCTACACTTATTTCTTGCTGGAGGCGCCTAGGGGTCCCTTTTATAGGCACAAGGGGCCTAGGAGCCGTTGGAATCCCATTTGGAAGGCAATACTTTCTTTCTGTCGGGTGGCGCACCGGACAGTCCGGTGCACCACCGGACACTGTCCGGTGCCGATCTCCTTCCATAAGTGGTGCAGTCGACCGTTGCTGTCTTGGAGCCGTTGGCGCACCGGACACTGTCCGGTGCACACCGGACAGTCCGGTGCCCCCATATGACCGTTGGCTCGGCCACGTGTCCCGCGCAGATCGCGCGGCCGACCGTTGGCCCGGCCGACCGTTGGCTCACCGGACAGTCCGGTGCACACCGGACAGTCCGGTGAATTTTAGCCGTACATCGCCGACGAATTCCCGAGAGCGGCCTTTTCACCAGAGTCAGCCTGGCGCACCGGACACTGTCCGGTGCGCCACCGGACACTGTCCGGTGTGCCAGACTGAGCTGAGTCTCGGCTGTACACAGCCAAGTATTTGCATCTCTTTTCTTTTCTTCTTTTCTCTGTTTCTAACACTTAGACAAATATGTTAGTACACAAAAACCAATGTACTAAGTCTAGAAACATACCTTCTCTTAATTGTTACATCTACAGCATTTCACATGCTTGAGCTTTGATGTTGGACTTATAAATCATCAAGTTGGCTTGACTTGATCTAGATTGACATTTCTTAGCTCCAACATCCTGTAAAGGTCACATAGAACATCTCCAAACATAGGAACAACCCATACTGAAGATCAAGATGAACTTAGCTCTTTTGGGCTGCTTCCAGTTCTGGTTTTGACACTTGTTCTCCTTCTAGTGACCTTGATCTCCTTCTTAGAGCTTGATCTTGAGCCTTATGACTTACACCACGTAACTGTAGCTGTTACCTCATTGGTTGTAAGTCACGTCCTTATATAGTGATCCTTGATGTGCCATAGCTGTTCTCAACTCGATCACCCTTGACTTTGCAAGCTTTCTTCTTCACCCTTGGCTTTGGGTTCCTCAGTCTCCTTGACCTTCTCCCGTGCACTTGGTACCTCGAAGCTCTTCTTGCCTCCGTCCTTGGCTTGATCAGTTGTTTCCGAGCTACGCATCCGAGTATCACTTTTGCAATGTCCATCTTACTTGTGATGCCCATTATATATCATCATCTAGTCCTTGGGCCATCACACTTGTTCACTTGTGTTGAACCCTGTCAGCTTTACACTGAGCACCTGTTCAACACTCAACACACTTGTTAGTCCTTTAATTGAGTTGTCATCCAAACACCAAAACTCACAAGGGAGCTTTCAATCTCCCCCTTTTTGGTGATTGATGGCAACACAATTAAAGCTTACATAAGAATAAGATTTGAAGCACAAATTTTGAATTCTAAGTTTATAGAATTGCTCCCCCTAAATATGTGCTTACTTCAGATTCATAATTTTGGCCTTATATGCCAATTTGCACATACTTAGGCAATTCGAAGCATTTCTACACCTTAGCACTTTTTGGAATGCATTGTGTCAAGAATCAAACCATGATGCTATAACACACAAATGCACATAATCAGAGTTAAACATCATTCAAATTAGTGAATATATCACAGGAATATCAACCTACCACTATTCACCATTAAGATACCAATTTAAACTAAGATACCAATTTAAAGCAATCTTAAAGCACCATTAACCATATGACTATCTATTATACTATAGAATCCAAATAATTCATCGCAGCGGAAACACTAGTCCATATGATGCAACACATATAATACTGCAGGAAGCATATGAATAACACACTAGCAAAGCTCAAACTGACACATCACCCCTTAGGATAAGCTTTCCTCTCAGGTTGAGATAAGCTCTAATGCACAAATTCTCCCCCTTTGACATCAACCACCAAAACCATATTCATGCAAGAACATAGGATGATGTCAAGGGACAGCAGGGTGTTAAGGAGGAGAGACACACTATCAACACTCCCCCTTACTTAGTGAGCATATGCACTACCAACATTTAATGAAAAAAAAGATTACTACTTCCTTTTGTACCTTTACCATGTTGTAGTGTACTTCCCATCTTGAAAGTATTTAATCTCTTGAGAGCTTCTCCACACTTGTGCCAGATTCTTTATCCTAACCTTTTCTTGTTGCTAAGACACCAAACTTAGAACAAGTTATAGTTTTGGGCACAAGAAGAAACTTCTATTCTAATGATTATCACAAGATGTCAATTAAAGCAAACTACCATGGCTACCAATTGAAAGATACCAATTGCAAGATCATTTATTATCGTAGCTCCATGATATTAAAGAATAAGCATCTAGTATCACCAAATTTTATAGAGCATGAGCAATCTAGAAATATGCAATTACTCGTGACTTAAGATACCAATTACTTGACTTACGGAGGTACCCAAGTCCTGATTGCTCCATTTCTTGCTCATCTTCTCTTTTCCACCTTGAGACTATACAAGATCACTCAAGAAACAATTAGTCTAAAAATACAAGTTATGTGTGCTCCCCCTAAACTTGTGCATCAAGTATTAGATGACTTGCACTTTGCACATTCTAGCTTTCTCAGAACTAGAGGGGATTACAACATATCTTGGTCAAGGCATACTCTCAATTTCATCACAAAGAAATACCAATTGAGTACCAAATGAAAGATTGACTTAATATAGCAATGCATGCTAATCATTGTACCACATACATGACAATCATTGTACCACCTGTACCAATTGAAGAACACAATCATGCATATAAAGCGTAATGTCTAAGCATGCCATAATTAAGAAGGTTTCTTAGATGCACCAAAGGAAACAACATTTTAAAGGCATAAATCATCTAAACCAAGATACTACCAATTGAAAGACAAGAACATAGCTATGATCACAATTAATGGAACTTCAAGATATTCAATAAAATTGCACAGTTCCATTTTCCATACCTTTGCCTTTATGAGAGCACTTGTTATCACCAATTCAGGGCTCCTTACGCATCTCATAGCTCAAAAGGGCACGACATGGATTTGAAATTCACACAATACCAAACCAGGGTAATCATGTGAACATGGACTAAACAAAATGTCATATTTGCACATAGCATGACTTACACACAGTTACATGTTTATCCATATACACCAAGAGGGTTACTCGCTGTGGATATAACAAATGAAAGAGCTACCCATGAATGATTCAAAAGATATATCCTTTAGTGCACTAGTCATGATTAAACAAACATCATTATGATTCATTTAGCACAGGCAATCATAAAGCATCACTACTCCAAAGACAGGTAGCACAACAAGCTAACTTAAGAGCAACACTAAATTGCAGTTATGTACTTAAAATACACGGGTACCGTCCTTTGGAGAGCACGTTGTAGATTCTCATCAAAGTCCTTTACTTGATTCACCAATAATGGTTCAGGACCTATACACCTTATTTCACTTGAGATGAACATGGGATTAGTGTTTTACAATAATTCAACCTTGGGTCAATAAACACCAAAACAACTGACAGCTTAAGCATTTTTAGATAACAGTCTTAAGCTCTCCCATGGTCTCCAGTCCATCTCAAGGCACCTGCATGGTCTAGTTAGCACAGTTTGGTACCCACCTCGGGATGGGTCCATAACGATCAACTAAAAGTGCCTTTGGCACCCAAATAGTCTTTGTGCTAGTTCTAGGTGAGCTCGTTGTAGATCTAGCACAAGTATATGATTTGGGTCTCCTAAGCAAATGAGATTGAGACAACTTTACTTGTTTAGGAGCCTTACCTTTATTACATACCTTGGATAGATGACCCTGCTCGTCACACTTGTAGCAGAAGCGTCGCTCAACTTGACATGACACTTGCTGTTTGTTATTTTCCTTAGTGGGGGTCATCTTGGAGAGTGCATGTGCTTGGTTCATCAATAGCGGACAAGAAGTGATCATGTGGTCCTTATTGTTGCATCCAAAACAACTCCTTGTCCCTTCATCCTTGTCTTTGTATGGACAAGACGCGATAAGGTGGCCTAGCTTCTTGCACTTGAAACACCTCCTTTTTCCTCTTCTCTTTTTGCTTTTTGATGACATAGAGAAAAGGTCAGTGCAAACAACATGATTAAGTAAATCTTTACCTTTTTCCAAGCTCATGTTGATTTCTTCATCTTTAGGAACAATTTTTTTATGAAGCTCAACACTTGCTGCAGTTTTTCCTTTCTCAAGCTTCTTCACCACGCGCCCGTGGATATCTTGAGAGAGTTGAGCAATGCGTCTTCTCCTTAGTTGTCTTTTCTTCTTGTTCTCACACAATTTCTTTTGTGACCCTGCATCTTGATGCTTATTCAAACATGGGCTTTCTTTTGAACAACAGGGGTTAGCACATGGTGATATACAATTCAAATGCGCACACGTGCGAGAATGAGGTTCACATGAATTTAAGTTCGTAATTATAACCTCATGAGCAACATTAAGCATGATATGATCATCAATTATTTTATTATGAGAATATGACAACACATCGTACTCTTCACCTAGAGCAAGCTTTTCTAAATTTAGAATTTCTACTTCTCTCTCAAGCATGGCATTTTCCATTTTAAATTGAGCAACACAAGATATAGCATCATCATTACTATTTTGCTCAATTAAAATTGAATCATACCGTTGGACCAAGACATCATGAGAGCACTTTAGCTCCTCATGTTCTTTGGTCATCTTCTCCAGGCTGTTGTTTGTTTTGATGAGAGTCTCCTCTAGCCTGAGAAGCATCTCGCTTTGTTCCTTGTTCCTTCTCAACAGCTTAATCAAGAGCGCTTTGTCTTCTTTGTTGAGATGGGTGTAGAAACGGCGAATCTCCTCTTCTTGTGGTGATGAGGATTCATCCTCGCTATCATCCTCATTTTCCTCCTCATCCTGACTTTTGTCTCCATCGTCATTGTTAGCAATAAGACACTTATTATTAGTGGAAAACAAACTTGTCGACGAGGTGGATTCATCGTTTGGTGCCCATCGTTCTTGTTCTTCTCCCTTGTACAAGTTAGTATCACTAGCAACAGAGGGAGCAGTGGAAGTGCATGTGGACTTAAAAAATTTTAACTTAAGTTTAGTCCATAGATCATGAGCATCAAAAATTAAGTCACTATCACTACTCAAGATGGCAAAATAGGCACCTCTAGATAGAGAATCAACTAAGATGTTGCAAGCATGGTGATTTAGAGTTAGACATCTTAGTTCTTCATTAGAAGGATTTTTACTAACATTAGAAGGAAAAATACTTCTACTAAAGACTTGTCTCATTTCAGGATCAACACTCATGAAAGTATTATAAATAGAGACAGACCAAGACTTGTAATTAGAACCATCGCCTAAAAGAAGTTCTACAGTTACCTCTTGTGACGACATTGTCATCTCCGGACGGCTAAGCCCACACTGGAGAGGCCTAGCTCCGATACCAATTGAAAGATCCCTTTGACCCGGGAACAGGATCTGGATGTCGCCTAGAGGGGGGGTGAATAGGCGAATAAAACTTATTACTTTATTACTTAAAATCTTACTCTACTCGAAGTCTTAGTACGCAGTGAAGTGAGAAGACTCTTCGAGTAGGTTGCAGCGGAATAGAAGATCCTGTCTCAAAATGTCCTGCACTTCAAATAAAGCTTATACCACAGATAAGTATTGAAGTGCAGATATAAAGACGAGTAAGACAGAGAGTCAGGATACAATACAGAACAGAGCACACAGACGCAGGGATTTATCCCGAGGTTCGGCCAAGCCTGAAATGCTTGCCTAGTCCTCGTTGGAGTTAGCCACACCTGGGCTTGGAGTCTATTTCAACTCCTTCCTCCGTTTGCTCAGATCTGTCAGTATGACAGATAGAGCCTTTCACTATTGAGATGGGTTACAACAACACCGTGGCTGCTTACAGACTTCTCGGCAGCACCTCGGTAGAGTAACGATACGCTCAAGACCTTGCTCTAGCTCTTAGCAGCTCTTCTCCACTCTCTAAAGGCTTATAGCTGTGCCTTCTACACAAACTATAGAGTTACACACAAGAGGGAGAGCGAGAATTGATTCGAGTGAAGTCTATACTTGTTGGCTGCACTTATTTCTTGCTGGAGGCGCCTAGGGGTCCCTTTTATAGGCACAAGGGGCCTAGGAGCCGTTGGAATCCCATTTGGAAGGCAATACTTTCTTTCTGTCGGGTGGCGCACCGGACAGTCCGGTGCACCACCGGACACTGTCCGGTGCCGATCTCCTTCCATAAGTGGCGCAGTCGACCGTTGCTGTCTTGGAGCCGTTGGCGCACCGGACACTGTCCGGTGCACACCGGACAGTCCGGTGCCCCCATATGACCGTTGGCTCGGCCACGTGTCCCACGCAGATCGCGCGGCCGACCGTTGGCCCGGCCGACCGTTGGCTCACCGGACAGTCCGGTGCACACCGGACAGTCCGGTGAATTTTAGTCGTACATCGCCGACGAATTCCCGAGAGCGGCCTTTTCACCAGAGTCAGCCTGGCGCACCGGACACTGTCCGGTGCGCCACCGGACACTGTCCGGTGCACCACCGGACAGTCCGGTGTGCCAGACTGAGCTGAGTCTCGGCTGTACACAGCCAAGTATTTGCATCTCTTTTCTTTTCTTCTTTTCTCTGTTTCTAACACTTAGACAAATATGTTAGTACACAAAAACCAATGTACTAAGTCTAGAAACATACCTTCTCTTAATTGTTACATCTACAGCATTTCACATGCTTGAGCTTTGATGTTGGACTTATAAATCATCAAGTTGGCTTGACTTGATCTAGATTGACATTTCTTAGCTCCAACATCCTGTAAAGGTCACATAGAACATCTCCAAACATAGGAACAACCCATACTGAAGATCAAGATGAACTTAGCTCTTTTGGGCTGCTTCCAGTTCTGGTTTTGACACTTGTTCTCCTTCTAGTGACCTTGATCTCCTTCTTAGAGCTTGATCTTGAGCCTTATGACTTACACCACGTAACTGTAGCTGTTACCTCATTGGTTGTAAGTCACGTCCTTATATAGTGATCCTTGATGTGCCGTAGCTGTTCTCAACTCGATCACCCTTGACTTTGCAAGATTTCTTCTTCACCCTTGGCTTTGGGTTCCTCAGTCTCCTTGACCTTCTCCCGTGCACTTGGTACCTCGAAGCTCTTCTTGCCTCCGTCCTTGGCTTGATCAGTTGTTTCCGAGCTACGCATCTGAGTATCACTTTTGCAATGTCCATCTTACTTGTGATGCCCATTATATATCATCATCTAGTCCTTGGGTTGTGTTGAACCCTGTCAGCTTTACACTGAGCACCTGTTCAACACTCAACACACTTGTTAGTCCTTTAATTGAGTTGTCATCCAAACACCAAAACTCACAAGGGAGCTTTCAGTTAGACCTATCACGTGTTCTCCCTTTTGAAGCTTGTGAAGGTTCTTCATCCCCACATGTGCTAAGCGGCGATGCCACAGCCAGCCCATGCAAGTCTTAGCCATTAAGCATGCATCTAGAACGGCCTCTTCTTTTGCAAAATCAACTAAGTAAAGTTTGCCATCTAGTACACCCTTAAAAGCTAGTGAACCATCACATCTTCTAAAGACAGACACATCTACATTTGTAAATAAGCAGTTATATCCCATATTACATAATTGACTAACAGATAGTAAATTATATCCGAGACTCTCCACTAGAAACACATTAGAGATAGAATGCTCATTGGAAATTGCAATTTTACCTAGTCCTTTTACCTTGCCTTGATTCCCATCACCGAATATTATTGAATCCTGGGAATCTTTGTTTTTAACGTAGGAGGTGAACATCTTCTTCTCCCCCGTCATATGGTTTGTGCATCCGCTGTCGATAATCCAACTTGAACCCCCGGATGCATAAACCTGCAAGGCAAATTTAGGCTTGGGTCTTAGGTACCCAACTCGTGTTGGGTCCTGCAAGGTTAGCACAAATATCTTTAGGGACCCAAATGCAAGTTTTGTCTCCCTTGCATCTTGCCCCTAATTTTCTAGCAACTATCTTCCCATTATTTCTACAAATAGCAAAAGAAGCATTTAAAGCATGATATATTGTGGAAGGTTCATTAACTTTCCTAGGAACATTTACGACATTTCTCCTAGGCATATTATGAATAACATTTCTCCTACCAACATTTCTATCATGCACATAAGAAGAACTAGAAGCAAACATGGCATGAGAATCAAAGGCATTATATACATTACAACTCATATAAGCATTTCTAGTTTGTCTTCTATCATAGTACATAAAGGCATGGTTCTTTTGCACACTACTAGACATAGGGGCCTTCCCTTTCTCCTTGGCGGAGATGGGAGCCTTATGGCTTGTCAAGTTCTTGGCTTCCCTCTTGTAGCCAAGACCATCCTTAATTGAGGGGTGTCTACCAATCGTGTAGGCATCCCTTGCAAATTTTAGCTTGTCAAATTCATTCTTGCTAGTCTTAAGTTGGGCATTAAGACTAGCTAATTCATCATTTAATTTGGAAATTGAAACTAAATGATCACTACAAGCATCAATGTCAAAATCTTTACACCTATTACAAGTTTCAACAATTTCTACACAAGAATTAGATTTACTAGCTACTTCTAGTTTAGCATTTAAATCATCATTAAAACTTTTTAACTTAGCAATAGTTTCATGACAAGAAGATAATTCACTAGAGAGCATTTCATTCCTCTTAATTTCTAGAGCAAGAGATTTCTGAGCTTCTACAAATTTATCATGCTCTTCATACAACAAATCCTCTTGCTTTTCTAAAAGTATATTCCTATCATTCAAGGCATCAATTAATTTTGTCTACCTTGGTTCTATCTAATCCCTTGAATAAGCATGAGTAATCTATCTCATCATCATCACTAGACTCATCCTCACTTGAATAAGCATAAGTGCTAGTATTATGAGTGCTTACTTTCTTCTCCCTTGCCATGAGGCAAGTGTGACGCTCGTTGGGGAAGAGGGATGACTTGTTGAAGGCGGTGGCGGCGAGTCCTTCATTGTCGGAGTCGGACGAAGAGCAGTCCGAATCCCACTCCTTGCCAAGATGAGCCTCGCCCTTTGCCTTCTTATAGTTCTTCTTTTTCTCCCTCTTGTTCCCTTGATCCTGATCACTATCATTGTCGGGACAGTTAGCAATAAAATGACCAAGCTTACCGCATTTGAAGCATGAGCGCTTCCCCTTGGCTTTGGTCTTGCTTGGCTGTCCCTTGCGACCTTTAAGCACCGTCTTGAATCTTTTGATGGTGAGAGCCATCTCTTCATCATTAAGTCCGGCTGTCTCAATCTGTGCCACCTTGCTAGGTAGCGCCTCCTTGCTTCGTGTTGCCTTGAGAGCAAGGGGTTGCGGCTCGTTGATCGGACCATTCAAGGCGTCGTCCACGTACCTCGCCTCCTTGATCATCATTCGCCCGCTAACGAATTTTCCAAGAACTTTTTTGGGCGACATCTTGGTGTACCTGGGATTTTCACGAATATTGTTCACCAAATGAGGATCAAGAACGGTAAATGACCTTAGCATTAGGCGGACGACGTCGTGGTCCGTCCATCTCGTGCTCCCGTAGCTCCTTATTTTGTTGATAAGGGTCTTGAGCCGGTTGTATGTTTGTGTCGGCTCCTCCCCCCTTATCATCGCGAACCGTCCAAGCTTGCCCTCCACCAACTCCATTTTGGTGAGCAAGGTGACGTCGTTTCCCTCATGAGAGATCTTGAGGGTGTCCCAGATCTGCTTGGCATTGTCCAAGCCGCTCACCTTGTGATACTCGTCCCTGCACAAAGAGGCTAGCAACACAGTAGTAGCTTGTGCATTTTTATGAATCTGTTCATTAATAAACACAGGGCTATCCAAGCTATCAAATTTCATTCCACTTTCCACAATCTCCCAAATGCTTGGATGGAGAGAAAACAGGTGAGTACGCATTTTGTGGCTCCAAAATCCGTAATCCTCTCCATCAAAGTGAGGGGGCTTGCCAAGTGGAATGGGGAGCAATTGAGCATTTGAACTATGCGGGATGCGCGAGTAATCGAAAGAAAAGTTTGAGTTAACCGTCTTTCGTCTATCGTAGTCGTCGTCGTCCTTTTGGGAGGAGGAAGATTCGTCGCTGTCGTAGTAGACAATTTCCTTGATGCGCCTTGTCTTCTTCTTCCTCCAGTCTTTTCTTTTGTGGCCCGAGCCTGAGTCGGTGGGCCTGTCATCGTTGGGCTCGTTGACGAAGGACTCCTTCTCCTTGTCGTTGATCACCATCCCCTTGCCCTTAGGATCCATCTCTTCGGGCGGTTAGTCCCTTTATTGAAGAGAACGGCTCTGATACCAAATGAGAGCACCTAGAGGGGGGGTGAATAGGTGATCCTGTAAAACTTAAAAACTTAAGCCACAAAACTTTGATTAAGCGTTAGCACAGTTAATGCCAAGTGGCTAGAGAGAAGATCTTGCACAATACGATAACCACAAGGAGTTCAACACAGAGAAGACACAGTGGTTTATCCCGTGGTTCGGCCAAGTACAAAACTTGCCTAATCCACGTTGTGGCGTCCCAACGGACGAGAGTTGCACTCAACTCCTCTCAAGTGATCCAATGATCAACTTGAATACCACAGTGTTATGCTTTTCTTTTCTTATCGCGTTCGCGAGGAATCTCCACAACTTGGAGTCTCTCGCCCTTACACTTGAAGTTCACAAAGAAGCACGGAGTAAGGGAGGGAAGCAACACACACAAATCCACAGCAAAATGCGCACACACACGGCCAAGAATCGAGCTCAAAAGACTATCTCAAAGTTCTCACTAGAACGGAGCTCGAATCACTGAGAATGACAAACGAATGCGCAAAGACTGAGTGTGGATGATCAAGAATGCTCTAAGGTTGCTTGGTATTCTCCTCCATGCGCCTAGAGGTCCCTTTTATAGCCCCAAGGCAGCTAGGAGCCGTTGAGAGCAAATCTGGAAGGCCAATCTTGCCTTCTGTCGTCGGGTGCACCGGACAGTCCGGTGCACACCGGACACTGTCCGGTGCCCGATTTCCTTCCTAAAATGGCGAAGCCGACCGTTGGCGGCCTTGGAGCCGTTGGCGCACCGGACATGTCCGGTGCACACCGGACAGTCCGGTGCCCCCTTCCGACCGTTGGCCCGGCCACGTGTCGCGCGTAGATTCCGCGGCCGACCGTTGGCCCGGCCGACCGATGGCTCACCGGACAGTCCGGTGCACACCGGACAGTCCGGTGAATTTTAGCCGTACGCCGTCGGCGAATTCCCGAGAGCGGCCACTTCACGCCGAGTCAGCCTGGCGCACCGGACACTGTCCGGTGCACCACCGGACAGTCCGGTGTGCCAGACTGAGCTGAGTCTTGGCTGTACACAGCCAAGCCTTTTTCACCTCTTTTCTTTTCTTCTTCTTTCTGTTTCTAACACTTAGACAAGTATATTAGTACACAAAACCAATGTACTAAGGCTTAGAAACATACCTTTACTCTTGATTTGCACTTTGTCCATCCATGAGCATAAATTCACATTTAAGCACTTGTGTTGGCACTCAATCACCAAAATACTTAGAAATGGCCCAAAGGCACATTTCCCTTTCACCCTCTTAGAGAGGGTTGGCCGCGCGGGGACGAGGACGAGACAGGCGCTCGCTTAGGAGCCGCTCGCTCCCTCTCCCGCGTGGACGCTTGTAACCCCCTACTGCAAGCGCACCTGACCTGGGCGCGGGACGAACACGAAGGCCGCGGGACTTCCACCTCTCTCACGCCGGTCTCCAGCCGCCTCGCTCTCCCCCCTTCGCGCTCGCCCTCGCGCTCGACCCATCTGGGCTGGGGCACGCGGCGACACTCACTCGTCGGCCCAAGGGACCCCCCGGTCTCGAAACGCCGACAGTTGGCGCGCCAGGTAGGGGCCTGCTGCGTGTTGACGGACAGCTTCCCATCAAGCTCCAGATGGGCAGTCTCCAGCGACCTCTCCAACCCGGGACGGTGCTCCGTTTCGGGAGTCTTGAGTTCATGTCCTTCGACGGCAGCTACGACATGATACTCCTTCCACCGCCGCGTGACAACGACAATGGCGGCCGACAGCCCGCCCGCCGGCGGCGGAATCGACGACGTCTTCCCCGCGTGGCGGAAGAACAACCTTCAAGCTCGTCCTGCCTTCTTCCCCGTCGGCGGAGGGGAAGGCAGGGCAACCAAGGCCAAGCAGGAGGCAGCGCCTCGTCGGCTGTCGAGCGAGTCGACAGCGCCGGCACCCCAACGGGGGGCGCACCGGGTATCGACTCCGCGCTTGAGACGAAGACGAGCGCCGTCTCCCCGCGACACGCCAATCCCGAGCAAGCGGACGACGCCAGCGCGCTTGCGCAAAGCTTGCTGGACGTCGCCCTCGTACCTGAGACGACGGTGCAGTCAGTCCCCTACGTGACTTTATCGCCGTTCGTCGACCAAAAGGTACCGACCGATTCCCATCCCACGTCATTCGGATTCAGCCTCAACCCGCCTAGCGACCTTGCTTTGGTGGGCGCTCTCGTAGAGGCGAGTCCAAACCCTTTGGGGTTTCGCATGCGGTCGCCTTGGGGCCGGCTGACGAACGTCTCGACCTACGGGCCCTCTGGGTCCGAGGAAGACGACGACCCCAGCATCTGTTGGGATTTCTCTGGACTTGGCAACCCCAGTGCCATGCGGGACTTCATGACCGCATGTGACTACTGCCTCTCCGACTGTTCCGACGGTAGCCGCAGCCTCGACGACGAGGACTGCGGCCCAAGCCGCGAATGTTTCCACGTCGATCTAGGGGGTCCCTCCGAAGGCAATCATCTCGGCATGCCGGAGGACGGTGATCTCCCTAGGCCGGTGCCCCGCGTTGACATCCCACGGGAGCTAGCTATGGTCCCCGTTCAGGCGGGGGGCCATGACCCACAGCTCGAGCAAATCTGCGGGGCGCAGGCCAGGTTCGACGAGGGAGCAGGGGCGCTTGAGCCGATCCGCCAGGACGTCGGGCAGGCATGGGCGGGCCAACCCCCATCCGGAGAAGTACGTCATCTGCCCCAAGGTTTCCAGCACCGCGTCGCCGATGACGTCAGGGTCAGGCCACCACCCGCATCCAGTGGGGTCGGTCAGAACCTGGCTGCAGCAGCGATGCTTCTCCGCGCGATGCCGGAGCCATCAACCACCGAGGGCCGGCGAATCCAGGGGGAGCTCAAGAATCTCCTGGAAGGCGCTGCGGTCCGACGGGCCGAGAGCTCTGCCTCCCGAAGGCAGGGATACCCCTCGGAACCTCATGTCGCGACTTCCCGATTCATGCGGGAAGCCTCGGTCTACACCGGGCGCACGCGCAACACCGCGCCTGCAGCCCCGGGCCGCCTCGGCAACGAGCACCATCATCGCGACCGTCGGGCCCACCTCGACGAGAGGGTGCGCCGAGGCTACCACCCCAGGCGTGGGGGACGCTACGACAGCGGGGAGGATCGGAGTCCCTCGCCCGAGCCACCCGGACCGTAGGCTTTCAGCCGGGCCATCCGACGGGCACCGTTCCCGACCCGGTTCCGACCCCCGACTACTATCACAAAGTACTCGGGGGAGACAAGACCGGAACTGTGGCTCGCGGACTACCGTCTGGCCTGCCAACTGGGTGGACCGGACGACGACAACCTCAGCATCCGCAACCTCCCCCTGTTCCTCTCCGACACCGCTCGCGCCTGGTTAGAGCACCTGCCTCCGGGGCAGATCTCCAACTGGGACGACCTAGTCCAAGCTTTCGCCGGCAATTTCCAAGGCACGTACATGCGCCCCGGGAATTCCTGGGATCTCCGAAGCTGCCGGCAGCAGCCGGGAGAGTCCCTCCGGGACTACATCCGGCGATTCTCGAAGCAGCGCACCGAGTTGCCCAACATCACCGACTCGGATGTCATCGGCGCGTTCCTCGCCGGCACCACCTGTCGCGACCTGGTGAGCAAGTTGGGTCGCAAGACCCCCACCAGGGCGAGCGAGCTGATGGACATCGCCACCAAGTTCGCCTCCGGCCAGGAGGCGGTCGAGGCTATCTTCCGAAAGGACAAGCAGCCCCAGGGCCACCCATCGGAAGATGCTCCCGAGGCGTCTACTCAGCGCGGCGCCAAGAAGAAAGGCAAGAAGAAGTCGCAAGCGAAACGCGACGCCGCCGACGCGGACCTTGTCGCCGCCGCCGAGTACAAGAACCCTCGGAAACCCCCCGGAGGTGCCAACCTCTTCGACAAGATGCTCAAGGAGCCGTGCCCCTATCACCAGGGGCCCGTCAAGCACACCCTTGAGGAGTGTGTCATGCTTCGGCGTTACTTCCACAGGGACGGGCCACCCGTGGAGGGTGGCAGGGCCCGCGACGATAACAAGAAGGAAGATCACCAAGCAGGAGAGTTCCCCGAGGTCCGCGACTGCTTCATGATCTACGGTGGACAAGCGGCGAATGCCTCGGCTCGGCACCGCAAGCAAGAGCGCCGGGAGGTCTGCTCAGTGAAGGTGGCGGCGCCAGTCTACCTAGACTGGTCCGACAAGCCCATCACCTTCGACCAAGCTGACCACCCTGACCACGTGCCGAGCCCGGGGAAATACCCGCTCGTCGTCGACCCCGTCATCGGCGACGTCAGGCTCACCAAGGTCCTCATGGACGGAGGCAGCAGCCTCAACATCATCTACGCCGAGACCCTCGGGCTCCTGCGCGTCGATCTGTCCTCCGTCCGAGCAGGCGCTGCGCCCTTCCACGGGATCATTCCCGGGAAGCGCGTCCAGCCCCTCGGACGACTCGACCTTCCCGTCTGCTTCGGAACGCCCTCCAACTTCCGAAGGGAGACTCTAACGTTCGAGGTGGTCGGGTTCTGAGGAACCTACCACGCGGTACTGGGAAGGCCATGCTACGCGAAGTTCATGGCCGTCCCCAACTACACCTACCTGAAGCTCAAGATGTCGGGCCCCACCGAGGTCATCACCGTCGGCCCCACGTACAAACACGCGTTCGAATGCGACGTGGAGTGCGTGGAGTACGCCGAGGCCCTCGCCGAGTCCGAGGCCCTCATCGCCGACTTGGGAAACCTCTCTAAGGAGGTGCCAGACGTGAAACGTCATGCCGGCAACTTCGAGCCAGTGGAGACGGTTAAGGCCGTCCCCCTCGACCCCAGCGGCGACGCCTCCAAGCAGGTCCGGATCGGCTCCGGGCTCGATCCCAAATAGGAAGCAGTGCTCGTCGACTTTCTCCGCGCAAACGCCGACGTCTTCGCGTGGAGTCCCTCGGACATGCCCGGCATACCGAGGGATGTCGCCGAGCACTCGCTGGATATTCGGGCCGGAGCCCGACCCGTCAAGCAGCCTCTGCGCCGATTCGACGAGGAGAAGCGCAGAGCGATAGGCGAAGAGATCCACAAGCTAATGGCGGCAGGGTTCATCAAAGAGGTATTCCATCCCGAATGGCCTGTCAACCCTGTGCTTGTGAGAAAGAAAGGGGGGAAATGGCGGATGTGTGTAGACTACACAGGTCTCAACAAAGCATGTCCGAAGGTTCCCTACCCTCTGCCTCGCATCGATCAAATCGTGGATTCCACCGCTGGGTGCGAAACCCTGTCTTTCCTCGATGCCTACTCAGGGTATCATCAAATCAGGATGAAAGAGTCCGACCAGCTCGCGACTTCTTTCATCACGCCCTTCGACATGTACTGCTATGTCACCATGCCGTTCGGCTTGAGGAATGCGGGCGCGACGTACCAGCGGTGCATGAACCATGTGTTCGGCGAACACATCGGTCGCACGGTCGAGGCCTACGTCGATGACATCGTAGTCAAGACGAGGAAAGCTTCTGACCTCCTTTCCGACCTTGAAGTGACATTCCGATGCCTCAAGGCGAAAGGCGTCAAGCTCAATCCCGAGAAGTGTGTCTTCGGGGTGCCCCGAGGCATGCTCTTGGGGTTCATCGTCTCCGAGCGGGGCATCGAAGCCAACCCGGAGAAGATCGCAGCCATCACCAGCATGGGGCCCATCAAGGACTTAAAGGGCGTACAGAGGGTCATGGGATGTCTCGCGGCTCTGAGCCGTTTCATCTCACGCCTCGGCGAAAGAGGTCTACCTCTGTACCGCCTCTTAAGGAAGGCCGAGTGCTTCACTTGGACCCCCGAGGCCGAGGGAGCTCTCGGGAACTTGAAGGCGCTCCTCACAAAGGCGCCTATCTTGGTGCCTCCAGCTGCCGGAGAAGCCCTCTTGGTCTACGTCGTTGCGACCACTCAGGTGGTTAGCGCCGCGATTGTGGTCGAGAGGCAAGAAGAGGGGCATACATTGCCCGTTCAGAGGCTAGTTTACTTCGTCAGCGAGGTACTGTCCGAAACCAAGATCCGCTACCCACAAGTTCAGAAGCTGCTATATGCAGTGATCCTGACACGGCGGAAGTTGCGACACTACTTCGAGTCTCATCCGGTAACTGTGGTGTCATCCTTCCCCCTGGGGGAGATCATCCAGTGCCGAGAGGCCTCGGATAGGATTGCAAAGTGGGCGGTGGAAATCATGGGCGAGACAATCTCGTTCGCCCCTCGGAAGGCCATCAAGTCCCAGGTCTTGGCGGACTTCGTGGCCGAATGGGTCGACACCCAGCTACCGACGGCTCCGATCCAACCGGAGCTCTGGACCATGTTTTTCGACGGGTCGTTGATGAAGACGGGAGCCGGCGCAGGCCTGCTCTTCATCTCGCCCCTCGGGAAACACCTACGCTATGTGCTACGCCTCCATTTCCCGGCGTCCAACAATGTGGCTGAGTATGAGGCTCTGGTCAATGGGTTGCGGATCGCCATCGAGCTAGGGGTCCGGCGCCTCGACGCCCGCGGTGACTCGCAGCTCGTCATCGACCAAGTCATGAAGAACTCCCACTGCCGCGACCCGAAGATGGAGGCCTACTGCGATGAAGTTTGGCGCCTGGAAGACAAGTTCTACGGGCTTGAGCTCAACCACATCGCTCGGCGCTACAACGAGACTGCGGATGAGCTGGCTAAAATAGCCTCGGGGCGAACAACGGTTCCCCCGGACGTCTTCTCCCGGGATCTGCATCAACCCTCCGTCAAGATCGACGACACGCCCGAGCCTGAGGCGACCTCGGCCCAGTCTGAGGTACCCTCGGCCCAGCCCGAGGTACCCTCTGCACAGCTCGAGGCGCCCTCAGCCCGGTCTGAGGCGCCCTCGGTTCAGCCCGAGGTACCCTCGGCCCCCGAGGGCGAGACGCTGCACGTCGAGGGGGAGCAAAGCGGGGTCACGCCTGATCGAAACTGGCAGACCTCGTACCTGCAATTTCTCCACCAAGGAGAGCTACCCCTCGACCGAGCCGAGGCTCGGCGGGTGGCGCGGCGCGCCAAGTCGTTCGTCTTGCTGGGCAAAGAAAAGGAGCTCTACCACCGCAGCCCCTCAGGCATCCTCCAGCGATGCATCTCCGTCGCTGAAGGTCAGGAACTCCTGCGGGAGATACACTCGGGGGCTTGCGGCCATCACGCAGCGCCTCGAGCCCTTGTCGGGAATGCCTTCCAACAGGGCTTCTACTGGCCGACGGCGGTGGCCGACGCCACTAGAATTGTCCGCACCTGCGAAGGGTGTCAATTCTATGCGAAGCAGACCCACCTGCCCGCTCAGGCTCTACAGACGATACCCATCACCTGGCCCTTTGCTGTGTGGGGTCTGGACCTCGTCGGCCCCTTACAGAAGGCGCCCGGGGGCTACACGCACCTGCTGGTAGCCATCGACAAATTCTCCAAGTGGATCGAGGTCCGACCTCTGAATAGCATCAGGTCCGAGCAGGCGGTGGCGTTCTTCACCAACATCATCCATCGCTTCGGGGTCCCGAACTCCATCATCACCGACAACGGCACCCAGTTCACCGGCAGGAAGTTCTTGGACTTCTGCGAGGATCACCACATCCGGGTGGACTGAGCCGCCGTGGCTCATCCCATGTCAAATGGGCAAGTAGAGCGTGCCAACGGCATGATCCTACAAGGGCTCAAGCCTCGGATCTACAACGACCTCAACAAGTTCGGCAAGCGATGGATGAAGGAACTCCCCTCGGTGGTCTGGAGCCTGAGGACAACGCCGAGCCGAGCCACGGGTTTCACGCCGTTCTTCCTAGTCTACGGGGCCGAGGCTGTCTTGCCCACAGACCTGGAATACGGCTCCCCGAGGACGAGGGCCTACACCGGCCAAAGCAACCAAGCTAGCCGAGAAGACTCGCTGGACCAGCTGGAAGAGGCTCGGGACAAGGCCTTACTACACTCGGCGCGGTACCAGCAGTCCCTGCGACGCTACCACGCCCGAGGGGTCCGGTCCCGAGACCTCCAGGTGGGCGACCTGGTGCTTCGGCTGCGAGAAGACGCCCGAGGGAGGCACAAGCTCACGCCCCCCTAGGAGGGGCCATTCGTCATCGCCAAAGTTCTGAAGCCCGGAACGTACAAGCTGGCCAACAGTCAAGTCGAGGTCTACGGCAACGCTTGGAACATCCAACAGCTACGTCGCTTCTACCCTTAAGATGTTTTCAAGTTGTTCATATACCTCGCACCCACGCAAAGTTTAGTCATCAAGGAAGGGTCGGCCTCGCCTCGGCAAAGCCCGACCCTCCCTTGGGGGCTAAAAGGGGGGGAACCCCCTCTGCGTTGAAATTTTCCTCGAAAAAAGATCTCTTCTGCCAGAATATCTTTCGTGCTTTTTGACTACTTCGAAAAGTGGATCCTGAAAACGACGGAGTACACGTAAGCAGCCAAGGCTGACCGAGCTGAGGGACTCCTACACCTCCGGGATACGGATATCTCACTCATCACCTTCTGCGATAAGTAACTCACGTTCGGATAAGTGATTCCGCGGACCGGACAAGTCTTCACGTTCGGAAGTTCTTCTGCCGAAGCGACCCTTCGAGCCTTCTCGACTGAGTCGGTGACAGAGCCTCATGGACGGGTAAAAGTGCGCGTAAGCGGCAAGGCCGACCGAGCCGAGGGACTCCTACGCCTCCGGGATACGGATACCTCACTCATCACCTTCCGCGAGAAGCAACTCTTGCTCGCACAAACATCCCTGTTACCGACAAAAAAGTCCAGATACTCGAAACAAGAGGAAAAGAGACGCAGCTTTACAACACAGCGAGGGTGTGTGTTCTGGCCTCGGCGGCCGCAGAAGGCACACGCTACAAGACAATCTGATCCTGCAGGCTCGGGTCTTGACGCTGGAAGGGGGCAGCAGCACCCTCGGCATCGACGACACCGTCGGCGAGGTCCGACCTAGCCTCGGACGGCGACGCGGTCCGAAGGTCTCCACTCCGAAGGACGACGTCATCGCCACACCCGGGCATTGCCAGGGTCTTCTCCGGGAATCCGGCCCGAGCAGGCGGCTCGGCCGGTCACCCCGGGGGCCTCGGCCAACCATCTTCCAAGGGCGCTAGCCCGACCCGAGGCCTCGGCTGGTCAACTCCGGCGTCGGTCCCGCTAACGGACGACCCGGCTGGGCTCCGGCCAACCAGGTTTCCTTTTCGAGCCAAGCTCACATCCCATCCAGGGGCAGCGAGAGAACCCTCTCTCATGGCGTGAAGACAACGCGCCCGTGTTCCGTTCCTCGAACGGCTCGCGCACGCGCAACGACCGCCCCGTCAACCACTCGCCCTGTCGCATTAACTCCGCGGTGGGACAGGCGGCGCCTCTGGCAGGAGAAGCGGGCGACGCTTCGCCTTCGCCATAATGACCGCGCCAGTAAAGGTACGCCGCGTCGTTCGATTTCGTATCCTTTTCCTTTTTTCCTCTTTCTCTATCTCTTGCAACAGGGACCGGGAAAGGGGGATACCCCGAAAAGGATCCTTCCCCGTGAAGGAACCAGGCTCCGAGCCTCCCTACTGATCAAAGGTTCGAAGGCTGGCCCCCCGAAGGGTTCGACAGCCGCCTCAGATCGCGTGGGCCCTACACCCACTACTGGTTAGAGGTTCGAAGGCCGGCCCCCCGAAGGGTTCCACGGTCGCCTCAGGCTATTCGGGCCCCGCGCCCATTACTGATCAGGGGTTCGAAGGCTGGCCCCCGAAGGGTTCACAGCCGCCTCAGACGCCGATCGAGGGATGACCATGGGTATGTTCGATACATAACCAAGGCTCGGGCTGCGCTCCCGAGGTACCCTAGGACATTTCTGAGACCAGCGGGAGCGATCTTGTAACGGAATCCCACCAGAGGGAGGCATCGAGCCCTCGGACCCCGTCGCCAGGGGACCGGGTCCGGCAGATCACCCGCAGGTACTTTTGGGCGTGCCTCTGGGCCCCTAGCCGACCCCTAACGAACGGGGCACGGACGTCCACTCGGATTACCCGCTTGCAGCTCACCGGAGACACCATGTTCGGCGCCCATCGAGGGCAACATGGCGCTTTCCCCCCCCCCCCCTCCTCCTTGCGGAAAGGCGACGCAGGGGCGTATGTAAAAAAGCCGAGTCTGTCCCTGATCGCCCTCTCGCCCTGTGCAGAGGCTCGGGGGCTGCTCTCGCAAACCCGGCTCCGGCCGAACCGTTGACAGCGTCAACATACCAGCCCGAGAACTTGGGACCCGACCGTACACCCAGGCTACAGCCAGTTCGCATGAGGGAACAACCAGACTAGCCGAAGCATTACGCAAGGCATTAAGACCTCGAAGGAGTAAAACCACTCCTTCGAGGCCTCGGGGGCTACACCCGGCGGGTGCGCTCGCGCGCACCCACCGGAACAAAATGCAACCGAGAAAGGCTGGTCCCCTTGCAAAAAAGTGCGACGAAAGCCTCCAAGCGAGTGCTAACACTCCCTTCGAGGCTCAGGGGCTACTGTCGGGGACCATAATTAGGGGTACCCTCAAGGCTCCTAATTCTCAGCTGGTAACCCCCATCAGCATAAAGCTGCAAAGGCCTGATGGGAGCGATTAAGTCAGGGATCAGTCCATTCGAGCGACTCGATCACGCCTCGCCCGAGCCTAGCCTCGGACAAGGGCAGCCGACCCCGGAGGATTTCCGTCTCGCCCGAGGCCCCCCTCCAACGGCGAACATATTTCCGGCTCGCCCGAGGCCCTGCCTTCGCTAAGAAGCAACCCTGACTAAATCGTCGCACCGACCGACCAAGTCGCAGGAGCATTTAATGCAAAGGTGGTCTGACACCTTTATCCTGACGTGCGCGCCCCGGCAGAGCCGAAGTGACCGCCGTCACTTCGCCGCTCCACTGACCGGCCTGACAGAAGGACAGCGCCGCCTGCGCCACTCCGACTGCGGTGCCATTTGACAGAGTGAGGCTGACAGGCAGTCAGGCCCAGCCGAAGGCACCATAGGAAGCTCTGCTTCGCCCGACCCAGGGCTCGAACTCGGGCTCAGCCCTGGAAGATGGCGAACTCCGTTCCGCTCGACCCAGGGCTCGGACTCGGGCTAAGTCCCGGAAAACGGCGAACTCCGCTCCGCCCGACCCAGGGCTCGGACTCGGGCTAAGTCCCGGAAGACGGCGAACTCCGCTCCGCCCGACCCAGGGCTCGGACTCGGGCTAAGTCCCGGAAAACGACGAACTCCGCTCCGCCCGACCCAGGGCTCGGACTCGGGCTAAGTCCCGGAAGACGGCGAACTACGCTCCGCCCGACCCAGGGCTCGGACTCGGGCTAAGTCCCAGAAGACGACGAACTCCGCTTCGCCCGACCCCAGGGCTCGGACTCCGCCCTGGCCTCAGCCGACGACCTCCGCCTCGCCCGACCCAGGGGCTCGGACTCGGCCTCGGCCACGGAAGACAGACTCGACCTCGGCTTCGGAGGAGCCTCCGCATCGCCCAACCTAGGGCGCAGGCCAGCCACGTCAACAGGAGGCGCCATCATCACCCTACCCCGAGCTGACTCGGGCCGCAGGGAACCAGACCGGCGTCCCATCTGGCTAGCTCCGCCAGATAGGCAATGATGGCGCCCCGCATGCTCTGTGACGACGGCGGCTCTCAGCCCCCTTACGGAAGCAAGAGGACGTCAGCAAGGACCCAACCGCTCCGACAGCTGTCCCTCCGCCAGGCTCCATCGCTCCTCCGACGGCCACGACATCACACCAGTTGGGTGCCAAAATCTCTCCGGCTGCCACGACGGCATGTACTTAGGACGCTAGCTCTCCCCCGCTAGACACGTAGCACTCTGCTACACCCCCCATTGTACACCTGGATCCTCTCCTTACGCCTATAAAAGGAAGGACCAGGGCCCTCTTAGAGAGGGTTGGCCGCGCGGGGACGAGGACGAGACAGGCGCTCGCTTAGGAGCCGCTCGCTCCCTCTCCCGCGTGGACGCTTGTAACCCCCTACTACAAGCGCACCCGACCTGGGCACGGGACGAACACGAAGGCCGCGGGATTCCCACCTCTCTCACGTCGGTCTCCGGCCGCCTCGCTCTCCCCCCTTCGCGCTCGCCCTCGCGCTCGACCCATATGGGCTGGGGCACGCGGCGACACTCACTCGTCGGCCCAAGGGACCCCCCGGTCTCGAAACGCCGACAGGAACATAGTGGCACAAATAAATATTAGAACATATACAATCTGAGACAGCGGTTCGATTTTCTAAGTATAAGAGACAGTTAATAAATTGAACGATACCACATTGAGACACTAGATTATAAATGTAGTTATGAAACAATATGTATGTAGACACGGACTCTTGTATGTTTTTCCAATTAGCCCTCTAGAGACTCTCCAGGAGACTCCATATTAAATAGAGTTGTGCATGCCCTTATAGTGCGGGAAATATGGGTCGAGCTTTTCGGGCTAGCACGAGCACGACCCGAAAATATGAGCCCAAAGTACGGCCCGGCACGAAATAATATGGACCGAGCTAGCACTGCTCGAAGCCGAGCCTGGGCCAGGCCTCAAATTTTAGCCCGTCGAGCCTTGGCACGACTCACATAGATGGGCCGAGCTTGGGCCAGCATAGCCCAATTAAGCCCAATCTGTTTAATTTCTTTAATTTAGTAAGATATCGACTTTACATTGTTGTTATATTTGGAGTTTGTGTAGTTAAATAATGCTACAATTGTTTAATATCTTTAATTTAGTAAGCTATGAACTTTATATCGTTGTAATATTTTGATTTTATGTGGTCAAATATACGGACCGGACTTGAACCGGCATGACCCAACGAAGGTATAACGTGGTTTCGGGCTAGCCTGAGCCACTGTTTTTACACTTCGGACTGATATAGCACGAACCAAAAGTTTTTTAGGCTTTCCTGTACAAACTTGTTTGGCACGAAGCACGATGAGCCATACATAGATATACCTGAAACCCTTAGCAGATATTCGATTCCAAGATACCCTGCCATCCTTGTAAAGCAAGACGGCCTACTAACTAGGTCAATCACAATTATCGGTCTTTAATTGATAGAAAAAGTCTACATGCTCCTCATAATGGCGCCTTGGAAGGAGTACCTGCATGGGACCAATGGAAAATGTTTCAGATTACAGAAATTTCTAAAATGCGATGTTTTTTCATGGTCGCACATGCATGGAGATACCTGGAAGGCGCGGGTACTTTTTTGGAGTGGCACGTTCTTTGACGTATAGAACAGCTGTTCGTTGACCATGAGGTCCCATTGATTCAACTGAGAACAGAAAAAGGTTTACCATGTTACCAGCTTTATGTTTATTGCAACCTGAAAGGCTGGAAAAGATGTTGCAGCAAAATAATGGAGTACAGTAATGACCACAACTGCACAGGGATAGGTCAACATTTGTGTTTCACTTCAACCAACATAATCGTATGATATATTACCTCTATTCTCAAATATTTGTCGCTAGTTTATTTTTAAAATAAAATATAACAAATAAAAAAGAACGGAGGGAGTATTTTTTTTTCTCTCGAACACTAGCATTGGGTATCCCATTCCAGAATTTACAGATGAAATGACAAATAAAAGGCATAAAAATGCAAAGCAGCAATAGTATCGCATGACGTTGAAAGTACATAGGCAAGTTATTATAACTCAGAAATAACTCACTAAAGAAAGCCATCGCTTAGTCAAACAGGAGTGGAAATCGCTATAGACAACATGAGCTAGTATTAACTCAGCTACTTATTTATTTATTTTGGTCTGTAGAACACTCAGGGGGTGTTTGGGAACAAAGTTTTTCTGCAGTTTTGGAAGAATACTGCAGTATTCTCAAATACTGCAGTATTATATACATAATGGTGTTTGGCAAGCTGGGTAAAATCTCTGTTTTCAAAACTGAAGTATTGCAAATACTATAGTTGTTTTAAGGCATTCTAAACTTAGCTCTGGACCTCAGTTTTCAAAACTGCGGTATTATAAACTACGGTATTGTCATAACTAAAGTATAGTATAGTATTTCAAAAACTGTAGTTTTCAAAAACTTTGTTCCCAAACAGGGCCTCAAATTTTATGATATTTTTGTGTAGGAACCTTTTTGCCTGCAGGACCCTCATTTTGTCTGTAGAAGACTAAATAGAGTCCTATGGACTTATGGAGTTTTTTTTCTGAAGCATGTTGTGGACACTAATTCATATTTTATCAGTGTCCTATGACCACCACTGCCCTTTTTGTCACAGAGAAAGTGAGAATAAAATTGCAAGAACACAAATATGAAATATCCTTTAGCACACTTAAAAAAGTAGGAGACAATACCATTACATAACTCAAGCATTGAAGCACCCAATTTCTTTATTGCACCTTCTGCATTTCTGACTTCTTCCTGTACAAAAAAGATGTGAAATTAAACAAAATTGCTGAATCCAATTCTGAAAGCAACAAATATTTTCAGAAAATATGTGGATAAGTGTTTGCAGTGTACAACAGCACCACATCTAGTAAGACAAGAAAATCCATTCAAGACTTACATGGGGATCATGTCCTTTTGCAGCTATAAACAAACCACCAATGCGAACCAATGGGATGCAGTACTCCGCTGCAAAAGAAAGCTCTAGATAATTTGCTAAAACAGGTCTTGTAATACAAATTCAAATATCGCATACCTAGAACTTTCAGTTCAGCAACGGCTCTTGCAGCTACTATATCATAACTTTCTCTGAAATCAAGACTTTGGCCAACTTTCTGTCCTATAAAGCCATGTAAAGAAAATAGTCATTTTTAACAATGAAGATACCAGATAGATTCTTCTGCAAGTAACATAACAACAATGTAAACATGACATGGCAAGTTTCATGGTAGGCAAGAAATGTCTCTAAAAAAATCAATCACCAGGAAACAAATAGAAGCATATGAGGGAGAAATGAAACTCCTCCCATATATAAGGTGAGCACTATGCTCCCCGTATACTTTAATTACGTCATTTCTTTGCGATATTACTCCTGTTTAAGTTCCATAACTTGATAATAATGTGTATTATGATAGTATAAATATTAAAAAATCAAAAAGGGAAAAAACATTAAATAACTTAGTTATAGTGTATAGGGGAGTTGTATAGGGGAATGGTTAGTGGCACCCTGTACGTTAGGAGAGTATCTTTTAGAGGATGTAGTAAAATATAATAGAAAGTACAAATAGGAGGGAGATATATGGGGGAATGTATGGAGACAGTCTAATAACTATAGTAGAATCAACACAGCAACGATAACAAAGCATGTAAACAAGTTGAGGTAAACTAGAGTTGAAATCCAACAAAAGCCACAACCCACAAGTCAAGGTTCAGGCACATGGATAATTGTTCCATGCACTCTTATTCAAAGCTAAATCTTTGAGTATATTTTATACTTTGAAGTCTTCTTTTAGAGAAGATATCTGGTGCACATTGAGTTTGGTGCATATATTAAATCATCACCACTCATCTCAGATCTAACATCTTTGGTTGCTTGTTATATTTTACAAATAACACCTTCCACCACTACACTCCACCACTTCAGATGATGTACTTTGTAAAATATATAGAGCAACCAGAGACGTTAAATCTGAGATAGATGGTGACGATTTAATACGTGCACCAGGAATGTTCTTCTTTTATTGTCTTTTCCCATGTCAACTTTGGTCTTCTCCCTCTCTTCCCATTACTATCGCACCTTAGGATCCAACTCACGCTAGTCCCTCTAGAGGTCTATGTTGTACATATCCAAACCATCTCAACCGGTGTTGGACAATCTTTCTTCAATTGATGATACTCCTAACCTATCATGTATACCATCATTACGGATATACCTTCATGTATATCATAAAGAAATCATTAACGGTATACCTTTTGATCCACCATTTCTTCACTTGTATCAAGTCCAAATAACCATTGTTCCCTATTGGTGTATGTATTAATTTGGCTTCATCAATTCTAAACTTCTTTAACGTATATTTCATATATGTTCCTTGACTCACGAATGTACCATTGTTAATTTGCTTGATTTGGATTTCAAGAAAATAATTAAGCTCTCCAATTATCGACACCTCAAATTCATGAGCCACCATTTCTTCAAACTCTTCACAAAATTCTTGATTTCTTGAAACAAAAATGGTATCATCAACATATACTTGACATACAAATAACACACTTGTTTTTTGTGGTGAAGAGTGTTGTATCAACCTCACCCATCTTGAACCATTTTTAGAGTAAAAACTTTCTTAACCTCTCATACCATGCTCTAGGTGCTTGTTTTAACTCACATAATGATTTCTTGAGTTTGTACACATGGTTAAGTTTCTTGCAATTTTCAAACCAGATGGTTGTTCTACAAATACTAGTTCATTGATATATCTATTGAGAAATACACCATTGACATCCATTTGATATATCTTAATGTCATGAGCATATGCATATGGCAATAATATTCTTATTGCTTCTAATCTTGCATCTAGACATAAATTTCTCCAAAGTCAAGACCTTCAACTTGGGTGTAAACTAGTCTTGCTTTGTTTCATACTATACTATAATGTCATTTTCACTTTGTTTGTTCTTAAAGGCCTACTTGGTGTCAATCACGTTATGTTTCTTGGGCCTTTAAAATAATTCCTAAACTTCATTTCTAGTGAAATTATTGAGTTCTTCGTGAATGTCATTAACCCAATCACAATCCAATAATGCATCTTGAATCTTGGTTGGCTCAATGGACAACACAAATGAGTAGTGCTTACAAAAGATGCTAGTCTTGATCTTGTTTGAACACTTCTTAAATCTCCAACTTTTGATCCAAAGGATAATCTTGCAATTGTGAACGTTTGGATTACTTGATCTTGAGCACTAGATATTGATCATTATTTAGCACATTTGAAGGAGCAAATATATGATCTCTTCATCTTCTATCACTTCCCTTGGCCTCATATCATCAATTGACATGTTATTTATTGTATTATTGAGTTGGATGCCTCTCATATTATCTAAATTATCATCTTCATTTTGAGATCCAGTAGATTCATCAAACTCAACATTATGAACTTCTTCAACTATACCAAGGATTTTTTGTTGAACATCATATAAGCTTCGCTTGAAATAGAATATCCAAGGAGAAAAACCTTCATCACACTTCTTTTCAACTTGCTTAATCTAGTGTCTTTATTGAGAATATATCATTTGCAACCAAAGACTCTAAAATAAGCAAAAGCATGTAACCGCACACCTAATCTAGTAGATAAGAGTGATAAGTTAAGGAGTAATCAAGGCCCCAGAAACCAATCGATCGAATAAAGATTGATTTTGTATGTATTGGTTGTCGGAGACATAATATATGCTCAAATATTTACTTGACCTGACTTAACAATCATAACTAGGATGGTTGTCATGTTTCCGAATAATTCAAGAACAGGAAATCGTTAAGGAAGTCTTGTGACATTGGAAGGGACAAAAGGCCTTATGTTAACATATAGAAAATCGAGTAGCCTGAAGATTATAGGATACTTAGACTCAGATTATGCGGGATGTGAATAAGATAGAAAGTCCACACTAAGTTAAATATTCACACCTACAGGAGAAGTAATATCATGGAAAAGCTTAAAACAAACTATCACTGTATCATTGACAATGTATACTGAGTTTGTTGCATGTTATGAGGCAACAAGATAGGCTATGTGGTTGAAGAAGTTTATACCGCTTTGAAAGTTGTAAACAACAAAACAAAACCACTAACTACTAAAGTTATATTGTGATAATGAACCGACAATATTTTACTCCTATAAGGCTATCTCCAACAATTTACTCATCTTCATCTCTCATTTCAAACTCCACTCTGTAACATGTGCAGTCTACAATGCAAAACAGTGTTTTGCGCGGTCATATGCATGATCTGCTGACCATAGACTAACAAGTCAAGGGATGCTACCAAGCGCATTGACATCAAGAATTATATTGTAAAAGAGAAAGGATCAAAACAATCAAACTTGAACATATAAACACATAGCAAATGTTCGTGGATCCGCTGACTAAAGGGCTTTCACCCAGACCCAGCATGTTTAGAAAACATGTAGCTGACATGTGTTAATGCAACATCTATGGTTCTGAATTAAGGGGCCATCAATACAACCATCTCCCTAAAAAAAGTACTTTGCTTGAAGATAAAAAGGTGTACTATAATCACTAAGTTCAGTGGCGCATGACTAGCTGTTGTAACACTTTAGTCTTGTTGTACTAATCTATTGAGAAGTAGAAACTTTAAGTTAAAACATTAAGCGGTTAAGAAATTAAGTTCTAAGTATTCGCGACTGAGCATGGTATCAAGGAGGAGAATGTTGGGTTGATCCAACTCAACTCGGTCAGGGGACTGGACAACACACGTGCCCTGATCGAGGGCACAACAACCTCTTGATTATGGCCTCCCTCACATCTCATAAATAAATAATGAAAGGACCGGCACACGAACCAATATTTGCTGTACTGCTCACCAAAGGTGAAGGTACGGAATAGTGGGTGCACATGCACCCACGAAAATTTATAAAAACTAGTGAAACAAACTAGATTTTCACCATATATGCACCATCTACAAGATATTACCATTTACCCTCAAGGCATGTGCACCCTCCTCTGATTCCCTCTAGCTTCGCCACTGCCCCCACCCACACACATCGAGATCCGATCTAATCTCTATGCGGCTAATGAAGGGAAGGCCACCACCTCTGCTATACCAGAGCCACCATCGTCATCGACACCGGACTCTGACCTCCATACGGCGAACTTCCAACTCCGAAGTTATACTCCCTATTCTATAGTTCTAATGGCTAGGAACTAGGATTAAGGTCACAGAAAGCTAAGAAATCAAACATGGAACTGAGATATATTCTACACTATGCATTTTATCCTTCCTTTTATATGGACTGTAGGTATGTAGCCCATTATGGGTTATTTGGGCGCTTATATAGTGGTCCTAGGCATGATGAATCACCAACTCCGTCCCTGATTTGACAGACTAATAAGAATAGTATTTCACAGCATAATAGCATATGCTAAGCTAAAAACCATCTTACCTCAGCTCGGTCACACACCACATCCACATTTGACAAGTTCATGGCTTCAACAGCATGCTCCAAGAACGTGCACCGCTTCCGCATCGACTCCAACAGCGTAAACTTCCAGCCTGAAACCGTGAAAACAACTCGAGATTGCAATAGCCAAATCAGCCACGAATCGTTTTCCCAGCCACATCACAAACTAATAAGGGCTTGTTCGGTTAGCTCTCAATCCATGTGGATTGAGTGGGATTGGATGAGTTTGAATCCCAAACAAGTCAAACTTCTTCTTAATTTTTTCTAATCCCATCCAATCCATATGTGTATTGGGAATAGCCGAACAAGCCCTAAAATGGAAAAGTGGGGTGTTTACTCGGCCGCGCAACGGCAAGGATCAGACCCGGGAGCCCAGCGCCAGAGCCGACGTCAATAAGCCTGACTCCGTCGATAGCGCCACCAGCGGAGGTGGAACGGCCGCGGTACACACGCTCCAGCGGGGGCAGCATGGCGAGAGAGTCGGCCACGTGGCGCGCCATGACCTCGGCCTCGTCGGTGACGGCGGTGAGGTTCATTCTCTGAACATATTCGAGAGAGTGAGAGGGGCACACGCAGGGCAGCGCGTCGCCGTGGGAAACATTCCGTGCCTAGGAATGTCAGATGTGATAGCCGAGGAGCTCAGGGATTCGGGTCACTGACCTGGTTCCATTCAAGGAGAGTGTCCACGTAGACGGTGATCTGGCGCTGCTGCGGCGGCGAGAGGGAGGAGGTGGCGGCCGCGGAGGAGGAGGATACGACGGTCGTGGTGGCCCGGAGGTTGAGGAGGTGGTGACCCGTCCAGTGGCGTCGGCCGAGGAGGAGGCTAGGGAGGAGAACGCCGCGGCCGGTGGCGGTGCTGCAGCAGCAGCAGAGCGACATCTCTCTCTCTCGCGGCGGCGGCGGCGGCGGCCACAAGCACGCGGCGGGGCCTGGGAATTGGGATGGGGTTTGTGATGTGGATTAGTGTGGATACTGTTTTTACATAGAAGCGTATTGCTCACAAGGTTTATCAGACGCCCCGCAGGCGAATTAAGTCGCATCAAGTCGCAGCTAAACGCTTTGTTTCTGCTCTCTGGCTTCCATTTATCTCTTCTCTCGACTCGGTTCTTATGTCTCGTCTGTATGTACAGTAATATTTAATACAGAGACTTTTAGGGGTGTTTGGTTTAGGGTTTTGGTTTAAAGAATCACTCCATCCAAGATAAGGTAATGCATCATTATTTTATTCCTCAAATTTGGTAGGATGATCCAATTCCTAATGTTATTACTAACTAACTAACTATGATGAATGAGATGGTGATAGATCAACTTATTTTATTCCATAAATCAAAAACGTAAGGAGTGAGAAGATGATGGACTGGATTCTTCCTCAAATCAAACACCCTATTAAGGTGTCTAAAGAGATTTTTGCACAAAAAAACTCGCGGTGGAATTGTTATTCGTGAAGAGACGTCTCTGTCTCGTAAATCAAGTAGCAACAGATGTCTCACTCCTATTGTACGAATTTGTCTGTTTTATCGATCCAACGCTATACAGACGCATTTACTTCTGTTTTTATTAGTGAACTACATTTATAAACACTCCAGTGTATAATTGAGTCTCTTAGAGCATCTACAAGATACTCTTTATTTTGTCTCTTTATTTAACCCTTTATTTGTCTCCATAAAGATTAAACTCTATATAACATCTAATTTCAACAGACTCTCCGACATGCAAGTTAGTTTGATTTGCGAGAGTTGCTAGCTAAATTTGGCTAGTGAGTGAGTCAATTTAAAGAGCCGGATAATTTAACAAGTTAAATGGCTAGCTTGTTGGAGATTTATTTTGATATTAAATAACTAAAATTTAGCTTGACAAACTATTTAGCTAACCTATTGAAGATGCTCTTAGACTCTTAGTTGTGTCTTGTGATGCCCTTAGAGCATCTCCAAGAGACTAGTTAAATGGCTCGTCAAGCCAAATTTTGGCTATTCAACAGCAAAATAATTCTTTAACATACTAGCTATCTGACTCGCCGAGCTGTATGACTCTTTAAATTAGTTTTCTCACTAGTAAAATTTAGCTAGACACCTAACTAGCAAAACTAGATAAATAATCTGTTAGAGTGAGATGTTATATATATATATAGTGTAATTTTTATGAAAAAGTAAATAGAAAGTCAAATAAAGACCTAAAAATAAATCGAGATCGCCACATTTGGACAACCACGAGCAAGAGCAACTAACGGGTGGGCCCACCCGGAAGCGACTTGCACAAGTCGCCAGCCGGGCCACCCCCTTCGCCTACCTCCCCTGCCGGCGCTCAGATCCGCCGCCCCGCAGCACCCTCCCGCGCCGGCAGCAACCACGACAGACAAGCAGCCCGGCGCGCGGCTAGCTCACACCCTTCGCACCATGCCGGGTCTGGTCGCCTACTCGGGCCTCGGTCTAGGCCTCCTGGCCCTCGCCGCGCTCGAGTCACTGCCCCTCCGCGTCCCGCCGCTCCGGTCCCTCCCACGCCGCCTCACCACGCCGCTGCACCTCCGCCATCTCCTCGCCGCGGCCGTCTCCGCGCTCTGCCTCATCTCCGCTCTCGTCTCCGCGCACCACCTCTCGCTCCCCACGCTCGCCGCCTCGGCCCTCTTCCTCCTCTATTCCCTCGCACCCTTCGCGCCGCTCGCGGCGCCGCTGCCCTCCCCCCTCCTCGATCTCCTCCTCGCCGCCGCCTTCGCGCAGGAGCTGCTTCTCTTCGCGCACCGCCGCCCCTCCACCGCGGCTGGGATCGAGAACCGGTACTTCGACCTGCTCCTCGTCCCCATTGCGCTCTGCCTCGGCGCCACGCTGCTCGCCGCGCACCGGCCAGGGGAGCCCGCGCCGCGGATCGCCCGCGCGGCGGGCCTGGCGCTGCAGGGTACGTGGATGCTGCAGATGGGCTTCTCCTTCTTCACCAGCGCCATCGCGCAGGGCTGTGCGCTCCACGCCGCCAGCCGCGCTGACTACACCATTAAGTGCCGCACCCACGAGGATTACCACCGCGCGCGGTCCGTCGCCACGCTGCAGTTCAACGGACACCTCGCACTGCTTGTGATCGCCGGCGCGGCCGCTTACGCAGCAGTCCTATCCAGGTCAAACCGACCTCCGAGCGGGTACAGTGCTCTGGACAAGGAGGTCCAGATGGAGGGGATGCCGATGATGTCACAGTTCACACTGGATTCGGATGAGGAGAAGGAAGAGGAAGTGATCACCTCTACAGCAGCTCCAGTGGCAAATGGCGGGGAGTCCCATGACGAGATCCCACTGCACGAACCAGGTTCCAAGTGACGGAGATGAAATCTGGGCTGTTCTTCTGTCGATTAGCCAAGTGGAGGAGGGTGTCGACAGAGCTGGCACACTGGGGCTTCATGTTTGTGTGTTTTGGTACATCATTTTAATATGGGTTTCACTTTCTGATATTTGGTTAATATGTGGAAAGAAATCTTGCTTAGTTTGATCTGCATAGAGTTTATATCTGTGAAATATTGTAATTTGTTGGGTTCAGAACTTCAGATAGATCTTTCAGAAATAAAGTTAACACACTTGGAGATCATTGTTTTCTCCACTTATTTATTGTCTAACTAATTGACACTTGCTTCTGTTTCTTTTTAACGATATTTTAGAAGTCCCACGGCATAGATTTATCTGTTCTGAGTTATGTCTTTCTTTTTGCTGCTAGTGAAATGATCAAATTATTCTTCGAAGAACTTAGATTAGTCGATAATGTGCTACTCTGTGAATTTTGTAATTGTTATCTTTTCTTCACAAGATATTGATACCCTTAGTCCTTGGGATAATAGGTTTGAAATTTGTTAAACACATTTGGAATCTGATATCTCAAAGTGCTGCAACCCCTTAGAGGCAACTGCAACTAGTCACACTTGGGAGAGGAGCATTTGCTGGGATTGATGTGAACCAATCTACCAGGTATCAGCTGCCTGTGGATACTGGTAGTGGTATGGGTGATACATTCATGACCATGGTGGCATCAGTTGGTCCCATCCAATACACAGTGTGGCATTGCTGACTTTAGATCATCAAATGAGTCGAAATCTATCCTCGTGGTGGAGGGGATATAGGGCCGCTAAACAGTACATGATGTTGTAACTTCTTTCTAGTGAACCGGTGGTAGTTTGTGCCTAGGTATTTGGTTTCGAAAGCATTTAGGTGATGTGAAATGAATTGTACATTCTTGTCTTGGTTGTTATGGCGTCCGTGCAGCATCGCTTAAGTGTTAAGGTGCTGGTGGTCGGACACCACGGCCAAAATTATCCATCATTATTGTATAGTTTGATTAATTTGATAGCTCGCGAGCCAAAACGAGCTGGCTCGGTGGACCAGCGAGCTCGAAAACGAGGTTTGGCTCGGCTGGCTCGAGGCTTACGAGCCGGCTCTTCTAGCCCTAGCAGTGTGGCAGTGGGGTGAAGTGGGCAGGCGTGGCATGGCTAGTGGGCAGATAGCTCTGAGGGAGGGGAAGCGCTAGGATGGGCGAGTCGAGAGAGGGGGAGGGGGAGAGGTAGGGAGGAGGGAGAGAGGGCCAATCATGGCATGAGGCGTATAGAGGAGGCGATGGTGTGCCCGAGGAGAAAGCCAACCAGAGGGTGTGAGGGAGGGAGAGAGGGCCAACTAGAAGCAGTTGAGTTGGGCATGTCTCGTTCAGTTGGTCCGTATTCACAATCTAGGCCAAACATAGATGGATGAATATGCCTAGATGGAAATCTTGAGTGTTGAGAATGTGAATGTAATGTTGTCTTGTGCATGGTTATTAAGATGGTAAGACGAAGCGATTAGAGATCCTATCATCGATTGGTATACCTTTTGATCTACAGATAGGGCTGGAAAATAAGCTCGAGGCTCGCGAGCCTCGAACGAGCCGAGCCGAGCTCCTTCTTTGAGCTTGTTTTTGTAGCGAGCCGAGCCGGTCATTCCAGCTCGCGAGCCGACTCGCGAGCTTTTAAAAATGATCAATTTATAGAATAATAATGAATATTAGATAATTTTATAGATAATAGATCATTTTGGTCTTTGATGATAAATATATTACAATTTATAATTTAAATTACTCATAATGTTGAATGATGATTCTATATTTCAAATTTATATAATGTTAATTCGCTAAATAATGCAACAATAAGTACCAGAATATGGCTCGCGAGCCAATGTCGAGCCGAGCTGAGCTTGTTCAAGCACCGAGCCGAGACGAGCCGACGGTTCGTTTCCAGCCCTATCTACAGACTTACCTCCTGTGTCGAGGTCGAGATGCCCATTTGTTCCCATGGGAGTCTTGATGGGTTTGACATTCTTCATTCCAAACTTTTTGAGAATATCTTGAATGAACTTTGTTTAGCAAATGAAGGTGCCCTGTTGGAGTTGCTTGATATGAAATCCAAGTAAATACTTCAACTCCCACATCATGGACATCTCAAATTTATGTATCATAATTCTACTAACTCTTCACAAGATGACTTGTAAGTAGACCCAAAGATAATACCACCAACATAAATTTGGCATATAAACAAGTCTTTGTCAATTGTTTTAATGAAGAGAGTAGGGTCAGCTTTTTCGACTTTAAAACCACTACTGATAAGAAAGTCTCTTAGGCATTCATACCATGCTCTTGTGGCTTGTTTGAGCCCATAAAGCGCCTTTGAGAGTTTATAAACATGTGTAGGATCTTCACTATCTTCAAAGCCGGGAGGTTGCTCAACATATACCTCTTCCTTGATAGGGATATTGAGGAAGACACTTTTCACATTCATTTGATATAACTTAAAGCCATGCTAAGTAGCATAGGCAAGTAATATTCGAATTGACTCAAGCCTAGCTACGGGTGCGTAGGTTTCATCGAAATCCAAACCTTCGACTTAGGAATACCCTTTTGCAACAAGTCGGGCTTTGTTCCTAGTCACCACACCCTGCTCATCTTGTTTGTTGTGGAATACCCACTTGGTACCTACAACATTTTGGTTAGGACGTGGAACTAAGGGTGTGTTTGGTTGAAGAGTCAACTAGAATAGAGCAGTTTCATTCTAGTTTTTGAGAATGAAGTCGTTCTGTTCTGCGTTTGGTAAATAGAACAGAGTCACTCCATTTTTTGTTTGGTTGAAGAGTAGAATAGAGCCGAGTTGTTCCATTATTTGTTTGGTTCGAGAACCGTATGAGTGTAGAGGGTAGGAGAGGAGGGAGAACACTCACATCCGGGAGAGCGCTCGCATCCGGTTCTTCATACTCCTTTTCTTGATCAACTTCATCTCCCCCTTGATCGATGTCTTCTTCTTGAGGTGGCTCATTGTCTTGATCTTGATACTCTTCTTTTTGAGCCAGTTCCTCATCTTAAGTTGGTGGAGATGCTTATATGGAAGATGATGGTTGATCTTGTGAAGGCTCTTCAGGTTCTTGTGGACACACATCTCCAATGGACATGTTCCTTAGCGCGATGCACGGAGCCTCTTCATCATCTAACTCATCAAGATCAACTTGCTCTACTTGAGAGCCATTAGTCTCATCAAACACAATGTCACAAGAAACTTCAACTAATCCAGTGGACTTGTTCAAGACTCTATATTCCCTTATGTTTGAGTCATAACCAAGTAAGAAGTCTTCTACTTCTTTAGGAGAAAATTTTGAATTTCTACCTCTTTTAACAAGAATAAAGCACTTGCTCCCAAAAACTCTAAAATAAGAAACGTTGGGCTTTTTGCCGGTGAGGAGTTCATATGATATTTTCTTGAGGATTCGGTGAAGGTAGGGTCAGTTGATGGAGTAGCAAGCGGTGTTATCGCCTCCGCCCAAAACCAATTTGATGTCTTGTATTCTTCAAGCATGGTCCTAGCCATATCCAAAGAGTTCTATTCTTTGTTGAGGTGTGAAGGGAGAAGATAACTCATGCTTGATGCCCTCCTCCTCAAGAAATCCTTCAATTTGAGAGTTCTTGAACTCCGTTCCATTGTCGCTTCTAATCTTCTTGATTCTCGATCTAAACTCATTTTGAGTCAGTCTCAAGAATTTCTTTAATGTCTCTTGGGTTTGTGATTTTTCCTGCAAAAAGAATAACCAAGTGAAGAGAGAAAAGTCATCCATAATTACAAGACAATAGTGTCGGGGACCATAATTAGGGGTGCCCTCAAGACTCCTAATTCTCAGCTGGTAACCCCCATCAGCACAAAGCTGCAAAGGCCTGATGGGTGCGACTAAGTCAAGGACCGGTCCATTCGACGGACTCGATCACGCCTCGCCCGAGCCCAGCCTCGGGCAAGGGCAGCCGACCCCGGAGGATCTCCGTCTCGCCTGAGGCCCCCCTCCAGCGACGAACATACTTCCGGTTCGCCCGAGGCCCAGTCTTCGCCAAGAAGCAACCCTGGCCAAATCGCCACGCCAACCGACCAAATCGCAGAGGCATTTAATGCAAAGGTGGCCTGACACCTTTATCCTGACACGCGTCCTCCAGTCGACAGAGCCAAAGTGACCGCACTCACTTCGCCGCTCCACTGACCGGTCTGACAGAAGGACAGCGCCGCCTGCGCCGCTCCGACTGCTGTGCCGCTCGACAGAGTGAGGCTGACAGCCAGTCAGGCCCGGCCTCAGGCACCATAGGAAACTCCGCTCCGCCCGACCCAGGGCTCGGACTCGGGCTCAGCCCCGAAAGACGGCGAACTCCGCTCCGCCCGACCCAGGGCTCGAACTCGGGCTCAGTCCCGGAAGACGACGAACTCCGCTCCGCCCGACCCAGGGCTCGGACTCGGGCTCAGTCCCGGAAGACGATGAACTCCGCTCCGCTCGACCCAGGGCTCGGACTCGGGCTCAGTCCCGGAAGATGGCGAACTCCGCTCCGCCCGACCCAGGGCTCGGACTCGGGCTCAGCCCCAGAAGACGACGAACTCCGCTTCGCCTGACCCCAGGGCTCGGACTCAGCCCTGGCCTCAGCCGACGGTCTCCGCCTCGCCCGACCCAGGGGCTCGGACTCGACCTCGGCCTCGGAAGACAGACTCGACCTCGACCTCGGAGGAGCCTCCACATCGCCCAACCTAGGGCACGGACCGACCACGTCAACAGGGGGCGCCATCATTACCCTACCCCAAGCTGACTCAGGCTACGGGAAACAAGACCGGCGTCCCATCTGGCTCACTCCGCCAGATAAGCAATGATGGCGCCCCGCACGCTCTATGACGACGGCGGCTCTCAGCCCCCTTACGGAAGCAAGAGGACGTCAGCAAGGACTCGACAGCTCCGACAGCTGTCCTTCTGCCAAGCTTCAGCGCTCCTCCGACGGCCACGACACCACACGAACCGGGTGCCAAAACCTCTCCGGCTGCCACGATGGCATGTACTTAGGGCGCTAGCTCTCCTCCGCTAGACACGTTAGCACTCTGCTACACCCCCCCAATGTACACCTGGATCCTCTCCTTACACCTATAAAAGGAAGGACCAGGGCCCTCTTACAGAAAGTCAGCCGTGCGGGGAAGAGGACGGGACAGGCGCTCGCGTGAGGCCGCTCGCTCCCTCTCCCGCGTGGACGCTTGTAACCCCATACTGCAAGCGCACCCGACCTGGGCACGGGACAAACACGAAGGCCGCGGGATTTCCACCTCCCTCTCTCGCTCCGGCTACCCTTTCTTCCCCCCTTCGCGCTCCGTCTCGCGCGGACCCATCTGGGCTGGGGCACGCGACGACATTTCACTCGTCGGCCCAGGGACCCCTCGGTCTCGAAACGCCAACAGTTGGCGCGCCAGGTAGGGGCCTGCTGCGTGTTGACGAACAGCTTCCCGTCAAGCTCTAGATGGGCAGTCTCCAGCAACCTTTCCAGCCCGGGACGGTGCTCCGTTTCGGGAGTCTTGAGTTCATGTCCCTCGACGGCAGCTACGACATGATACTCCTTCCCCCGCCGTGCGACAGCAACAATGGCGGCCGATAGCCCGCCCGTCGGCGGCGGAATCGACGACGTCTTCCCCGCGTGGTGGAAGAACGACATTCGAGCTCACCCCGCCCTCTCCCCCGCCGACGGAGGAGGAGGATGGGCAACCAAGGCCAAGCAAGAGGCGGCACCTCGTCGGCTGTCGAGCAAGTCGACGGCGCCGGCGCCCCAACGGGGGGCGCGTCGGGCATCGACCTCGCGTTTGAGACGAAGACGAGCGTCGTCTCCCCGCAACACGCTAATTCCGAGCAAACGGACGACGCCAGCACGCTCGTGAAAGGCTTGCTGGGCGTCACCCTCGTACCTGAGACGACGGTGTAGTCAGTCCCTGACGTGACTTCGTCACCGCCCGTCGACCAAGAGGTACCCACCGGTTCCCATCTCATGCCCTTTGGATTCAGCCTCGACCCGCCAAGCGACTTCGCTTTGGCGGACGCTCTCGTAGAGGCGAGTCCAAACCCTCTGGGGTTTCGTATGCGGTCACCCTGGGACCGGCTCGCGGACGTCTCGACCTACGGGCCCTCGGGGTCCGAGGAAGATGACGAGCCCGACTTCTGTTGGGATTTCTCTGGACTTGGCAACCCCAGTGCCATGCGGGACTTCATGACCGCATGCGACTACTGCCTTTCCGACTGTTCCGACGGTAGCCGCAGCCTCGGCGACGAGGACTGCGGCCCAAGTCGTGAATGTTTCCACGTCGATCTAGGGGGTCCCTTCGAAGGCAACCATCTCGGTATGCCGGAGAACGGTGATCTCCCTAGGCCTGTGCCACGCATTGACATTCTACGGGAGCTAGCTGTGGTCCCCGTTCCGGCGGGGGGTCATGACCCACAGCTCGAGCAAATCCGCGGGGTGCCGGTCAGGCTCGACGAGGGAGCAGGAGCGCTTGACCCGATCCGCCGGGACGTCGGGCAGGAATGGGCGGGCCAACCTCCGGCCGGAGAAGTGCGCCATCTACCCCAGGGTATCCAGCACCGCATCGCCGACGATGTCAGGGTGAGGCCGCCACCCGCTTCCAGTGGGGTCGGCCAGAACCTGGCTGCAGCAGCAATGCTTCTCCGCGCGATGCCGGAGCCATCAACCACCGAGGGGCGGTGAATCCAGGGAGAGCTCAAGAATCTCCTGGAGGGCGCCGCGGTCCGACGGGCCGAGAGCTCCGCCTCCCGAAGGCAGGGGTACCCCTCGGAACATCGCGCCGCGACTTCCCGATTCATGCGGGAAGCCTCGGTCCACAACGGGCGCACGCGCAACACAGTGCCTGCGGCCCCGGGTCGTCTCGGCAACGAGCACCATCACCGCGACCATCGGGCCCACCTCAACGAGAGGGTGCGCCGAGGCTACCACCCCAGGCGTGGGGGACGCTACGACAGCGGGGAGGATCGGAGTCCCTTGCCCGAACCACCCGGTTCGCAGGCTTTCAGCCGAGCCATACGACGGGCGCCGTTCCCGACCCGGTTCTGACCCCCGACTACTATCACAAAGTACTCGGGGGAGACGAGACCGGAACTGTGGCTCGCAGACTACCGGCTGGCCTGCCAACTGGGTGGAACGGACGATGACAACCTCATCATCCGCAACCTCCCCCTGTTTCTCTCCGACACCGCTCGCGCCTGGTTGGAGCACCTGCCTCCGGGGTAGATCTCCAATTGGGACGACCTGGTCCAAGCCTTCGCCGGCAATTTCCAGGGCACGTATGTGCGCCCTGGAAACTCCTGGGACCTCCGAAGCTGCCGGCAGCAGCCGGGAGAGTCTCTCCGGGACTACATCCGGCGATTCTCGAAGCAGCGCACCGAGCTGCCCAACATCACCGATTCAGATGTCATCGGCTCGTTCCTCGCCGGCACCACTTGCCGCGACCTGGTCAGCAAGCTGGGTCGAAAGACCCCCACCAGGGCGAGCGAGCTGATGGACATCGCCACCAAGTTCGCCTCTGGCCAGGAGGCGGTTGAGGCTATCTTCCGGAAGGACAAGCAGCCCCAAGGCCGCCCACCGGAAGACGCCCCCGAGGCGTCAACTCAGCGCGGCGCCAAGAAGAAGGGCAAGAAGAAGTCGCAAGCGAAACGCGACGCCGCCGACGCGGACCTTGTCGCCGCCGCCGAGTACAAGAACCCTCGGAAACCCCCCGGAGGTGCCAACCTCTTCGACAAGATGCTCAAGGAGTCATGCCCCTATCATCAGGGGCCCGTCAAGCACACCCTTGAGGAGTGCGCCATGCTTCGGCGCCACTTCCACAGGGCCGGGCCACCCGCGGAGGGTGGCAGGGCTCGCGACGACGACAAGAAGGAAGATCACCAGGCAGGAGAGTTCCCCGAGGTCCGCGACTGCTTCATGATCTACGGTGGGCAAGCGGCGAACGCCTCGGCTCGGCACCGCAAGCAAGAGCGTCGGGAGGTCTGTTCGGTAAAGGTGGCGGCGCTAGTCTACCTAGACTGGTCCGACAAGCCCATCACCTTCGACCAAGCCAACCACCCCGACCACGTGCCGAGCCCGGGGAAATACCCGCTCGTTGTCGACCCCGTCATCGGCGACGTCAGGCTCACCAAGGTCCTCATGGACGGAGGCAGCAGCCTCAACATCATCTACGCCGAGACCCTCGGGCTCCTGTGTGTTGATCTATCCTCGGTCCGGGCAGGCGCTGCGCCTTTCCACGGAATCATCCCCGGGAAGCGCGTCCAGCCCCTCGGACGACTCGGCCTTCCTGTCTGCTTCGAAACACCCTCCAACTTATGAAGGGAGACCCTCACGTTCGAGGTGGTCGGGTTCCGAGGAACCTACCACGCAGTATTGGGGAGGCCATGCTACGCGAAGTTCATGGCCGTCCCCAACTACACCTACCTCAAGCTCAAGATGTCGGGCCCCAACGGGGTCATCACCGTCGACCCCACGTACAAACACGCGTTCGAATGCGACGTGGAGTGCGTGGAGTACGCCGAGGCCCTCATCGCCGACCTGGAGAGCCTCTCTAAGGAGGTGCCAGACGTGAAGCGTCACACCGGCAACTTCTAGCCAGTGGAGACGGTTAAGTCCGTCCCCATCGACCCCAGCAGCGACGCCTCCAAGCAGATCCGGATCGGCTCCGAGCTCGATCCCAAATAGGAAGCAGTGCTCGTCGACTTTCTCCGCGCGAACGCCGACGTTTTCGCGTGGAGTCCCTCGGACATGCCCGACATACCGAGGGATGTCGCCGAGCACTCGCTGGATATCCGAGCTGGAGCCCGACCCGTGAAGCAGCCTCTGTGCCGATTCGACGAGGAAAAGCGCAGAGCCATAGGCGAGGAGATCCACAAGCTAATGGCGGCAGGGTTCATCAAAGAGGTATTCCATCCCGAATGGCTTGCCAACCCTGTGCTTGTGAGAAAGAAAGGAGGGAAATGGCGGATGTGTGTAGACTACACTGGTCTAAACAAAGCATGTCCGAAGGTTCCCTACCCTCTGCCTCGCATCGATCAAATCGTGGATTCCACTGCTGGGTGCGAAACCCTGTCTTTCCTCGATGCCTACTCAGGGTATCACCAAATCAGGATGAAAGAGTCCGACCAGCTCGCGACTTCTTTCATCACACCCTTCGGCATGTACTGCTATGTCACCATGCCGTTCGGCTTGAGGAATGCGGGCGCGACGTACCAGCGGTGCATGAACCATGTGTTCGGCGAACACATTGGTCGGACGGTCGAGGCCTACGTCGATGACATCGTAGTCAAGACGAGGAAAGCCTCCGACCTCCTTTCCGACCTTGAAGTGACATTCCGATGTCTCAAGGCGAAAGGCGTGAAGCTTAATCCCGAGAAGTGTGTCTTCGGGGTACCCCGAGGCATGCTCTTGGGGTTCATCGTCTCTGAGCGGGGCATCGAAGCCAACCCGGAGAAGATCGCGGCCATCACCAGCATGGGGCCCATCAAGGACTTGAAAGGCGTACAGAGAGTCATGGGATGCCTTGTGGCTCTGAGCCGCTTCATCTCACGCCTCGGCGAAAGAGGCCCGCCTCTGTACCACCTCTTAAGAAAGGCCGAGTGCTCCACTTGGACCCCCGAGGCCGAGGAAGCCCTCGGGAACCTGAAGGCGCTCCTCACGAACGCGCCCATCTTGGTGCCCCCCGCTGCCGGAGAAGCCCTCTTGATCTACGTCGTCGCGACCACTCAGGTGGTTAGCGTCGCGATTGTGGTTGAGAGACGAGAAGAGGGGCATGCATTGCCCGTTCAGAGGCCAGTCTACTTCATCAGCGAGGTACTGTCCGAAACCAAGATCCGCTACCCACAAATTCAGAAGCTGTTGTACGCGGTGATCCTGACGCGGCGGAAGTTACGACACTACTTCGAGTCTCATCCGGTAAATGTGGTGTCATCCTTCCCCCTGGGGGAGATCATCCAGTGCCGAGAGGCCTCGGGTAGAATCGCAAAGTGGGCGGTGGAAATCATGGGCGAAGCGATCTCGTTCGCCCCTCGGAAGGCCATCAAGTCCCAGGTCTTGGCGGACTTCGTGGTTGAATGGGTCGACACCCAGCTCCCAACGGTTCCGATCCAGCCGGAACTCTGGACCATGTTCTTCGACGGGTCGCTGATGAAGACAGGGGCCGGCGCAGGCCTACTCTTCATCTCGCCCCTCGGAAAGCATCTACGCTACGTGCTACGCCTCCACTTCCCGGCGTCCAACAATGTGGCTGAGTACGAGGCTCTGGTCAACGGGTTGCGCATCGCCTTCGAGCTAGGGGTCCGACGCCTCGACGCTCGCGGTGACTCGCAGCTCGTCATCGACCAAGTCATGAAGAACTCTCACTGCCGCGACCCGAAGATGGAAGCCTACTGCGATGAGGTTCGGCGCCTGGAAGACAAGTTCTACGGGCTCGAGCTCAACCACATCGCCCGACGCTACAACGAGACTGCGGACGAGCTGGCTAAAATAGCCTCGGGGCGAACAACGGTTCCCCCGGACATCTTCTCTCGAGACCTGCATCAACCCTCCGTCAAGATCGACGACACGCCCGAGCCCAAGGCACCCTCGGCCCAGCCCAAGGAACCCTCGGCTCAGTCCGAGGCACCCTCGGCTCGGCCCGAGGCACCCTCAGCTCGGCCCGAGGCACCCTCGGTTCAGCCCGAGGGTGAGGCACTGCGCGGTGAGGAGGAGCGAAGCGGGGTCACGCCTAATCGAAACTGGCAGACCCCGTACCTGCAATATCTCCACCGAGGAGAGCTACCCCTCGACCGAGCCGAAGCTCGGCGGTTGGCGCGGCGTGCCAAGTCGTTTGTCTTGGTGGGGGACGGGAAGGAGCTCTACCACCGCAGCCCCTCAGGCATCCTCCAGCGATGCATTTCCATCGCCGAAGGCCAGGAGCTCCTACGAGAGATACACTCGGGGGCTTGCGACCATCACGCAGCACCTCGAGCCCTCATCGGAAACGCCTTCCGACAAGGTTTCTACTGGCCGACGGCGGTGGCCGACACCACTAGAATTGTCTGCACCTGCGAAGGGTGTCAGTTCTACGCGAGGCAGACCCACCTGCCCGCTCAGGCTCTGCAGACGATACCCATCACATGGCCTTTCGCTGTGTGGGGTCTGGACCTCGTCGGCCCCTTGCAGAAGGCACCCAGGGGCTACACGCACCTGTTGGTCGCCATCGACAAATTCTCCAAGTGGATCGAGGTTCGGCCCCTAAACAGCATCAGGTCCGAACAGGCGGTGGCATTCTTCACCAACATCATCCATCGCTTTGGGGTCCTGAACTCCATCATCACCGATAACGACACCCAGTTCACCGGCAGAAAGTTCCTGGACTTCTGCGAGGTTCACCACATCCGGGTGGACTGGGCAGCCGTGGCTCACCCCATGACGAATGGGCAAGTAGAGCGTGCCAACGACATGATTCTACAAGGGCTCAAGCCTCGGATCTACAACGACCTCAACAAGTTCGGCAAGCGATGGATGAAGGAACTCCCCACGGTGGTCTGGAGCCTGAGGACAACGCCGAGCCGAGCCACGGGCTTCACGTCGTTCTTTCTAGTCTATGGGGCCGAGGCCATCTTGCCCACAGACTTAGAATACGGTTCCCCGAGGACGAGGGCCTACGCCGACCAAAGCAACCAAGCTAGTCGAGAAGACTCGCTGGACCAGCTGGAAGAGGCTCGGGACATGGCCTTACTACACTCGGCGCGGTACCAGCAGTCCCTGTGACGCTACCACGCCCGAGGGGTCCGGTCCCGAGACCTCCAGGTGGGCGACCTGGTGCTTCGGCTGCGACAGGACGCCCGAGGGCGGCACAAGCTCACACCTCCCTAGGAAGGGCCATTCGTCATCGCCAAAGTTCTGAAGCCCGGAACGTACAAGCTGGCCAACAGTCAAGGCGAGGTCTACAGCAACGCTTGGAACATCCAACAACTACGTCGCTTCTACCCTTAAGATGCTTTCAAGTTGTTCATATACCTCGCTCCCACGCAAAGTTTAGTCATCAAGGAAGGGTCAGCCTTGCCTCGGCAAAGCCCGACCCTCCCTCGGGGGCTAAAAGGGGGGAACCCCCTCTGCGTCGAAATTTTCCTCGAAAAAAGATCTTTTCTGCCAGAATGTCTTTTGTGCTTTTCGACTACTTCGAAAGTGGATCCTGAAAACGACGGAGTACACATAAGCAGCCGAGGGACTCCTACGCCTCCGGGATACGGATACCTCACTCATCACCTTCTGCGATAAGTAACTCACGTTCGGATAAGTGATTCCGCGGACCAAACAAGTCTTCACGTTCGAAAGCTCCTCTGCCGAAGCGATTCTTCGAGCCTTCTCGACTGCGTCGGTGACAGAACCCTATGGACGGGCAAGAGTGCGCGTAAGCGGCAAGGCCGACCGAGCCGAGGGATTCCTACGCCTTCGGGATACGGATACCTCACTCATCACCTTCCGTGAAAAGCAACTCTCGCTCGCACAGACAATTCTGTTACCGACGAAAAAGTCCAGATACTCGAAACGAGAGGAAAAGAAGCGCAGCTTTACAACACGGTGAGGGTGTGTTTGGGCCTCAGCGGCCGCAGAAAACACACGCTACAAGATAATCCGATCCTGCAGGCTCGGATCTTGACGGCTGAAGGGAGCAGCAGCACCCTCGGCGTCGACTACACCTTCGGCGAGGTCCGACCTAGCCTCGGACGACGACGCGGTCCGAGGATCTCCACTCTGAAGGACGACGTCATCATCTCGCCTAGGCCATCGCCGCCAGGGTCTCCTCCAAGAATTCGGCTCGAGCAAGCGGCTCGGCTGGTGACCCCGAGGCCTCGGCCAGTTGTCCCCCGAAGACATCAGCCCGGCCCGAGGCCTCGGCAGTTCAACTCCGGCGTCGGTCCCGCTAACGGACGACCCGGCCAGGCTCTGGCCGACCAAGTCTTCTTTTCGAGCCAACTCTGCCTCTGTCCGTGCTGACACTGCTACCCCTGGCTTCGGCTCATCGAAGAGCGGCCGAGGGGTTCCTTTAACTAAGCAAGAGAAGCCTCGGACAGCAAGGCCGACCGAGCCGAGGGACTCCTACGCCTCTGGGATACGGATACCTCACTCGTCACCTTTGCACGGGGCGACTCACGCTTGGTGAAGCGGTTCAGACAACCAACAGGCGAGTCTTAGTGCTCGAAAATGAGGAAAAAACACGGCTCCGTGCCAAAAATACATGCATGTTCAGGCCTCGACAGCCACAATGAACAAAAACACTGGCATTCAAGGTGCCATTACAAACGGAACTCCGGTTCCACCTCCGCAGGTACGAACAACCCCACACAATTGGGGGGCCTACGGAGCAACAGAAGACCGACGGACGGCTCACCGTCGCCCGCTCCAGCAGCAGCGACAACGACCCCCTCTACGGGTGGCCGAACTGCAGCAGCGATGGCCTCGGTGCGAACGCCGCTGCAACCCTGCCCTCGCCCATGCCGACGCTCGAGGGGCGAGGACAAGTACAAAGAGCCGGAGGCCCGAAGCGCGGATGGTGGCGGTGATCCCGTCGGCGACGGGGACTTCTCGAGCCGCCTCTGCCTCGGCACCGACGACAGGGGCCGTCAGCCCACCGGCAGATCCCCACTCGGATCCTCCCGGACGAGCGGGGCACCGACCTCCGCGCGGAGGCGCCGTACTGGTGCAAAGGCAGGGCCGCCCCAGAACACGAATGCCGCCCTGGCAGCGCGCGATGTCTTGGGTGGTCCTCCCGTGCGCACGGCGCGATAACCGCCCTTGCGGCAGGAGGGGGCTCCGGGAGCCAAGCCGGCGAACCCAACACGCTGAAGCTGACGACGCCCGCCGTCGACCAGCCCCGCGTTGTCGAAGTCCGCCCCTCTCGCATGGCCAGTGAGCGCCCTCTCCCTCGAACGCTGAGGGAGAGGCTGACACACGAACCCGCGCGGAGGTAGAGCTCCGGCTCAGCCCGGCCTCCACCCCAGCGAGGATGATGAACATCCTTGAAGCTGAGGGTGGGACCAAGATCGCAGTCCGGCTTGCTTCTCCCCACCCAGGGGCTGGTGGTCACCGTCTTGGGTGACCACCGGCGAGGGGATGCAGCCGGGCTGACTGATGAAAATCCTTGAAGCCGAACGATGGCTGAAAGGTACCAACTCCCATGGAGTTGCGTTCCTCCAACGACAAGGCATAAGGACTGCGGGTGTCCCCCATCCGGGGGCTCGGAAGGTGGAAAGACACGATGCATAAGGGGGTGCGAAGACATGGTCGCCTTTCAAGGGGGTCACCCTCCTTTTAAAGGCAACTCTCCCTACTTGTGTCCCCAGCCGTCGTGGGCTGAGTCTTCTCCAACACGCTCCAAGGTCCTCCCCCTACGGCGCGGGGGCTGGGTCCCACACGTCATGCAAACTGGCCCAGAGCAGAAGAAGCCAAACCACCGCGTGCGGTGCATGCAACCGCCCAGCGGTTACGAGCATTCCTCCACTTTCGCCCAGACCAGCGGGCGAAAGGGCGGGCAGCCATGCAGGCGGCATGCAACCGCACCAAGTGGGCGCGCCCCTCCGACTTCCAACGCACCTAGCATGGGGGCCCACGCCCACGCGTCATGCGACCAGCGCGCCGGTCGCTACGTGCAAGCAACTGCACCACTGCTCGCACCACTGCCACGCCTCCTCGACTGCGGAACCAGTACCACGACTCGAGGCAACCCTGCGTACGACCCAGCAGTGCCAGCCAGGCGCGACGGTCAATACGGCCAAAAATGGGTCGGCAGTGATGGCGGTGGCAGGCGGGCGGGAGCAGCGGTCACGTCGTCAGCCAAGCTTACGTCCCATCCTGGGGTAGTGAGAAAACCCTCTCTCACGGCGTGAAGACGGCGCGCCCATGTTCCGTTCCTCGAACGGCTCGCGCACGCGCAACGGCCGCCCCGCGAACCGCACGCCCCATCGCATTAACTCCGCAGCGGGAAAGGCGGCGCCTCTGGCAGGGGAAGCGAGCGACGCTTCGCCTTCGCCATAATGACCGCGTCAAAAAAAGGTACGCCACGTCATTCGATTTCGTATCCTTTTCCTTTTTCCTCTTTCTCTCTCTTACAACAGGGACCAGGAAAGGGGGATACCCCGAAAAGGATCCTTCTCCGTGAAGGAAACAGGCTCCGAGCCTCCCTACTGATCAGGGGTTCGAAGGCTGGCCCCTCGGAGGGGTTCGACAGCCGCCTCAGAGCGCGTGGGCTCCACACCCACTACTGGTCAGAGGTTCGAAGGCCGGCCCCTCAGAAGGGTTCAACGTCTGCCTCGGGCCACTCGGGCTCCGCGCCCACTACTGATCAGGGGTTCGTAGGTTGGCCCTCGAAGGGTTCACAGCCGCCTCAGACACAGAGCGAGGGATGACCATGGGTATGTTCGATACATAACCAAGGCTCGGGCTACGCTCCCGAGGTACCCTAGGACATTTCCGAGACCAGCGGGAACGATCTTGTAACAGAATCCCATCAGAGGGAGGCATCGAGCCCTCGGACCCCGTCGATAGGGGACTGGGTCCGGCAGATCACCCGCAGGTACTTTTGGGCACGCCTCTGGGCCTCTAGCCGACCCCTAGCAAATGGGGCACGGGCGTCCACTCGGATTACCCGCCAGCAGCTCACCGGAGACACCATGTTCGGCGCCCTCCGAGGGCAACATGGCGCTTTCCCCCCCTCCTCCTTGCGGAAAGGCGACGCAGGGGCGTATGTAAAAAAGTCGAGTCTGTCCCTGACCGTCCTCTCGCTCTGTGCAGAGGCTCGGGGGCTGCTCTCACAAACTCGGCTCCGGCCAAACCGTTGACAGCATCAACATACTAGCCCGAGAACTTGGAACCCGACCGTGCACCCGGGCTACGGCCAGCTCGCATGAGGGAACGACCAGACCAGCCGAAGCATTGCGCGAGGCATTAAGACCTCGGAGGAGTCAAACCACTCCTCCGAGGCCTCGGGGGCTACACCCGGCGGGTGCGCTCGCGCGTACCCACCGGAACAAAACGCAACCGAGAAAGGCTGGTCCCCTTGCAAAAAAGTGCGACAAAAGCCTCCAAGCGAGTGTTAACACTCCCTTCGAGGCTCAAGGGCTACTATCGGGGACCATAATTAGGGGTACCCTCAAGACTCCTAATTCTCAGCTGGTAACCCCCATCAGCACAAAGCTGCAAAGGCCTGATGGGTGCGACTAAGTCAGGGACCGGTCCATTCGACGGACTCGATCAAGCCTCGCCCGAGCCCAGCCTCGGGCAAGGGCAGCCGACCCCGGAGGATCTCCGTCTCGCCCGAGGCCCCCCTCCAGCGACGAACATACTTCCGGCTCGCCCGAGGCCCAGTCTTCGCCAAGAAGCAACCCTGGCCAAATCGCCACGCCAACCGACCAAATCGCAGAGGCATTTAATGCAAAGGTGGCCTGACACCTTTATCCTGACGCGCGTCCTCCAGTCGACAGAGCCGAAGTGACCGCAGTCACTTCGCCGCTCCACTGACCGCCCTGACAGAAGGACAGCGCCACCTGTGCCGCTCCGACTGCTGTGCCGCTCGACAGAGTGAGGCTGACAGGCAGTCAGGCCCGGCCTCAGGCACCATAGGAAACTCCGCTCCGCCCGACCCAGGGCTCGGACTCGGGCTCAGCCCCGAAAGACGGCGAACTCCGCTCCGCCCGACCCAGGGCTCGGACTCGGGCTCAGTCCCAGAAGACGACGAACTCCGCTCCGCCTGACCCAGGGCTCGGACTCGGGCTCAGTCCCGGAAGACGGCGAACTCCGCTCCGCCCGACCCAGGGCTCAGACTCGGGCTCAGTCCCGGAAGATGGCGAACTCCGCTCCGCCCGACCCAGGGCTCAGACTCGGGCTCAGCCCCGGAAGACGACGAACTCCGCTTCGCCCGACCCCAGGGCTCGGACTCAGCCCTGGCCTCAGCCGACGGTCTCCGCCTCGCCCGACCCAGGGGCTCGGACTCGACCTCGGCCTCGGAAGACAGACTCGACCTCGACCTCGGAGGAGCCTCCACATCGCTCAACCTAGGGCACAGACCGACCACATCAACAGGGGGCGCCATCATTACCCTACCCCAAGCTGACTCAGGCTACGGGAAACAAGACCGGCGTCCCATCTGGCTCGCTCCGCCAGACAAGCAATGATGGCGCCCCGCACGCTCTATGACGACGGCGGCTCTCAGCCCCCTTACGGAAGCAAGAGGACGTCAGCAAGGACTCGACAGCTCCGACAGCTGTCCTTCCGCCAAGCTTCAGCGCTCCTCCGACGGCCACGACACCACACGAACCGGGTGCCAAAACCTCTCTGGCTGCCACGATGGCATGTACTTAGGGCGCTAGCTCTCCTCCGCTAGACACGTTAGCACTCTGCTACACCCCTCCAATGTACACCTGGATCCTCTCCTTACACCTATAAAAGGAAGGACCAGGGCCCTCTTACAGAAGGTCGGCCGCGCGGGGAAGAGGACGGGACAGGCGCTCGCGTGAGGCCGCTCGCTCCCTCTCCCGCGTGGACGCTTGTAACCCCCTACTGCAAGCGCACCCGACCTGGGCGCGGGACAAACACGAAGGCCGCGGGATTTCCACCTCCCTCTCTCGCTCCGGCTGCCCTTTCTTCCCCCCTTCGCGCTCCGTCTCGCGCCGACCCATCTGGGCTGGGGCACGCGGCGACATTTCACTCATCGGCCCAGGGACCCCCCGGTCTTGAAACACCGACAAATAGTTACACCCGCTGATGCTTATGTAAGCAATCAGGCCAAATAGATACATGTGGAGTAGCTCAAGCGACCTCTCGATCGTCATGATATTCTTGTGTGGATGATGAATTCCAACATGCTTCCCTACCTGACATGCACTGCAAATTATGTCTTTCTCAAAATGAACATTAGTTAGTCCTAAAATGTGTTCTCCCTTTAAAAGTTTGTGAAGATTCTTCATTCCAATATGAGTAAGTCGGCGATACCAAAGCCATCCCATGTTAGTCTTAACAATTAGGCAAGTGTCTAGTTCAGCATTGTTATCAGTGAAATCAACTAAGTATAGCCGACCATCTAACATTCCCTTAAAAGCTAGTGAATCATTTCTTCTAAAGACGGTAACATCAACATCAGTAAATAAATAGTTCTAACCCATTGTGCATCCCCGAATGAGAAACAGAAAGCAAGTTGTAACCTAGAGATTCTACAAGAAATACATTAGAAATGGAATGGTCAGGTGATATAGCAATTTTACCCAATCCTTTGACCAAACCTTGATTTCCATCCCCGAATGTGATTGTTCTTTGGGGATCATTATTTTTTCTCATATGAGGAAGACATTCTTTTCTCTCATGCCATGTGGTTTGTGCACCCGCTGTCGATTATCCAACTTGTTCCACCGGATGCATAAACCTACAACACAAATTTAGGCCTTGTCCTTAGGTACCCAAACGGTTTTGGGTTCTTTTACATTAGAAACAAGCACCTTGGGTACCCAAACACAAGTCTTTGGACTCTTGTGTTTGCCCCCAACATATTTGGCAACTATTTTGCCGGATTTGTTAGTAAGAACATATGATGCATCAAAGGTTTTAAATGAAATGCTATATTCATTTAAAGCATCAACGCTCTTTTTCTTAGGCATTTTAATATTAGTTGTTGTAACACTATAAAAACCATTAAATAAAAACAATGCAGTTAGTTTATTAATAGTAATTATGGTAATGAATTTTCTTTTAAGTGTTTAATTTTTATTTGCATTTAGAATAATTTTTGTTTGCTCATATTTGATTTTTAGACGATCGGTAAAATTTCTTCCATACTGAAAATCCAACTAATTAATATATAAATATTGGTCCAAAAATAAAGTTAGGAAACCATGTATTTTGATATGGTTAATCATTTTATATATAATTATTTGCAAAAATCTCACTTTTATTGTTTTATTGTGACACACGTTTTATTTAAATGGAATCTATTCTAAAATTATGTATTTTATTTATAAACTATTATTTTTTATTTATTATAATTTTTAGAGTATCTATATATTTCGTTACCCTAAAGATAAATTCAAAAATTAAAAGAAAAGAAAAATGAAAAATGAAACCCTAACCTAGTGGCCATTTGGCCCATTAGACCCATTAAGTCGCGCCCCCTCCCTACCCTAACTGGTCGACACCGCCCCTAGTCCCCCCCTCTATCACTCGCGCGCGGGCCCCACCTGGACCCTCTCTCTCCTTCCCTCTCTCCTTCCCTCCCAACAGCCGCGCCGCCAGGACGCCACATCGCGCCCAGGCAACCGCGCCGCGCGCCCTGGCCGCCCCGACGTCCCACACCCGCCCCCGCGCCAGGACCCCGACGCCCTGCACCCGAGCCGACCGCGCGCCGTGCCCCGCACGACCATTCTTCTTCTCGCGTTAATGGAGCTTCAACTCAACTGTTTCTCCCTCCCCACTCCCCCTCCATTGATGCTGACGCCATCAATGGCGCCTTGAAGCACCGACCGCCCGTTTTCTCTCTCCCCGGCGACCTCTCCTCTCCCCTCCCTCTCTCTATAAATAGCAGCCGAGCTCCTCTCTTCCTCCTCCCTACCCGAGCTCGCCCCCTTCTCTATCTCACTCTCCTCGCCGTTCGAGCCACCGCCGCCGTCGCCGGAGTTCTCCCACGCCATCGCCAGAGCTTCGTAGACCGTCGGAGCCGCCCGACGTCGAGCCCCTGCTCTTCTCCACTCGACCGAACCCCGTCGAACTCTCCCCCATCACACGAGCAAGCTCAAGGTTGAAGACGACCCAAAATAATTTTATGTATTTTCGAAATCACTTTTTGATTCAGTTTGTGAAATTTTATAATTATTGTGTTGTAATATGAGAATGTTGTGATTCGAAATTCATGTGTATGTGCACTATGGATTTTTGGTAGATATATGCGATAAATTAGTGCACTGTGATTATTCATGTTATTTATTTACGATGACTTTTATAAAGTTGGATTAGAGAGAGGTATGACGAAAATTGGTAGACACACGTTGGTGATAAAAACACTAGATAAGTAATTTCATAGTTAATTTTGTTTACGATGAATTGTAGAATTTACCTAAAAGTTTATAATCATAGGTTCATCTAAACCCACTAAATAGATAATACAAGTTGTTCTTAACATAGAATTAGTAAATGGTATAGAATTCATAACAATACAAATATTATAATATAAATAGTGGTTTAATTTATTATTAGATGCTTTGGTCTCCGATTATTATAAGGACATTTTTCTTTTAGAAAGAAAAGATAAAACTAAAATGAGATCACTATTCATAGTATAAATAATTAGGTAATAATTAGTTTATTCCTATAGAATTGGTTAAATCATTACATCTGGGCCACATATTTGTGGTCAGATAAAAATATAGATTTTACTAGTCAGGATAAATGGATGTATAACCCTTAATTACTTAGAATAATAAAATGCTTATTTATGTCATAACAACCATGATTATGTTACTAAAGTTCAATTAGTAATTTACATTAATTCTTAGAATATTAATGTTAGAAGAATTATAAATAAACAATTTTTAGTTATACATATAATTTCTATTTAGAAAAGAAAGGAGAAAAGAGAACGAATAGAATTTTATAATATTGATAAAATGACTTAATTTAGTGCTCACACTGTCATAACTAAAATGATAGTTAATGGATATAGTATTCATTTTAAATATCTAGGTCATATGTTCCTAAACTAAAGGTAAAGATAAGTAATATATTAATTATGTTTTCTCATAATCTAGTTAATTAGATTTATATTTCAATTTTTTCACAACTGGTTATATAGGCATAATTAATCATTTAATCAAACTTAGTCAATGTCATATATATATATATATATATATATTAGTTTTCTAGACATGATTAATATTATCCATTAAATTAGTCCATATTATTTATATATGTATCACTTATTTTTTTCTAAAGGATAAAATAACTAAATTAGTGTTCATGTTCTTTTTATAATTAAAATGTTAGTTTACAAATTATTTTGTATATAACTTTCTTAATAAGGAATATGGACCATGTACTTTCTAATAAAAATAAAAGATAGTTATTTGTTCATTATATTTTGCATGAAAATCCATTTAAAGGCCTATAACCTAGCTTTTCATAAAATAGGTGTTTAATAATACTGATCGTTTCACATAAAACCTATTTAGACTTATATCTTAGTTTATCATAAGTGAATGTTTAACAATGATTTATAGTATGTTCCATAATGCTTCTAAAATTAATAATGTGTTTCGTAGCCCATTAACCTTAGATATATAACATATATCTTTTCTAAAAGGTTAAAAAGGTTTAATATTGTTATAACGTGTTTTTATCATCTTATAAACCCTTACTCAGACATATCACATATGACGAACCTAATATTTGTATATTTTAATTAAGATATCTTTACGCTCATGTCTTGTTTTATAAAGTATAGATCACACATTTCTAAAAAGAATACCTTCTTATTATAACCATTACTCACGATGTTTTTGAAAAACGAATGCTCTTTTCGTTAAGCTTTCTTTTAGCTTTGCGTATGGTGAATGTTGTATGTTATGGAGTGGTGTTTGTTTCTTCTTGTTTGTTTGTGTGATATTCAATGGTTGATTTATTAGTTAAGAATCAAGATCTATTCCGATCCGTGGAAGAAACTCAAGTTTTCAATAAGCAAGGCAAGTGGACTTCTCCCTCTGCATACTCTGTTTGATCCCAAACAATACATTTAATAAAGTTTATTCTTGGATATATATGCATAATTTGATGGGTTACCTATTCGAATACATCTAACCTTTTAACTGTATTCCTTGATCAAACTTGGGTATTATACTTTGCCTTCATAGCTATGCTATTGCTACACCTTAACTTTATGCAGTCACTCTTATTTGTGATATTAATGTTCCAAATGATAAGTTTACATTATTGTTGCTAATTCGACGATTAAGCAAGATCATATGATTTAATTGGAACATGGAGTGAGTACCCAGGAAAACAGTGCTACCATGAGGGTGGTATGGGACGCCCTTGGCTAAATAACTAGGGAAGTCTTATGTTGGGTGTTGGTCGTGGTCGACCGGAACGGGGGCATCTGCCAAGCAATTATATTTCTGGCTCAGGCAGATTGGATACGGGCATAGTTCCCAAGCTTTACCCTACAGACTGGTCTATAAGTTAGTTACGTCAGGTGCGCTTTATGCAGTTTGACCATTTCTAGCATTTGCATAATGAGGACTCTAGGGAAAAGCCTCGTAGTGAGACCCTAGCCATTCACCTCGGATGTGAATACGGGTCTAGCTAACCTGGGCTATAAGGGAATCGTGACTCATGGGTAAAGATGTGCCACCTCTGTAGAGTGTAAAACTGATATATCAGACATGCTCACGGCTAAAAGCAGTCTGGACCCTCACATGATAATTAAACTTGAAGATGGAAATAAATCGTGATCGGTTTTGTTTAAGCGATATGCTTAAGTGGTGCGCCCAAGACGTTGAGCTTCATGTTGATGGTATTTGCTCAAATGGTTTAAGTTCATGCTGATTATGAATTATGCTTAATTGAGATTGGTATATACTTATACCTAGTAATCAGGTGTTTATAATAAAATGTTGACCAACTAAAATGCCAATCGTATTGAACTTTAGCCTTACCTTGTTACCTTGCATTTCCCCCCACTTGCTGAGCCCTGACCATAAGTGAGCTCACCCTTGCTTAAATTTTGATCAGAAGTTTGCAGATGAAGTTATGATGCTGAGCTCCATGGATGCTAGTCTAGTGATACCCCAGGTCATCTTCCTTTGGATGGATGTCCATGTTTCGCCGTACTTTGATGAATAAAGGTTAAGACATTATGTCTATTCGAAGTGTAATATGTTAATATAATCGTTATTTACGTTTTTATGCATTGTTCTTTTGATATATTACACTTGTGACGTCAACATATGTGTGGAAATAGATCCTGGCACATATATGCTATGCATTCAGTTTTGCCCCCTAAAACCGGGTGTGACAGTTGTATGCCTAGAGCTAGAAGCCTCATTTCTGTAAATATAGGCATGATGAGCAATAGGATGAGATTTCTTAGCATGAATTCTTCTAATCTTATATTGAGGATAGTTTTTAGGATATAAAATGTAACCTTCTCTATCTTGAACCATGAGAGCCTTGCCCTTAACAAAGTTAGACATCTTATTCTTATGAGCATTAATTCTAATGTTGTTTTGGCTCTCAGGTTGGAAGCCAACCCCATCCTTAATGCCAGGGCGTCTCCCATTATAAAGTATACTACGAGCAAATTTAAAATTTTCGTTATCAAGCTCATGCTCAACAATTTTGGCATTCAACTTAGCTATGTGATCATTTTGTTCTTTAATCATAGCAAGGTGATCATTCATAGCATTAACATCAATATCTCTACATCTAGTGCAAATAGTAACATGCTCAATGGTAGATGTAGGTACTTTGCAAGCATTCAATTCCCCAATCATAGCAATTAAACTAACATTTTCATTCCTCAATCATAGCAATTAAACTAACATTTTCAGTTTTAAGACAAGAAATTGAATCATTGCTTGTATTTAGCTTTTTAGTCAAGTTTTTGCATTTTCAACTTCAAGAGCAAAATCATCTTTTAGCTTAACAATTTTTTTGTTTTCCTTAACGAGCAAGTCTTCTTGGCCTTCCAAGATTTTATCCTTCTCACTAATGGTTTTTATCAATTCATTAATTTTATCCTTTTGTTATATGGTAAGATTTGCAAAACGAGAAGACAAATCATCATTCTTTTCACTAGAGCTACCCTCATCATCAGAAGTAGTGTACTTGGGGTGTCTCTAGAGTATGCCTTCTTCTTTTTTCTATCCTTGGCCATGAGACATTTGTGGTCGACGTTGGGGAAGAGAAGACCTTTGTTGATGGCAATGTTGGCGGCGTCCTCGTCGTCAGAGGAGTTGGTGGAGCTCTCGTCGGAGTCCCATTCCCGTCCTATGTGTGCCTCGCCACCCTTCTTCTTGTTGTAGTTGAAAGTCGCCTAGAGGGGGGTGAATAGGCGAAACCTGAAAATTATAAACTTTAAACACGCACTTCGTACAGGGTTAGAGTTAGAGATAAATAATATGGAAATCAGAGAGTAGAAGATAGTTCTCCTTGCTATGAGTTGCTCAATCAATGCGGATAACTTTTGGAGCAAACTCAAATCAATGTGAGCAAGAGAACTTTAGAGAGAGAGAGGAGAGGGAAGAAACAAATTGAGTGATGAAGATCAACACAAGTGAACACGACGATTTGTTTCCCGAGGTTCGGTTCCAAGGAACCTACTCCCCGTTGAGGAGGCCACAAAGGCCAAGTCTATTTCAACCCTTTCCCTCTCTCAATTGGACACTTAGACCGGTCGAGTGCTTCTTCTTAATCACACGGGTCACTAATACCCCGCAAGGATCACCACACAATTAGGTGTCTCTCGCTTGCTTTACAAAACACTTGAGAAGTTTAGAATGAGAAGAAGAAAGCAACCAAGCAACAAGAGCAACAAAAGAAACACAAATCATCCTCTCTCAAGTCACTAAATGCTTTTGATCACTTGACTTGATTTTGGAACTTAGAGACGATTGAATGCTTTGATTGTGTCTTTGGAGTGTATTCTTTGCTCTTGTATTGAATGAGAAGAGTGAGAAGCTTGGATGGCTTGAATGGTGGTGGTTGGGGGTATTTATAGCCCCAACCACTATTCCAGTCGTTGCTGTCGATGGGCACACCGGACAGTCTGATGGTGCATCGAACACTCTATTGTTCACTGTCTGATGAGTACCACGTCAGCCGACCGTTGGGGTTTGGAGCTGTTGACCATTGAAGTCTTGTGTCTTCTTGCGACACCGGACAGTCCGGTGGCACACCAGACAGTCCGGTGCGATCTGACATCGCAGACTGTTTTCTGACTTCTGACGGTCAGACAGTTCCACACTCGACCGTTGGCGAAGTTGACTGTTGCTCCGTTGTCTCACCGGATAGTCTCGTGATGCACCGCATAGTCCAATGAATTTTAGTGGACAAGCTCTGAGAAAACCCGAGAGCGGCCAGTTTGCGAGGTGCTCCAGCCTGGACACCGGACAGTGTCCGGTGCGCCACTAGCTGCACCAGATCTTGTATGCTCCAAACTTTATAGAAATCCCTCAAGTCTTTTTCTTTGTATGTTTATGTTGAACTATATGCACCTGAGAAAAAACATTCACTAGGCAAACTAGTTAGTCCATATGGTTTGTGATAGACGTCAAACACCAAAATCGATTATAAGAAATGTTGAGGTCATTTCCCTTTCAGTAGTATTTCTTCTTCTTCATATTCTTCTTCCCTTTCTTGTCGCCGTAGCTATCACTATCACTTGTATATGGACATTTAGCAATATAGTGACCAGACATACCACACCGGTAGCAAACCCTCATGGAGTGCGATTTGTAGTCCTTCCCCTTCTTTTGCTTGATGATTTGCCAGGAACTCTTAATAATAAGAGCCATCTCCTCATTGTCAAACTTAGAGGCATCAATTAGGAGCCTATTTGTTGGTGTAGGCTATTCCTTCTTTTCTTTTGTTGCCTTGAATGCAACGGTTTGCACCTCGAGTGTGGAGGTGGCGTCTTGTTCCAAGTTGATAATGTGTTTGGAGTCTTTGACCATAAGTTCAAAGCTCACAAACTTGTCAATCACCTCCTCGGGAGACATTTGCTTATACCTAGGATTCTCACGAATTAATTTCACTTGAGTGGGGTTATGAAAACAATAGATCTTAGAATAACCTTGACCATTTCATGGTCATCCCACTTGGTGCTTTCGAGGTTGCAGACTTGGTTCACCATTGTCTTGAGCCAGTTGTACATGGCTTATGGATCTTCTCCTTTGTTGAGGGTGAACCGACCGAGTTCTCCCTCGATCGTTTCACACTTGGTGATCTTGGTCACTTTGTCCCCTTCATGCGTCGTCTTGAGGACGTCCCAAATTTCTTTGGCACTTTTCAACCCTTGCGCCTTGTTGTACTCCTCTCTACATAAGGAAGCGAGGAGTTTGGAGGTGGCTTGGGAGTTAAAGTGCCTCACTTGGGCGGCCTCATCGGAGTCGTAGTCCTCGTCACCCACTTATGGCGCCTGCGCTCTAAACTCAACAATATCCCAAATGCTTTCGTGGAGTGAGGTTAGATGATGCCTCATTTTATCACTCCACATACAATAATCTTCACCATCAAAGTATGGTGGTTTGACTGAGGGAATGGAAAGTAAAGGAGCATGTTTAGGAATGCGAGGATAGCGAAGAGGGACCTTACTATACTTCTTACGCTCTTGGTGCTTTGAAGATGTCAACTCGGCGCTGGAGGTTGAGGGCGTGGAAGAGTCGGTCTCATAGTAGACCACCTTTTTTATCTTCTTTTTCTTCTTGCCGCCCTTCTTGTGTGAGTTGATGGAGCCGGCAGATTCATCCTTGTCTTGCTTGTGCTTGTCGTCAGTCTCCTTTGATGGAGTCTTGCCTTCATTCTTCTTCCCCAAAGATCCAGACTTTTCCCCGGTCATCAACTCCTTTTTGACGTGTTCTCCCAACATCACTTCGAGTTGTTAGACTCTAATGAAGTATCGAGCTCTGATACCAATTGAAAGTCGCCTAGAGGTGGGGGTGAATATGCAAAACCTATAAATTATAAACTTTGAACACGAACTTCACTCGGGGTTAGGATTAGAAATAAATAATAATGAATACAGAGTGCAGAAGAGAGGGTTCTTCTTGCTATAAGTTGCTCAATCAATGCGGATAACTTTGGGAGCTAATTCAAAGGATTATGAGCAAGAGAACTTTTAGAGAGAAGGGATAGGGAGAATTAAATCGCAAGTTAATGATCGACACAAATGAACACAACGATTTGTTTCCCGAGGTTTAGTTCCAATGAACCTACTCCTCGTTGAGGAGGCCACGAAGGTCAGGTCTTTTTCAACCCTTTTCCTCTCTTAATCGATCACCTAGACCGATTGAGTGCTTCTTCTTAATCTCAAGGATCACAAATACCCCGCAAGGATCACCACACACTTAGGTGTCTCTTGCTAGCTTTACAAGTCACTTAGAGAGTTTAGAAGGAGATGAAGAAAGCACAACTAAAAAGCCAAGCAACAACAGCAACAAATAAAATACAAATCACACTCTTTCAAGTCACTAATCACTATTAGTCACTTGTCTTAATTGTGGCACTTGGAGAGGATTGGAAGCTTTGAATGTGTCTTGGAATGAATTCCTTGCTCTTGTATTGAATGTGGATGTATAGAATGCTTGGGTGTGCTGAATGGAGGTGGCTGGGTTTGTATTTATAGCTCCCACCACAATTATAGCTATTGGACAGAAAGTAACAGCTTTATGTCGACGGGCGCACCGGACAGTCCGGTGAATTATAGCCATGGAGCGCTGAGTTTTTCCCGGACAGTCCGATGCACTGCAGGCTGGTGCAAGTCTGACTCGCATGAGCCAAACTTCTACAATCCGATTTCTCTCGATTTGACAAGGTTCCTAGCACTTAGAAGAATATGTTAGTACCAAAAATAATTTACTAAGGCTTAGAGACATACCTTGCTTTTCCATTTGCATCTCTTTGATACTTATCACAAAACAATATGTGTTGAACATCTAATCATCAAAACATTTATAGAAATGGCCCAAGGGCACATTTCCCTTTCACTAATAAAACTTTGACCAACTTTAAAAGCAATGCTCATCTTTAACCATCTCCTTTGGTAAGCCTTACACTTCACATGGGCCCCACTGTAAGTGAGCTCATGCATATTATTCCCCACAACTTGTTTAGTGATGAACGTATGTGAGCTCAGCCTTGTTGTACTCACATCCCCAGGTCAAGAACAGGTACCACAGCATGAGGGATGTCGCGATGAGTTCGTGAGAGGTCTAGGCCGTCGTCTCCCAGTCAACTATGGTTGCTAGATCGTTGTCTTTGTATGATGTAATTATTTAACTATTTTGTACAGAACTCCATTATATAATAAAGATGTGACATTTGTTTCTGTACCATGAGTCATCATATGTGTGAGACTTGATCCCAGCACACATGTGAGTCGCGCCCGGGTTTGGCCCCCTAAATCCGGGTGTGACAGAAGTTGTATCAGAGGAATGTTGACTAAAGGACGAAACCTAGATAGAACTGGATAACCCTTACTTACTTACCTTTGCTACTCTGATTCTTCTAAACTTTTCTTAATCCTTTCTCATCTATTGTTGCTTTACTCTGATTATTCTTACCTTTTCACTTCTAAAGACAAAAGTGGTTTTCACACTTTGAAATCATGTACCTAAAGTGACATTTAGGAATAAGAGACCTAATCTTAGAACAAAAAACAAAACTTTTTTGTAAGTATCTATATGCTTGAATGTTTGTCCTTATGATAACTGTTTGATTTGGTTCTTTGATTGAGTGTGATGATTTGTGGATTAATGTCCACAATTGCATCTGCATATACACATAGGCATAAAATATTTGTTTATAAGATAACTAGCCAACCTAGATTATCTCCCGTTAAAATGTATCTAGTATCACAGATTCCTCTCATCTTAATAGATTCTATCTTATCCTTGGATATTAATCTTATAAACATAGTTAGCCCAACCTAGACACAATAAAGTCACCCAAAATTCTCTCGAATCTCCTTCGGCTGGTAATCAACTACTAGACTATCTGTTCTGCCTACTAAGTTATTCCCCTTGCAAAGTTGTCTTACCATATGTCTCTAACCCAGATGGTTAATCCAAGAGGGGAGGAGGTGTTGATCTACCCGCACGAATTCATCGAAGAAGGGTTGTAGCTAATCCGGAACTAGAAATGAATCCTCCTCCGAATCCCCCGCATGTTAATGACGTGGCTGCTACTCAAATGCGACTACTACAACAAATGGCCAACATGATGATGGAAATGCAAGTAAAAATCTGTCAAGAACGTCAAGAAATGCGACAAGAACGCCAAGAAATGCGTCAAGAACGACATGAATGACAGCAACTACCACCTCCACCACCAACTCTACCCAGAGATAAGCACCGTGAATTTATGAGTCACAAGACACCTACATTCTCTAACTCCTCAGAACCACTACAAGTCGACGACTGGTTAAAGTCCATGGAAAAGATGCTCAACATAGCCCAATGCACCGACAGGGAGAAAGTGCTATATGCATCGGGTCGCCTCACTGGCCCCGCTGCGAATTGGTGGGATGCATATTGCGCTGTTGCACGCTGCTGCTAACACCATTTCTTAGGCAGAATTCTCTACTCACTTCAGGATTTACCATATTCCTGCTGGTCTCACGAAGATCAAGGAGTTCTTATCCCTGGTCTCACGATAGGGAGGCATGTCAGTAAGTGAATACAGAGACAGATTCATCCAGCTATCTCGATATGCTCCTGGAGAAGTTGATGAGGATGAGAAAAAGCAGGAACAATTTCTGGAGGGTTTGATTGGGCCACTTCAATACCAACTGATGTCGCACACATTCCCATCCTTCCAGAGATTGGTAGACAAGGCTATCGCTCTAGAACACAAGAGAGTTGAGATAGGAGAGAAGAGAAAGGCTACTAACTAGGGATAGGCTGAAAGTAGTAACTGTCCCCGTTATGCTGCACCTCAAGGCACACCAGCTCGTGGCAGTTCCTGGCAACAGACTCAACATACCCAATCTGCTCCTCCAGTAAATACCCCAGCAGGATCTGTTGCTCCTAATACATCCACAAACAGGTCATGCTTCAAATGCGGATAGGTCGATCATTATGTCAACTACTGTCCCAATAGGGCTGCATACACCACTCCAACTCCTATGAAGCAATGTTAGACCTCAGGAGGTAAGAGTCAGGTCTTATCCGTCAATCGAGGTCAAGTCAACCATGTGGCAGCAGAAGCTGAACCTGGTGAGCCCGAAAACCCGAAAGAGGTGCCGGTTGAAGGCGAAGAAGCTAGTGAAGAGGGGAATGAGCAACAAGATTAGAATATATATATATATATATATATATTAGTAGTATTTGTAAGACCTAAACAATACCTTAGGTAGTAGCTAGTATTTTACTATTTTAGGAATAATAATAAGGTCTATTTGAACCTATGTTTTAATAACAAGTTATGCATCATGCTGAGATTCTTGATTGTGCATATGTTTTGAGACAAGATTGGGATACATCATTTTTCTTATTAATCTCGAGGATGAGATTATTTTTAAGGGGTAGGATTTGTAAAGTCCAAAATTTGTATACGAGAATAATAATAAAATAAATAAATATATATATATATATATAAGTGGGTGTTTTGGGATTATGGAACCTTTGGAGATTATTTAGTTTTCTTTTCCCAGTGCATATTCAATTAATGGGATTATATTGGTCAAGTAACAAATAAACAAATAAAGAAATGTGCATCTCATGCTGTTTTGTTTGGTCTGTGACATTTGAATTCTGAATTTAACACGAATTCGAAATTTATTTGAAGCTCAAATTCAAAGCAATGAGAAAAAGGAAAAACATAACAGAAATATAAAAAAAATAAAAGAGAAAAGACTTCTTCTCAGGTGTGTGGGCCGATTCCTGTGTTGCGCGACCCAACTAGCCCAGCTGCGAGGATGGATGCCGACATGTGGCCCTCACATGTCAGTCGGCTTACGCGTACCAAGCACTGCTCCACCGCGCAGACAGGCGGGCCTCACCTGTCCGTCTCATCCGTGCACTGACCGCCACGTCTGGACGTCGCTGACTCGCGGGCCCGCCGGGTCAGTCCCACCGATCGGACGGCTCCACATCTCTACGCGCCACCCGGTACCCTTCCTCACTGTCTTGTGGACCCGAGGAGTCAGCTCGATCCCCTCAACCACCTCGGCCGAGCATGTGGAATCTAGTATTGGTGTCTGTAGTCCATAGCCATTAGAATTACAACCAAGCCATACTTTTACATAGTAGACCCTGTGGAATCTAGTATTGGTGTTCGCAGTCCACAACCATTAGAATTATTCGGAATTAAAACAGAAAATGATTTCTAGTATAAAAATAATTCTAGAAACTTGTTTAATTCATAAGTAATTAATTTTAACTCCTTTTTGATCCATTCTAGTTGCATTAATCTCACATTAATATTGTTTATCATCTAGTAATCTTGTATTACTATGAAACCTATGGTTAAAATATTGTGTCTTATTTGTTTTATAGTAGACAATTAAACCTTCGGAAAATCATAACTTTATAAATGTTACTCCGAATTTAGTGATAGTGCCTTGTGAGAATCATTGAGAGAAAGTGTGTGCTACCTCTTGTGATCATTTGAGCGTGGAGTTTTGACTCCCATTCATTGTAAAGCTAGCAAGAGCCCCTTTGTCACACCCGGTTTTAGAAGGCAAACCGAATGCGAACCATGTACGTGCCAGGATCAGTTATTCACGTACACAGCAGTTACATAATATGGACATCATCACACAGTGCTCAAAATAGTATTAAAAGGGAATAATAGTCGATTACATCGTACGTCTGAGACGTCCATATAGTTCTTACAATAAATCAAAGTGCGGAAAAGAAACGTAGATAACCGCGGCCTTCACAGGCAGCCGACTGGGGGTTGCCGCTAACCCACACCTAGAACTCGTCGTAGTCTTGGAACTCCTGGAAGTCTCCTTCCACAGCTTCATCTTCGCCTGAGCAGTGGTTGCAATGCTGACAACCTGGGGGGGTTTGGTGTGTAGAGCAAGGGTGAGTACACATCAACATACTCAGCAAGTATCCTGTTTGGCTGTAGTGGACTAGCTTTATGTGGGGATAAGTCAAGCAGTTGCTTTTAGTTGGTCAGATTATTACTTACTAGTAGAAAGCCAAGTTTTAGCATTAACCCAAGTTATTAGCCCGATGTACCCTTTCCAAACGGAAAGAATACCACTTACCAGCACCATAGTCATAACCAGAACCATCGATCTCATAACCACCTGTACCAAAGTATCTCTGATCAAGTACCACTAATCACTGGAGCTCCCTTGGCCGCTCATAACCGTGAGCACGGCTGATATATCAGTTTTCAAACACTCTGCAGAGGTTGTGCACTTTACCCACAAGCCGTGATTCCCATTCTGCCCGGAGATCATGACTCTCCATTGATCACTACCAAGGTGACCCAGCAGGGCATCACTACATAGCCTTTACAAAGATTCCCCGGGGCTGTAGCCACCCGTTAGGTTTCCTAAATGTACCGCACTCCTCCCCAAGGGACAAATCAACCTTGGCAGAGCGAGCCGCATACACCGAGCCCCATTGACGGCACGACGGCTAAGTGAACTACACCCCGGATCCTCTAATTATTCAGCTAAGGGCACCCCATTCTACCCTCATGGTTGCACTGTTTTCCCGGGCGGTCATCCATAGAACAGGTCCTTACGGAGAGGCACTCGAGAAACCGCTCGAGCCCCCTTGAAGGTCACAAGTACAACATCATAACAAGAGAAGGGAAAACAGCGTATCATAGATAATCTCATCATGTTCATTGATTAGAGTTGAGCAATAGCATAAAGCTAAACAGTAATAATCCAACCCAAATAGGTAAGCAAGGATAGGGATAACAAAAGCTAGTCAAACCTTAGGTATAAATATGTAAAGCGGGAGGTGAATTAAAGAATGAATAGGACAGAGATAGGTCAAGGGACACTTGCCTCCACCAACCGACTGCTGCTCAGGGGCTTCTCCTGCGAGTTCCTCGGGCTCTTCAACTGGATCGTTCTCTATGCGAGCGCAAACATACATACATCCACACATTTAATACAAAAGAACAGTACACCATACAATAGAATGCAATAAGTAAACAGACGTTCTACGCGGGCTCGCAGTTATAGTTAAGAGAGAAAGAGGAAAAGACAGTCGAGAAACGATCACGTTACATGATTATAAATTAACCACTCGCTTAATGGAAGGAAATTTAATGTAGACACTATGTTTAGCGTAAAGTAAAGTCATGTTTCATGTCCAATTATTATAAGCAGGTGGAGATAAATAAAAAGGATGGTCGCGTGGCGAGACGCGCGACAAAGCTCTCTAAAACAAATTAAGAAGTTAACGTCTCGTCGTGCGACCGAGCACGCAACGAGACACTTCGCCTTAGTTACGAGGAGACGTTAAGCGTCGCGCGACGAAGCGCACGACGGCATACGTCGACTAAACTGAGTCCAAAGTGGAACGTCGCGTGAATACACACGCGGCGTTACACCTTAAACAACCTGAAACAAAAAAATGGATCGTCGTGCGACGAAGCGCAGGACGCAACACACAGATAGAATCTGAAATTAGACAAACCGTCGCGCGGCGAAGCGCGCAACGCAACACGCTAATTAACGAATAATCACCGCGAGCGCGGGCGAGCGAAGATACGGTCGGGCGAGGCCGGGACGGGAACGGGCGGCCGAACGGGGGGGAGGGCGGTTGAACCGGTCCAGGGGCGGTTGAACCGGCCAGGAGCGGCCGAGTCGGCCGGGGCCGCGCCGGGGACGCGAACCGGCGAGCAGGGGCGGGCGGGATCGCCGCCGCGGGGCCGGGGGACGGGCGGGGGGCGGGCGAGGCCGCCGGGGTCGGGGAAGGGGAGGGGGAGCGCCGCCGCGGGCCGGGGAGGGGCGGGGGAGCGCCGCCGCGGGCCGGGGAGGGGGCGGGCGAGGCCGCCGGGGTCGGGGAAGGGGCGGGCGAGGCCGGGGAGGGGCGGGGGAGTGCCGCCGCGGGCCGGGGAGGGGGCGGGCGCCGCCGCCGCGGGCGGGGAAGGGGCGGGCGAGGCCGCCGGGGGCCGGGGAGGGGCGGGGGAGCGCCGCCGCGGGCCGGGGAGGGGGCGGGCGCCGCCGCCGCGGGCGGGGAAGGGGCGGGCGAGGCCGCCGGGGGCCGGGGAGGGGCGGGGGAGCGCCGCCGCGGGCCGGGGAGGGGCGGGGGCGCCGCGCTGCCGACGAGCAGGGGCGGGCATGGGGCGCGCGCGAGCAGGGGAAGAAGGGGGCACGCGTGGGGAGAAGAAGGGGGAGGGAGAGGGAGAGAGAGAAGAGAAGGGGAGGGGAGGGGAGCTCACCTCGGGGTCCAAAATCCGGTGATCGCCGTCTCCAAACCCTAGGGCACCACGGGGAGAGAGAGGTGGGAGAGGGAGAGGGAAGTTGTTGCGCGGGAGATCCAAATGAGGGAGAGAGAGAGAGGATGGGGGGCGCAGGGGGGGGGGGGTTGGGCGCCAGGGGCGCGCAGGCCAGGGCGGGCCGGGCCGGCTGAGCTGGGCTGGGCTAAGCTGGGCTGGGCCGAGCCACTTCACGGATTGAAAACCCACGACGCGCGCGGACCACTAAGCGGACTTAAAACGCGAATCAAAATCCGGGACGGAACGAGACGAACACTCAACCTCAGACAAAGAAATATGCTTCGGCATGATGCAACACCCATGACACTTAGGTTTTGGTTTATACATGACACGGACACCTGCCGCTATACTGGTTTGAAATTGGGAAGAAGGAGCAAACGGGGAAAGAGAAAAGAGAGTAACGCCCGAATTTGGTGAGAGAAAAGAAGAAAAAAATTCTACCCCCAAATTCAGGGCGTTACAAACCTATCCCCCTTAAAAGAATCTCGCCCTCGAGATTCAGGGTTGGCTAGCAAAGAGCTCAGGGTACTTGGCCATCAGATCATCTTCACGCTCCCAGGTTGCTTCTTCCTCAGAGTGATGATTCCATTTGACTTTGCACATTCTGATGGTCTTCCTTCGGGTGACTCTGTCTGCAACCTCAAGGATTTGCACTGGCTTCTCAACGTAGGTCAAGTCCTCCTGGACTTCAAGACCTTCCACTGGCAACTGCTCTTCTGGCACACGCAAGCACTTCTTCAACTGAGACACATGAAAGACATTATGCACAGCAGACAAATTCTCTGGTAGACTGAGCTGATAGGCCACTTCTCCACGTCTTGCAAGAATCTGATACGGACCAATGTAGCGGGGTGCTAGCTTGCCTTTCACTCCAAATCTTCTGACTCCTCTGATCGGTGACACTTTCAGGTAGACAAAGTCTCCGACTTCGAAACTCAGCTCTCTTCTTCTTGTGTCTGCATAGCTTCGCTGTCTTGATTGCGTTATCTTCAGATTCTCTCGAACCATCTTGATGTTCTCTTCGGCTTCAAGCAAAATGTCTGGCCCAAACACTTGCTTCTCTCCAGGCTGATCCCATTGCAACGGAGTTCTGCAACTCCTTCCATAGAGCGCCTGAAATGGTGACATCTTCAAACTGGCTTGGTAACTGTTGTTATAGGAAAACTTCGCATAAGGCAATCGCTTGTCCCATCCGGACTGATCTTGCAACGCACAGGCTCTCAACATGTCTTCAAGAATTTGATTGGTCCTTTCGGTCTGGCCATCTATCTGCGGATGATAAGCTGAACTGAAATTCAGATGCGTGCCCAAGGCTTCATGCAACTGCTGCCAGAAATGAGAGGTGAACTGCGTTCCTCTGTCTGACACTATCTTCTTTGGCACACCATGAAGACAAACGATCCGAGACATATTGAAAGGGAAATGTGCCCTTGGGCCATTTCTAAGTATTTTGGTGATTGAGTGCCAACTCAAGTGCTTAAATGTGAATTTATGCAATGGATGAACAAAGTGCAAATCTAGAGCAAAGGTATGTTTCTAAGTCTTAGTACATTGGTTTTGTGTACTAATATATTTATCTAAGTGTTAGAAACAGAAAGAAGAAGAGAAGAGAAGACTTGGCTGTGTGCAGCCAAGGGGCTGCTTCGGTCTGGGGCACCGGACTGTCCGGTGGTGCACCGGACAGTGTCCGGTGTGCCAGGCCGCCTCGGCCGAAGAGGCCGCTCTCGGGTTTTTTTCTCCGGCGACTTCGGCTAAAATTCACCGGACTGTCCGGTGTGCACCGGACTGTCCGATGTGCACCGGACTGTCCGGTGAGCCAACGGTCGGCCGGGCCAACGGTCGGCCGCGCGATCGGCGCGCGACACGTGGCCGAGCCAACGGTCGGAAGGAAGCACCGGACTGTCCGGTGTGCACCGGACTGTCCGGTGCGCCAGATCTGCAACAGTCTGTAACGGTCGGCTGCGCCTATTATGGAAACAAATCGGGCACCGGACAGTGTCCGGTGTGCACCGGACTGTCCGGTGCGCCCGACGACAGAAGGCAAGGATAGCCTTCCAGATGTGTTCTCAACGGCTCCTAGCTGCCTTGGGGCTATAAAAGGGACCCCTAGGCGCATGGAGGATAATACCAAGCATTCCTTGAGCACTCTTGATCACTCACACATCAATCTCACGCACTTGTTCGACATTCTAGTGATTTGAGCTCCGTTCTAGTGTGCTAGTCTTTTGAGCTCAAGTCTGGGTCTTGTGTGTGCGTATTCGCTGTGATCTTTGTGTCGTGTGTGAGTTGCTAATCCCTCCCTTGCTCCGTGATTCTCTGTGAACATCTTTTGTAAGGGCGAGAGGCTCCAAGTTGTGGAGATTCCTCGCAAACGGGATTGAGAAAAGAAAAGCAAGAACACCGTGGTATTCAAGTCGATCATTGGATCACTTGAGAGGAGTTGAGTGCAACTCTCGTCCGTTGGGACGCCACAACGTGGAGTAGGCAAGTTTTGTACTTGGCCGAACCACGGGATAACCACCGAGTCATCTCTGTGATCAATTTCTTGTGGTTATTGTGTTTTGACTCCTCTCTAGCCACTTGGCCATAATTGTGCTAACACTTAACAAGTTTTTGTGGCTTAAGTTTTGAAGTTTTACAGGATCACCTATTCACCCCCCCTCTAGGTGCTCTCAATTGGTATCGGAGCCGTTCTCTTCAAGAAAGGGACTAACCGCCCGAAGAGATGGATCCTAAGGGGAAGGGAATTGTGATCAACGACAAGGAGAAGGAGTCCTTCGTCAACGAGCCAAGGGATGACAAGTCCAACGACTCGGGCTCGGGCCACAGGGGCAAAGATGGGAAGAAGAAGAAGACAAGGCGCATCAAGGAGATCATCTACTACGACGATAGTGATGAATCTACTTCTTCCCAAAAGGATGGTGACAACGACTACAAAAAGACGGTCAATTCGAACTTTTCATTTGATTATTCTCGTATTCAACATAGTTCGAATTCGCATTTGCTTTCCATTCCTCTTGGCAAACCCCCACACTTTGATGGGGAGGACTACGGATTTTGGAGTCACAAAATGCGTAGTCACTTATTCTCTCTCCATCCAAGCATATGGGAGATTGTGGAGAATGGAATGAAATTTGATAGCTCGGATAGTCCTATGCTTATAAATGAACAAATTCATAGAAATGCACAAGCTACTACTGTTCTCTTAGCATCTTTGTGCAGGGAAGAGTACAATAAGGTGAGCGGCTTGGACAATGCCAAGCAGATATGGGACACCCTCAAGATCTCTCACGAGGGGAACGACATCACCATGCTCACCAAGATGGAGTTGGTGGAGGGCGAGCTTGGACGATTCGCCATGATAAGGGGAGAGGAGCCAACTCAAACTTACAACCGGCTCAAGACCCTTATCAACAAAATAAGGAGCTACGGAAGCACGCGTTGGACGGACCACGACGTCGTCCGCCTACTACTCAGGTCCTTTACCATTCTTGATCCTCATCTCGTGAACAATATTCGTGAGAATCCCAGGTACACGATGATGACGCCCGAGGAAGTACTTGGAAAATTCGTGAGCGGGCGAATGATGATCAAGGAGGCAAGGTACGTCGATGACGCGTTGAACGGTCCAATCCACGAGCCTCAACCCATTGCTCTCAAGGCATCGAGAAGCAAGGAGGCACTACCAAGCAAGGTGGCGCAAATTGAGGCGGCCGGGCTTAATGATGAAGAAATGGCTCTCATCATTAAGCGCTTCAAGACAGTGCTAAAAGGTCACAAAGGGCAGCCAAGCAAGACCAAGACGAAGGGGAAGCGCTCATGCTTCAAGTGCGGTAAGATTGGTCATTTTATCGCTAACTGCCCCGATAATGATAGTGACCAGGAAAAGGGAAACAAGAGGGAAAAGAAGAAGCAGTACAAGAAGGCAAAGGGCGAGGCGCATCTAGGCAAGGAGTGGGACTCGGATTGCTCCTCTTCCGACTCCGACAATGAAGGACTCGCCGCCACCGCCTTCAACAAATCAACCCTCTTCCCCAACGAGCGTCACACATGCCTTATGGCAAGGGAGAAGAAGGTATGTACTCGCAACTCCACCTATGCTTCTTCAAGTGAGGACGAATCTAGTGATGAGGATGAAGTAGATTATTCATGTTTGTTCAAAGGCTTAGATAGATCTAAGATAGACAAAATTAATGAATTAATTGATGCCTTGAATGAAAAGAATATACTTTTAGAAAAGCAAGAGGATTTGTTATATGAAGAACATGATAAGTTTGTAGAGGCTCAAAAATCCCTTGCATTAGAAATTAAGAGAAATGAAATGCTTGCTTGTGAAGTGTCAACATGCCATGATTCTATTTCTAACTTAAAGAGCATAAACGATGATTTAAATGCTAAACTAGTAGAAGCAAATAAATCCAACTCTTGTGTTGAATATGTTGAAATTTGCACTAGGTGTAAGGATATTGATATTAATGCTTGTAGCGAACACTTAGTTTCTATTTCAAAATTGAATGATGAATTAGCTAGTCTTAATGCTCAACTTAAGACTAGCAAGAGTAATTTCGATAAACTAAAATTTGCTAGGGATGCCTACACGGTTGGTAGACACCCCTCAATTAAGGATGGGCTTGGCTTCAAGAGGGAAGCCAAGAACTTAACAAGCCATAAGACTCCCATCTCCACCAAGGAGAAAGGGAAGGCTCCTATGGCTAATAGTGTGAAGAAGAATCATGCTTTCATGTACTATGATAAGAGATATTCTAGAAATGCTTTTAGAGGTCATGATGTTTTTGATTCACATGCTTATGACTCTTATGCTATGACTGCTTCTAGTTCTCATGCTATGCATGGTAGAAATGTGCTTAGAAGAAATGTTGTTCATCAAATGCCTAGGAGAAATGTTGTTAGGAAAAGAGTGAATGAACCTTCTACAATTTATTGTGCTTTGAATGCTTCCTTTGCAATTTGTAGAAAGGATAAGAAAATTGTTGCTAGGAAGCTAGGGGCAAAATGCAAGGGAGACAAAACTTGCATTTGGGTCCCTAAGGATATTTGCACTAACCTTGTAGGACCCAACATGAGTTGGGTACCTAAGACCCAAGCCTAAATTTGCCTTGCAGGTTTATGCATCCGGGGGTTCAAGCTGGATTATTGATAGCGGATGCACAAACCATATGACGGGGGAGAAGAAGATGTTCACCTCCTACGTCAAGAATAAGGATTCCCAAGATTCAATCATATTCGGTGATGGGAATCAAGGCAAGGTAAAAGGGTTAGGTAAAATTGCAATTTCTAATGAGCATTCTATATCTAATGTATTTTTAGTAGAGAGTCTTGGATATAATTTGCTATCTGTTAGTCAATTATGTCATATGGGGTATAACTGTCTATTTACAAATGTAGATGTGTCTGTCTTTAGAAGAAGTGATGGTTCACTAGCTTTTAAGGGTGTATTAGACGGCAAACTGTATTTAGTTGATTTTGCAAAAGAAGAGGCCGGTCTAGATGCATGCTTAATAGCTAAGACTAGCATGGGCTGGCTGTGGCATCGCCGCTTAGCACATGTGGGGATGAAGAACCTTCACAAGCTTCTAAAGGGAGAACACGTGATAGGTTTGACTAACGTGCATTTCGAAAAAGATAGACCTTGTGCAGCTTGTCAAGCAGGTAAACAAGCGGGAGGATCACATCACAGCAAGAATGTGATGACCACTTCAAGACCCCTGGAGCTGCTGCATATGGACCTCTTCGGACCCATCGCCTATTTGAGTATAGGGGGAAGTAAGTATGGTCTAGTTATTGTTGATGACTTTTCCCGCTTCACTTGGGTGTTCTTTTTGCAGGATAAGTCTGAAACCCAAGGGACCCTCAAGCGCTTCCTCAGGAGGGCTCAAAATGAGTTTGAGCTCAAAGTGAAGAAGATAAGGAGCGACAACGGGTCCGAGTTCAAGAACCTTCAAGTGGAGGAATTCCTTGAAGAGGAAGGGATCAAGCACGAGTTCTCCGCTCCCTACACACCACAGCAAAATGGTGTGGTAGAGAGGAAGAACAGGACGCTCATCGACATGGCGAGGACGATGCTAGGAGAGTTCAAGACCCCCGAGTACTTTTGGACGGAAGCCGTGAATACGGCTTGCCACGCCATCAACAGGGTCTACCTTCATCGCCTCCTCAAGAAGACGTCGTATGAGCTACTAACCGGTAACAAACCCAATGTATCTTACTTTCGTGTATTTGGGAGCAAGTGCTACATTCTAGTGAAGAAGGGTAGAAATTCTAAGTTTGCTCCCAAAGCTGTAGAAGGGTTTTTATTAGGTTATGACTCAAATACAAAGGCGTATAGAGTCTTCAACAAATCATCGGGTTTGGTTGAAGTCTCTAGCGACGTTGTATTTGATGAAACTAATGGCTCTCCAAGAGAGCAAGTTGTTGATTGTGATGATGTAGATGAAGAAGATGTTCCAACGGCCGCTATGCGCACCATGGCGATTGGTGATGTGCGACCACAGGAACACTTGGAGCAAGATCAACCTTCTTCCTCAACCATAGTGCATCCCCCAACCCAAGTTGACGAACAGGTACCTCAAGTGGAGGCGTGTGATCAAGGGGGAGCACAAGATAATCATGTGATGGAGGAAGAAGCGCAACCGGCACCTCCAACCCAAGTTCGAGCGATGATTCAAAGGGATCATCCCGTCGACCAAATTCTGGGTGACATTAGCAAGGGAGTAACTACTCGATCTCGATTAGCTAATTTTTGTGAGCATTACTCCTTTGTCTCTTCTATTGAGCCTTTCAGGGTAGAGGAGGCCTTGCTAGATCCGGACTGGGTGTTGGCCATGCAGGAGGAGCTTAACAACTTCAAGCGCAATGAAGTTTGGACACTGGTGCCTCGTCCAAAGCAAAATGTTGTGGGAACCAAGTGGGTGTTCCGCAACAAACAGGACGAGCACGGGGTGGTGACGAGGAACAAGGCTCGACTTGTGGCAAAAGGTTATGCCCAAGTCGCAGGTTTGGATTTCGAGGAGACTTTTGCTCCTGTGGCTAGGCTAGAGTCAATTCGAATCTTGCTAGCATATGCCGCTCACCATTCTTTCAGGTTGTACCAAATGGATGTGAAGAGCGCTTTCCTCAACGGGCCAATCAAGGAGGAGGTGTACGTGGAGCAACCCCCTGGCTTCGAGGATGAACGGTACCCCGACCACGTGTGTAAGCTCTCTAAGGCGCTCTATGGACTTAAGCAAGCCCCAAGAGCATGGTATGAATGCCTTAGAGATTTCTTAATTGCTAATGCTTTCAAGGTTGGGAAAGCCGATCCAACTCTTTTTACTAAGACTTGTAATGGTGATTTGTTTGTGTGCCAAATTTATGTCGATGACATAATATTTGGTTCTACTAACCAAAAGTCTTGTGAAGAGTTTAGCAGGGTGATGACGCAGAAATTCGAGATGTCGATGATGGGCGAGTTGAACTACTTTCTTGGGTTCCAAGTGAAGCAACTCAAGGACGGCACCTTCATCTCCCAAACGAAGTACACGCAAGATCTGCTAAAGCGGTTTGGGATGAAGGATGCCAAGCCCGCAAAGACTCCGATGGGAACCGACGGACACACCGACTTCAACAAAGGAGGTAAGTCCGTTGATCAAAAAGCATACCGGTCAATGATAGGGTCATTACTTTACTTATGTGCTAGTAGACCGGATATTATGCTTAGCGTATGCATGTGTGCTAGATTTCAATCCGATCCTAAGGAGTGTCACTTAGTGGCGGTGAAGCGAATTCTTAGATATTTGGTTGCTACGCCTTGCTTTGGGCTCTGGTATCCAAAGGGGTCTACCTTTGACTTAGTTGGATACTCAGATTCCGACTATGCTGGATGTAAGGTCGATAGGAAGAGTACATCAGGGACGTGCCAATTCTTAGGAAGGTCCCTGGTGTCATGGAATTCTAAGAAACAAACTTCCGTTGCCCTATCCACCGCTGAGGCCGAGTATGTTGCCGCAGGACAGTGTTGCGCGCAACTACTTTGGATGAGGCAAACCCTCCGGGACTTTGGCTACAATCTGAGCAAAGTCCCACTCCTATGTGATAATGAGAGTGCTATCCGCATGGCGGAAAATCCTGTTGAGCACAGCCGCACAAAGCACATAGACATCCGGCATCACTTTTTGAGAGACCACCAGCAAAAGGGAGATATCGAAGTGTTTCATGTTAGCACCGAGAACCAGCTAGCCGATATCTTCACTAAGCCTCTAGATGAGAAGACCTTTTGCAGGTTGCGTAGTGAGCTCAATGTCTTAGATTCGTGGAACTTGGATTGAATTGTAGCATACATGTGTTTATGCCTTTGATCATGTTCATTCTGCATTTTGTTGCTTCCTGTGGTGCTCAAGTTGTACAAACACTCCCTGGACCTCACAAGTCCGTTGCAAAGTGATGCACATGTTTAGGGGGAGATGTGTTACAACTTGACCCTTTGAGACTAACCATTTGCTTGAGTTTGCTTGATTTAGTCTCGAAGGTGGATTGAAAGGGGAAAGGTGAACTTGGTCCATGCAAGACTTCCACTGCACTCCGATGAGAGGGTAATTTATTCCAAGTTCATCTCTATGATCTTATTGCCTTTGTACTCTTAATTGAAGATTTTGGTGAGGCAATGGGGTTAAAGGGCCACAATTGATCCCGTTTTGGTGTTTGATGCCAAAGGGGGAGAAAATAAAGGCCAAAGCAATAAATGGATCAGCTACCACTTGAGAGATTTTGAAAATAGTAGAATAGAGTTTTTGTTGTGTCAAAAGCTTTTATTGTCTCTATTGTCAAAAGTTGGTTTCTTGTGGGGAGAAGTGTTGATTATGGGAAATAGGGGGAGTTTTTGAAATTTTTGATCAATCTCTTTTGGAATGACTCTCTTTATGCCTCAACATGTGTGTTTGACATAGAAATAGAGATTTGAGTTTGATTTGCAAAAACAAACCAAGTGGTGGCAAAGGATGATCCATATATGCCAAAATTGAATCAAAACCAATTTGAGTTTTCATTTGAAGTAATTTTGTACTTGTTCTAGTTGCTTTATGTTGTGTTGGCATAAATCACCAAAAAGGGGGAGATTGAAAGGGAAATGTGCCCTTGGGCCATTTCTAAGTATTTTGGTGATTGAGTGCCAACTCAAGTGCTTAAATGTGAATTTATGCAATGGATGAACAAAGTGCAAATCTAGAGCAAAGGTATGTTTCTAAGTCTTAGTACATTGGTTTTGTGTACTAATATATTTATCTAAGTGTTAGAAACAGAAAGAAGAAGAGAAGAGAAGACTTGGCTGTGTGCAGCCAAGGGGCTGCTTCGGTCTGGGGCACCGGACTGTCCGGTGGTGCACCGGACAGTGTCCGGTGTGCCAGGCCGCCTCGGCCGAAGAGGCCGCTCTCGGGTTTTTTTCTCCGGCGACTTCGGCTAAAATTCACCGGACTGTCCGGTGTGCACCGGACTGTCCGGTGAGCCAACGGTCGGCCGGGCCAACGGTCGGCCGCGCGATCGGCGCGCGACACGTGGCCGAGCCAACGGTCGGAAGGAAGCACCGGACTGTCCGGTGTGCACCGGACTGTCCGGTGCGCCAGATCTGCAACGGTCTGCAACGGTCGGCTGCGCCTATTATGGAAACAAATCGGGCACCGGACAGTGTCCGGTGTGCACCGGACTGTCCGGTGCGCCCGACGACAGAAGGCAAGGATAGCCTTCCAGATGTGTTCTCAACGGCTCCTAGCTGCCTTGGGGCTATAAAAGGGACCCCTAGGCGCATGGAGGATAATACCAAGCATTCCTTGAGCACTCTTGATCACTCACACATCAATCTCACGCACTTGTTCGACATTCTAGTGATTTGAGCTCCGTTCTAGTGTGCTAGTCTTTTGAGCTCAAGTCTGGGTCTTGTGTGTGCGTATTCGCTGTGATCTTTGTGTCGTGTGTGAGTTGCTAATCCCTCCCTTGCTCCGTGATTCTCTGTGAACATCTTTTGTAAGGGCGAGAGGCTCCAAGTTGTGGAGATTCCTCGCAAACGGGATTGAGAAAAGAAAAGCAAGAACACCATGGTATTCAAGTCGATCATTGGATCACTTGAGAGGAGTTGAGTGCAACTCTCGTCCGTTGGGACGCCACAACGTGGAGTAGGCAAGTTTTGTACTTGGCCGAACCACGGGATAACCACCGAGTCATCTCTGTGATCAATTTCTTGTGGTTATTGTGTTTTGACTCCTCTCTAGCCACTTGGCCATAATTGTGCTAACACTTAACAAGTTTTTGTGGCTTAAGTTTTGAAGTTTTACAGGATCACCTATTCACCCCCCCCTCTAGGTGCTCTCACATATACAACTCTGCCAATACTGCACTGCTATAGTTGGTTTTGACAGGTATGAAGTGGGCTGACTTGGTCAAGCGGTCCACTACTACCCAGATGGAATCGTAGCCGGCTCGAGTGCGAGGCAATCCGACTATGAAATCCATACCGATTTCATCCCATTTCCACTGAGGGATCTGCAATGGTTGCAACAATCCAGCAGGTCTCTGGTGCTCTGCCTTAATTCTTCGACAACTATCACACATAGCCACATGCTCTGCGATTTCCCTTTTCATTCCATACCACCAGAATTTCTTCTTCAGATCCTGATACATCTTCTCACTGCCAGGGTGAATCGAATAGGCTGTCTCATGAGCTTCCTTAAGGATCAACTCCCGAATGGACTGGACATTGGGAACACACAAGCGGTCTTTGAACCATATCACGCCTTCTGCATCTTCTCGAAAATCTTTGCCTCTGCCATCTAGAATCAGTCGCCGGATCTCACTGATCTTCTCATCATTCTTCTGCGCTTCTTTGATTTCGCGCTCTAAGGTAGGTTCCAACTCAACTGTGACTCCTCGAGAATTGTTCAGAAATCCGAGACTCAACCTGTCAAACTCCTTGGCCAACTCATAAGGCATCGGACGAGCGACCATCAGATTGACTTGACTCTTCCTGCTTAAAGCATCTGCCACTACGTTTGCTTTGCCTGGATGGTAATGAATCTCCAACTCATAGTCTTTGATCAACTCTAACCATCTTCGTTGCCTCATGTTCAACTCTGACTGAGTGAATATGTACTTCAGACTCTTGTGGTCTGTGTAAACATCGCATTTCTGTCCATACAGATAGTGCCTCCATGTCTTCAGTGCGTGAACCACTGCTGCCAACTCTAGATCATGGATTGGGTAGTTCTTCTCATGAACCTTCAACTGTCGGGACGAGTAAGCCACAACTCTTCCCTCTTGCATCAACACGCATCCCAAACTTGTGTAACAAGCATCACAATACACCGAAAAGGGCTTGTGCACATCAGGCAAGACTAGGACAGGCGCTGTAGTCAACTTCTCTTTCAGCGCTTCAAAGGCCTCTTGACATTTCTGGGTCCACTTGAACTCAACTTTGTTGCCTAGCAACGCTGTCATTGGTTTCGCAATCTTCGAAAACCCTTCAATGAATCGCCGATAATACCCGGCCATTCCAATGAAACTCTTGATTCCTCGAGCATCTGTTGGCGCTTTCCAGTTCAGAATGTCTGCCACTTTCTTCGGATCCACAGCCAAACCTTCTTTGTTGATTATGTGACCCAAGAACAGGACTTCATTGATCCAGAACTCACACTTGCTCAACTTTGCATACAACTGGTGCTCTCGCAATCTCTGCAACACCATCCTCAAATGATCTGCGTGCTCTTCTTCGCTTTGAGAATAAACCAGAATGTCATCAATGAATACTACCACAAACTTATCAAGGTAATCCATGAATACATTGTTCATCAAGTTCATAAAAAACGCTGGCGCATTGGTCAAACCAAAAGACATCACTGTGAACTCATACAACCCATACTTGGAAATGAATGCCGTCTTCGGAATGTCCGAAGGTCGGATCTTGAGCTGATGATAACCTGACCTCAGATCAATCTTGGAGAACACACTGGCTCCTCTCAACTGGTCGAACAGATCTTCTATTCTGGGCAAGGGATACTTGTTCTTGATCGTGACCTCATTCAGAGCTCGGTAATCGATGCACATCCTCTTGGTGCCATCTTTCTTTTCCACGAACAAGACAGGGGCGGCCCAAGGCGAGGTGCTTGGCCGGATGTAACCTTTCTCTGACAGCTCATCAATCTGCTTCTTAAGCTCAATCAACTCTGGTCCAGATATTCTGTAAGCTCTCTTAAAGATGGGGGCGGTTCCAGGAAGAAGCTCTATAGCAAACTCAACTTTCCGCTCTGGTGGCATACCCGGTAAGTCCTTTGGAAACACATCCGGGAACTCAGACACTACCTTGATACTCTCAATTGGGTTTGCTTCACTGCTATCAACGGCCATCTGATAACAACTTCCTTTCTTTGGCTCAGGCGGGACTAACTCGGTCACCACTTCCTCTCCTAGTGGGGACACCAACTTGATTGTCCTTTTATCACAACTGATAACTGCCTGATACTTATCTAGCCAATTCATCCCTAGGATGACATCTATTCCCTGAGTACCCATTACTATAAGGTTGGCGGGAAACGCTATCCCCCTTATTTCCACACTTATATTCAAACAAATGCTATCGGCTCGAATTCTACCACCGGCTGAGTCAATTTGAATGGGGGTTGACATGGTAGTAATTGGAAGATTATGTGCTTCTACCCATGATGCAGTAATGAAAGAATGTGTTGCTCCAGTATCAAATAACACTTCTGCAATATGGGAGTCGACTGCGAACATACCTACTATCATGCCGGGGGTCTCCTGAACTGCTTCAGCCTCCAAGTGGTTCAGCCTTCCATGATTATAGCGCGGCTGAGAGCGATTGCCTGCTCCAGACTGAGGCACATTCTGCTTTGCTGGGGCATTGGGGCCTGACTGCTGCTGGGCTGCCTTCTTCGGACATTGCATCACCCAGTGGCCTTGCTCTCCACAGTGGAAACATGCCCTGTTTCCAACCTGAGCTGGTACTGCCTGATTGTTCTGCTGGGCTGCTGGGGCAGGAAGGCGAGGTGCCTGCTGATTCTGCCTCTGAAACTGACCTCCTGACTGATTGCTCTGACGGTTCTGGTACTGATGCTGAGGATACTGCCTTTGGAACTGCTGATGCTGTTGAGGTGGACGCTGGTTCTGCCTGAACTGCTGAGGTTGATTGCCTGAGAAACGAGGACGGCTGCTGCTTCCAGGCTGGGGTCCACTGATCTTGCGCTTACGATCTTCCATCTCCTTACGCTTCCTCTCTGTCATGATTGCTCTGTCAATCAGGTGCTGGAATGTCGAGAAAGTGTGATTCATCAGTTGGTACTGCAGAGGGTCAACCAAGCCTCTCAGGAAACGGTATTGTCGCTTGGCGTCGGTGTTGACATCTTCAGGAGCATAGCGAGACAATTGCAGAAACCTGTCCCGGTACTCACTGACAGACAACGGCCCTTGCTTGAGAGCCAGGAACTCCTCCTTCTTCACTGTCATCAGACCTGCAGGAACATGGTACTGACGAAAGCTACCTCTGAACTCTTCCCAAGTGATGGCGTCAGGGTGGGCATGGGTGGCGAGGTAAGACTCCCACCATGACTGGGCTGCTCCTCTCAACAGACGGGGACCGTACAAGACTTTCTCCCTGTCATCGCACTGAGCGGTATGCAATTCCCGCTCCACAGTGCGCAGCCAATCTTCAGCATCCATGGGGTCAGAAGAATGAGCAAACGTTGGTGGATGACCTCTCATGAATTCAGCACGCTTGTCTCTGGGCATCTGAGGCATCTGAGGCTGAGGTGGGGCCTGCTGCTGTTGCTGTTGCTGCTGCTGAATGGCGGCCAAAGTCTGAATGATGGCTTGAACTGCCTGAGTCTGCATCAGAAACATCTGCTCGATGGACATCGGGGGCGGGGGCGGCAGGTGCTGCTGCTGGGGCACCTCCTCCTGCGGAGCGGCTCGCTCCTGCTGAGCACGCCTTCCTCCTCTGCGCCTGTTCTCTGACATCTGCAGAATGCAACCACACATCAGAACTGATCTGGCAAATCTTGCAGCATAAGAAAAGAGGATAGAATTCTTCAACAGCACTGAACAGATGAGCATCTTCACTGATCTCCAACACAGACCACACAACTTCTCAGATAAAGAGGAAAGGAGAATAATGGGTTTCCCAACTATATAACTAACTTTATTAACATAATAGGTAAACCAAAATGCAGGGGATACCCTCACTCTGGTGACAATCATTACAAAGATCCAAACCAAACATAGTTCATCATGACAAACATGAATGCACAGGATATAGCAAACTACCCTGTCTAACTAAGACTTAACTAAGAGCGAGACTAACGCTAAGACTGAAGCTTCTATGTATATATATTTTGTATTAATTACAAGATCCAACTCTAACGATCTATGGTTCTAGATTTATCTTGGTCTTGCAGTCGGGATTGCCATAAGACTGGTGTCCACGCTGAGGTGAGCGGTACGGGTGCTGAGTCCCGACGGGAGCGAGGGAACCACCATCCAGGTGACGACGTTCCGCGCGCTCAGCCCGCAGCAGGGCAATCTCAGCACGAGCCCTACTCAGCTCGTCTAATGCATGGTCCAGCTCCGTGTTTAGCACGACGGCTAGGTTGACTGTGCTGCTCAACCTAGGATTGCCCTCACCGATAGGTGAGACAATCACGCCTCCTGTGCTGCCAGATGGACGGCGGGGGTAATACTTCAGGTCAAGACCGTCAGCTGCCCCACCGAAAACCGAGCAGTAGTGCGAAAGCGCACGCCGTGCAGCATCTTGCATGGCTGCCTCAGCTGAGTCCCGCTCAGAGATAGAATAGTGCTCTGAGCAGGCCTCTGCACCCTGGAGACTGTTCTCCGGACAGCGCACCAAGCAGGTTGCCTCCCAGCGGTCCGGGTAGACCCCGCGACTGTGCTGGTAGACCACACAGCGATACTCGACGGACCAAGTATGCCGGTCAAATGCCCGACGTAGCAGGGTGTCGAGCGCATCGGGGAAGTGACACCCGCGAGCAGCGTCGTGAGTGATGGGTCGAGCAACCCATCCTTCCGGCTCAAGGTTAGCAGAGAAGTCGGTGTCGTGGCTCGAGCTGTCGTCGCCTCCTCCGTCGTCTGGGTCTCCTCCAGCAGCTACTCCAGAAGCTGGGACGCCCAGTGGTGGTGCAGGGGGCGCCTCCAGAGGAAGCACAGGGGAGCAGCTCCTCACAGACTCTATCTCCTGGTGGAGCGAGAAAGAAGAGCCCTGCTGCTCTTGCTCCTGTCGTCGACGTTCCTGCTCCTCATGCAGGCGGTGGTGTAGTCTCTCCAAGTGGCTGGACTGTCCGGCCACGGGACGGCGAAGCGGACGCTCAGCAAGGCGGGAGGGTAAGAAGGGGATGACTGACTTTCGTGCAGTGTGTCTAAGTCGAGCCATCTACAAAAGACATCGCAAGCAAAAGGGTGAGAACAGAATTAATATGACCAGCAAATAATGAATCATGAGTGAATGAAGGATTAGAATAAAACATGATTTTCAGCAAGGTATAATGTATAGTAGAACATAGGTTTGGTCGGTATGACCAACTTTTGAAAGGATATCAAAGTCAAGGAAGGGACAGAGGTCTATAGTCCTTAGAACGACCATTCTACTCTAGGCTAGCGGTCCTACAGTCAGCACGGCTTTGATACCACTTATGTCACACCCGGTTTTAGAAGGCAAACCGAATGCGAACCATATACGTGCCAGGATCAGTTATTCACGTACACAGGAGTTACATAATATGGACATCATCACACAGTGCTCAAAATAGTATTAAAAGGGAATAATAGTCGATTACATCGTACGTCTGAGACGTCCATATAGTTCTTACAATAAATCAAAGTGCGGAAAAGAAACGTAGATAACCGCGGCCTTCACAGGCAGCCGACTGGGGGTTGCCGCTAACCCACACCTAGAACTCGTCGTAGTCTTGGAACTCCTGGAAGTCTCCTTCCACAGCTTCATCTTCGCCTGAGCAGTGGTTGCAATGCTGACAACCTGGGGGGGGGTTTGGTGTGTAGAGCAAGGGTGAGTACACATCAACATACTCAACAAGTATCCTGTTTGGCTGTAGTGGACTAGCTTTATGTGGGGATAAGTCAAGCAGTTGCTTTTAGTTGGTCAGATTATTACTTACTAGTAGAAAGCCAAGTTTTAGCATTAACCCAAGTTATTAGCCCGATGTACCCTTTCCAAACGGAAAGAATACCACTTACCAGCACCATAGTCATAACCAGAACCATCGATCTCATAACCACCTGTACCAAAGTATCTCTGATCAAGTACCACTAATCACTGGAGCTCCCTTGGCCGCTCATAACCGTGAGCACGGCTGATATATCAGTTTTCAAACACTCTGCAGAGGTTGTGCACTTTACCCACAAGCCGTGATTCCCATTCTGCCCGGAGATCATGACTCTCCATTGATCACTACCAAGGTGACCCAGCAGGGCATCACTACGTAGCCTTTACAAAGATTCCCCGGGGCTGTAGCCACCCGTTAGGTTTCCTAAATGTACCGCACTCCTCCCCAAGGGACAAATCAACCTTGGCAGAGCGAGCCGCATACACCGAGCCCCATTGACGGCACGACGGCTAAGTGAACTACACCCCGGATCCTCTAATTATTCAGCTAAGGGCACCCCATTCTACCCTCATGGTTGCACTGTTTTCCCGGGCGGTCATCCATAGAACAGGTCCTTACGGAGAGGCACTCGAGAAACCGCTCGAGCCCCCTTGAAGGTCACAAGTACAACATCATAACAAGAGAAGGGAAAACAGCGTATCATAGATAATCTCATCATGTTCATTGATTAGAGTTGAGCAATAGCATAAAGCTAAACAGTAATAATCCAACCCAAATAGGTAAGCAAGGATAGGGATAACAAAAGCTAGTCAAACCTTAGGTATAAATATGTAAAGCGGGAGGTGAATTAAAGAATGAATAGGACAGAGATAGGTCAAGGGACACTTGCCTCCACCAACCGACTGCTGCTCAGGGGCTTCTCCTGCGAGTTCCTCGGGCTCTTCAACCGGATCGTTCTCTATGCGAGCGCAAACATACATACATCCACACATTTAATACAAAAGAACAGTACACCATACAATAGAATGCAATAAGTAAACAGACGTTCTACGCGGGCTCGCAGTTATAGTTAAGAGAGAAAGAGGAAAAGACAGTCGAGAAACGATCACGTTACATGATTATAAATTAACCACTCGCTTAATGGAAGGAAATTTAATGTAGACACTATGTTTAGCGTAAAGTAAAGTCATGTTTCATGTCCAATTATTATAAGCAGGTGGAGATAAATAAAAAGGATGGTCGCGTGGCGAGACGCGCGACAAAGCTCTCTAAAACAAATTAAGAAGTTAACGTCTCGTCGTGCGACCGAGCACGCAACGAGACACTTCGCCTTAGTTACGAGGAGACGTTAAGCGTCGCGCGACGAAGCGCACGACGGCATACGTCGACTAAACTGAGTCCAAAGTGGAACGTCGCGTGAATACACACGCGGCGTTACACCTTAAACAACCTGAAACAAAAAAATGGATCGTCGTGCGACGAAGCGCACGACGCAACACACAGATAGAATCTGAAATTAGACAAACCGTCATGCGGCGAAGCGCGCGACGCAACACGCTAATTAACGAATAATCACCGCGAGCGCGGGCGAGCGAAGATACGGTCGGGCGAGGCCGGGACGGGAACGGGCGGCCGAACGGGGGGGAGGGCGGTTGAACCGGTCCAGGGGCGGTTGAACCGGCCAGGAGCGGCCGAGTCGGCCGGGGCCGCGCCGGGGGCCGCGCCGGGGACGCGAACCGGCGAGCAGGGGCGGGCGGGATCGCCGCCGCGGGGCCGGGGGACGGGCGGGGGGTGGGCGAGGCCGCCGGGGTCGGGGAAGGGGAGGGGGAGCGCCGCCGCGGGCCGGGGAGGGGCGGGGGAGCGCCGCCGCGGGCCGGGGAGGGGGCGGGCGAGGCCGCCGGGGTCGGGGAAGGGGCGGGCGAGGCCGGGGAGGGGGCGGGCGCCGCCGCCGCGGGCGGGGAAGGGGCGGGGGAGGGGCGGGCGAGCGCCGCCGCGGGCCGGGGAGGGGGCGGGCGCCGCCGCCGCGGGCGGGGAAGGGGCGGGCGAGGCCGCCGGGGGCCGGGGAGGGGCGGGGGAGCGCCGCCGCGGGCCGGGGAGGGGGCGGGCGCCGCCGCCGCGGGCGGGGAAGGGGCGGGCGAGGCCGCCGGGGGCCGGGGAGGGGCGGGGGCGCCGCGCCGCCGACGAGCAGGGGCGGGCATGGGGCGCGCGCGAGCAGGGGAAGAAGGGGGCGCGCGTGGGGAGAAGAAGGGGGAGGGAGAGGGAGAGAGAGAAGAGAAGGGGAGGGGAGCTCACCTCGGGGTCCAAAATCCGGTGATCGCCGTCTCCAAACCCTAGGGCACCACAGGGAGAGAGAGGTGGGAGAGGGAGAGGGAAGTTGTTGCGCGGGAGATCCAAATGAGGGAGAGAGAGAGGATGGGGGGCGCAGGGGGGGTTGGGCGCCAGGGGCGCGCAGGCCAGGGCGGGCCGGGCCGGCTGAGCTGGGCTGGGCTAAGCTGGGCTGGGCCGAGCCACTTCGCGGATTGAAAACCCACGACGCGCGCGGACCACTAAGCGGACTTAAAACGCGAATCAAAATCCGGGACGGAACGAGACGAACACTCAACCTCAGACAAAGAAATATGCTTCGGCATGATGCAACACCCATGACACTTAGGTTTTGGTTTATACATGACACGGACACCTGCCGCTATACTGGTTTGAAATTGGGAAGAAGGAGCAAACGGGGAAAGAGAAAAGAGAGTAACGTCCGAATTTGGTGAGAGAAAAGAAGAAAAAATTCTACCCCCAAATTCAGGGCGTTACACCCTTATCTTTGTGGTTGGCCTTGTGGAGACTTCAGTCTTTTGTTGACAAAGAAGAAGGAAAACTCGCTGGTCTTGGTGACCGTTGGAGAGAGGGAAAGGGTTGAAAAAGACCCATCCTTAGTGGACTCCTCAACGGGGATTAGGTTCTTGGTGAACCAAACCTCGGTAAAACAAATCACCCATATCACTTGTGTTTATTGCTTGTGATTTCTTTGTCTTCTCACTCTCTAAGTTCTCTTGCACTATTCTTTGTTAATATTACTTTGTGTTGCTTTAAGTAAAGTTCTCATATATAGAAGCAACGCCTTGCAAGAAAGAACTTGTGTTCTTCCTCTTCTTATCTAAAGTCCTCTTGCATTATTCTCCATAAACATTTCAATTGTGTTGCTTTGTATTAATTCCGCATTCTTTGAAAGCAATACTCTTTACAAGCAAAAGACTTAGTTTTATACTCTGATAATTGTTCATCTTGTTCTAACCGCTAATCGAGGGATCAAGTCCGGGTTTAAAGTTATAATTTTCAGAACTCGCCTATTCAACCCCCTCTAGGCGACTTTCAATACTGGCGTCATCCACGAGAGTTCGCATCTCTGCCATGCTTTTTAGCTTCCATATTTATATTAAGCATTTAAGTTTCAATCTTGCATTCATACCTATATTGATTAGGATTGAAACTTAGCCATTGCGGTAGAGATAGCAACACTTAGACAAAACCTAGTTTGCACATTCTAGTTTGATTACTTGCATAGGTTTTGCTCTAGGGATTTATTTGTGGCCTAGTATAGAGAAAGTTTTAGAAGTCATAATTCACCCCCTCTTAGGTGCCACCTATTTCTTTAAACAAAAACCCCCGAGGGTTGACAGTCGAGCTACCCACAAAAACCGAGACATCTTCCCGAGAGTCCCACCTCGGGCAGGACTCCGCCTTGCCTGAGGTCGTCGGCACACCATCCGTCTCGCCCCGAGCCAGCCTCAGGCAGATAGGACAGGGGCGCCCGAAAATAGGAAGGGGACATGCACATTTAATGTGTGTGCCAACCCACGCTGTGACACTAGAGCACAGTGACTGATGAGACGACGATCATGTCACACCCGGATTTTAGGGGTCCAAAACCCGGGCGCGAACATAATCACCAGGTGTGCTGGGACCAAGTCTCACACATATGATGATTCATGGCACAAGATCGAATGTCACATCTTTACTACATAACAGGAGTTCTGTACAAAATAAATAAATAATTACATTATAAGGAGACAACGGTCCAGCAACCCAAAGTTGACTGGGAGACGACGACCTAGACCTCTCACGAACACATCGCAGCATCCTCCACGCGCCTCATCCTGTGGTACATGTTCTTGACCTGTGGGGGGGTGTGAGACAGCAAGAGTGAGCTCACATACGTTCATCGCTCAACAAGTTGTGGGGAATAATGTGCATGAACTCGCCAAAGGTGGGAGCTCACGTGAAGTGTAAGGCTTACCAAAGAGGATGGTTAGAGCTGAGCATTGCTTTTAAAGTTGGTCAAAATTTTATTAGCAATTACTAAGTATAAGTAAATACCAGCCCAATTAAGTAGTAGAACAAAAGTAACAACCTCACCTGCGATGCAATGCATATGACAAATTGAGTTTAGGTTACATAATTTAATCATGTGAGTGTCCGAGCCGCTCATGACCGTGAGCACGGCTAGTATACCAGTTTTACACTCTGCAGAGGTTGCGCATCTTTACCCACAGGTCATGTTACCCATCTGCCAAGGGATCGTGACTTCCCATACACCTCTACCGAGGAGGCGAGGCAGGGTAACACTACGAGGCCTTTACAAAGTTCCACTAGCTTCAGAAAACCCGCTACAGTTTATAGGAAGCTCCAATGCAGGGTTCTTGCCTGACCGCCATCGCAGCAAAATCAACCAAGGACCTCCCTACACTGACCACTCCCCTACTGCCCTTGCCCCTTTCGGGTAAGGTAGTCCTCCACTAGCTTTCCTAATTAATCAGCCAAGGGCGTCCATAAACCCTTGTGGTAGCACTGTTTTCCCGGGTGGTTCTCCATGTTCCAATTAACATAATGATCTTATCATGAACAATAAATAATAACTGATAATAAAATATAATCATGAATAAAATGTATCTCTATACCCAAAACCACATAAAGCAATAGCAGGTACTACCCGAAAATTCAGTGGTGAACAAGGTATAAAGATAGTCAAACTAGGGTAACCTATTGGGTCCCATCAAAATTAACCTATGCAGATCATTATGATTAATTAGAACATGAGTGGGTAAAAGAAGTGATCAAGGGCACAACTTGCCTGGGACTTGAGATTCCAGGTACTAGGATGATCTTCAGGTGACTCGTGACCTCACTGCTAGTCGTAGCAATACAAACAGACATAGTATAGACAAAATTAACATTACACCAAACATAAGCACAAACTGTATAATAATACTCTACGCGTCGTAACGAGATCGTAGAAACAAGAACCACTAAATTCGGAGCTACGGTTACCGAGTTATGAATTTCCGAAGATCCACGTGGTTAAATATAGAATAGACTAAGTGCAACATTTTAACCTATTTTTCATGACAAAACAAAGTTACCAGATGATAATAAATATTATTGTGAGACTAATGCAACTAGAATGGATTAAAACAGAGTTACGAATATTCAGTTATGAATTTCTGAAATTATTTAGCACCTAGAATAGATTAATTCAATTGAGCAATTTTAATTCAAGTTTCATGGTTAAACAGTGTTACTAGGTGGTTAGACAATATTAATACAAAATTAATGAAACTGGAATGGATTAATTCGGACTTAATATGAATTTTCTACGAATTAAACCAGTTTTTGTAATTATTTTTGTACTAAGAAATCATTTTTTAAATATTATTTCTCTATTTCCTAATAGTCCATGCACTGTGGACACAATATCCAGAAAAGCTAGGGTCTAAATTGCGAAACACAGGACCTATGTGCAATTACTTGTTCACTGAGGTGGACCACGGGTTGATTACTACATAGAGCAGGGGTTCTTATGCAAAATGGTTATGGCGAAGGGGTATCCGCACACGACAGCCATTGGATCATCGTCCGACAGCGCAGATTAAATCAGCCATTAACCCGAAGCGGTACACCATGCTATCCGCTAGATCTGGGATCGACCGCCCAGATTTAAAACACCGAGATCCACTCCAAACCGTTCGATCAGAGATCAACGCACCTGATTTGGTTCCCTCGAAGCGGTCCCAATATTTAATCTAGACCAGTCAACACGAGATCAACGGTCCGTGGCTCATCCACGTCATCATCCCGTAGCCACCGTTGATCTCCAGATCAATGGGCTCCATGCTTCTTCCACCTCCCGATGGTCAAGCAGGGAGGCGGCGCTCCTAGCAACCACGGCCGTGACATCGCCGCCACACCCAACCAACAGAGGAAGAAGGGAGGGATCAGAGACACTGAGACCGGCCGAGTGGCACAGGCAGGGAGCGACGACGACGGTGGCTTCTTCCCTGTACATCGGCGAGCAGCAGATTCCAAGGCTCCTCTACGACACGGCGTGGATCATTTTCATTTTGCAGCTCAGCTTTCTCTCTCTCTCTCCGTTCTTTGATTTCTTGCCGTGGCCGAGCGCCGAGCCTATGGGACGAGGGCATGCGATGCCTATTTATATATCCGAGCGAGCGAGAAAATCTGTTGCCGAGAAGTTCGGGCAGAGACCGAATCGACCAAAATCCCAACAAACTGGTCGGCCGGAACAAATTTGCAACAGACGCGAGCTAAGGAAGCTTCTGGCACATTGGGCCTGTGCGTCAGTGTCTCCAGAGCGGAAGCAAACAGGCGCGAGAAAATCGGTATGGGACGCTGGTATACGGATGAAGAACAAATAAACAAAGGAGAAAGAAAAAAACAGAAGAGGACGTGAGAGGGGATATGGGGCATGCATGTGCTGGCTTTGGAGAGCATGCGGCCAAGTGATCACGTCATGGCTGAGGTGAGGCTTCACCCTTTATTTATTTTTGTTTCCTCTTCTTCTTTTCTTTTTATTATTTCTCTATTTTCTGTTTTCATATTCCAATCTTAATTTTAAATCAGGTTTAAATTCAAATTTCGAATTAAATGTAAATGGAGTTCAGACTTCAAATCTATTTAGATGCACAACCAAAAACTCTAGCATGTAATATTATTGGTTGTCTTTTTTTTATATCAATATATTATTAATTAATTCTCTAGGATGCACAATCCATTCAAGAAATAATTCAATCAATTAATCAAAATTGAAAAAACTTCCTGTTCTCTTTTCTTAACTTTTCAAGATTCAATTATATCTCTGGAATAATCAAAATATAGTTTTATCATTTATTTATTTTGAATATCTTCAAAGGCAAGAAAATCCTTATAAATAGCCATCTTGATTTATTTTTTTAGTAAATTTTCTCAAATCCCAAAAAATGTGATTTTAGTGTGTTACAAATTCTACCCCCCCTTAAAAATAATCTCGTCCTCGAGATTTGTAAGAAAAGGGATACAATAGGTTTGGTTTAGAATTTTAGTTTCTCATTGAGTTTGGAAATCAAAAGTTTGTTCAAGTTTTTACATAGCAGTTAGTAGACGATTTGGAACATATGGATATTGTATGTCTAGCCATCTATTAGGTCAGATGAGGTACGGTTATGGCAAGTAGGGGTTGTGGCAAGGGTATAATAAGGAAAGACTTCATCCTAACCCCTGGACCTTGATTCTTATGGCGACCCAACTTGATCTTTGAATACTTGAGTTGATGCTTATCCTCCTTTGACATAGTTGGTCTTCTTTGGCCTTCATCCTTAGAGTTTCCATCCGTGTTATGGACGTATGGTTAAGATAGTTGTCGGGTGCTTGGGCTAGGTAGGCCCAACAAGGTTTACTTTGCTTTTGGGATAAATGGGTTGGGCAACCTATAACATAGGCTAGGTTGTGGTGGTTTCACAGACGAGTTGGTCTAAGACACCAATTTAGGTTTAGTACTCATCTATGTTACCAATATTAACTAACTTGTTTAAGTAACTCAATTTGGATTAGATCATGTTAGATTAGGTGAGATCTAGATCAGATTGGTATAACTAGATAATATCTATTTATTTTAGGCTAGATCATGGTTGTTACTATAGAGTGGGATAGGTATGCCAATTTGAGAGCACCTAGAGGGGGGGGTGAATAGGTGATCCTGTAAAAACTTAAACTTATAGCCACAAAACTTAGATTAAGCGTTAGCACAGTAATTGCCAAGTGGCTAGAGAGAACTCACAACACGATAACCACAAGAAAGCAATCACAGAGTTGACACGGTGGTTATCCCGTGGTTCGGCCAAGTACAAAACTTGCCTACTCCACGTTGTGGCGTCCCAACGGACGAGAGTTGCACTCAACTCCTCTCAAGTGATCCAATGATCAACTTGAATACCACGGTGTTTTTCTTTCCTTTGATCTTTTCCCGTTTGCGAGGAATCTCCACAACTTGGAGTCTCTCGCCCTTACAATTGAGTTCACAAAGAAATACGGAGTAAGGTGGGAATGAGCAACGCACACAAGACTCAAAAATCAGAGCAACAACACGCACACGAGTCGCAACAAGAGCTCGCAACGCAACACAAAGAGTTCACAACTCCACAAGAGCTCTATATGCTATCACAATGAAACGAATGCGTGAGATTGATGTCTTGGTGCTTAGAAGAGTTGTAGGAATGCTTGGTGTTCTCCTCCATGCGCCAAGGGTCCCTTTTATAGCCCCAAGGCAGCTAGGAGCCGTTGGGAACAAATCTGGAAGGCCATCTTTGCCTTCTGTCTCGTGGCGCACCGGACAGTCCGGTGCACACCGGACACTGTCCGGTGCCCGATTTGTTTCCTCAAACAGCGCATCCGACCGTTGCTGTCTGAGTCAGATCTGCGCACCGTTGGCGCACCGGACATGTCCGGTGCACACCGGACAGTCCGGTGTATCTTTCCGACCGTTGGCTCGGCCACGTGTCGCGCGCCGATCGCGCGGCCGACCGTTGGCCCGGCCGACCGTTGGCTCACCGGACAGTCCGGTGCACACCGGACGGTCCGGTGAATTTTAGCCGAAGTCGCCGGAGAAAAACCCGAGAGCGGCTGGTTTGCTCTGTGCTGGTCTGGCGCACCGGACACTGTCCGGTGCGCACCGGACAGTCCGGTGCCCCAGTCCGAAGCAGCCTTTGGCTGTACACTGCCACTCTCCACTTCTTTTCTTTTCTTCTTTCTCCTGTTTCTAACACTTAGACAAGATGTTAGTACACAAAACTAATGTACTAAGGCTTAGAAACATACCTTTACTTGTGATTTGCACTTTGTTCATTTATGGGCATATTTTCACATTTAAGCACTTGTGTTTGCACTCGATCACCAAAATACTTAGAAATGGCCCAAGGGCACATTTCCCTTTCAATCTCCCCCTTTTTGGTGATTTATGCCAACACAACATAAAGCAACTAGAACAAGTGCAAAATCACTTCAAATAAAAACTGACTTTGAGTTTTATTCAATTTTGGCATATATGGATCATCTTTTGCCACCACTTGGTTTGTTTTTGCAAATCAAACTCAAATCTCTATCTCTAAGTCAAACACACATGTTGAAGCATAAAGAGAGTCATTCAAAAGAGATTGATCAAAGATTTCAAAAACTCCCCCTAATTCCCATAATCAATACTTCTCCCCACATGAAGCCAACTTTTGACGAAAGAGACAATGCAAGAGTTTTGAACAAACCAAATACTCTATTCTACTATTTTCAAAATCTCTCAAGTGGTAGCTGATCCATTTATCACTTTGGCCTTTATTTTCTCCCCCTTTGGCATCAAGCACCAAAACGGGATCAATCTTGGCCCTTGAGCCCGTTGACTCACCAAAATCTTCAAGTAAGAGCAAATGGCAATAAGATGTCATGAGATGAACTTGGAATAAGTTACCCTCTCATCGGAGTGCAGTGGAAGTCTTTCATGGTCCAAGTCCACCTTTTCCCTTTTAATCCTCCTTCGAGACTAAAACATCAAACTCAAGCACATGGTTAGTCTCAAAGGGTCAAGTTGTAACACATCTCCCCCTAAACATGTGCATCACTTTGCAACGGACTTGTGAGGTCCAGGGAGTGTTTTTACAACTTGAGCACCATAATAACACAACAAAATGCAAAAAGGAACATGATCAAACGCATAAGTACATGTATGCTACAATTCAATCCAGGTTCCGCGAATCTATGACATTTAGCTCACTACGCAACCTGCAAAAGGTCTTCTTATCTAGAGGCTTAGTGAAGATATCGGCTAGCTGATTCTCGGTGCTAACATGAAACACTTCGATATCTCCCTTTTGCTGGTGGTCTCTCAAAAAGTGATGCCGGATGTCTATGTGCTTTGTGCGGCTGTGCTCAACAGGATTCTCCGCCATGCGGATAGCACTCTCATTGTCACATAGGAGTGGGACTTTGCTCAGATTGTAGCCAAAGTCCCGGAGGGTTTGCCTCATCCAAAGTAGTTGCGCGCAACACTGACCTGCGGCAACGTACTTGGCCTCAGCGGTGGATAGGGCAACGGAGGTTTGTTTCTTAGAGTTCCATGACACCAGGGACCTTCCTAAGAATTGGCACGTCCCCGATGTACTCTTCCTATCGACCTTACATCCGACATAGTCGGAGTCTGAGTATCCAACTAAGTCAAAGGTAGACCCCTTTGGATACCAGAGCCCGAAGCAAGGCGTAGCAACCAAATATCTAAGAATTCGCTTCACCGCCACTAAGTGACACTCCTTAGGATCGGATTGAAATCTAGCACACATGCATACGCTAAGCATAATATCCGGTCTACTAGCACATAAGTAAAGCAAAGAACCTATCATTGACCGATATGCTTTTTGATCAATGGACTTACCTCCTTTGTTGAGGTCGGTGTGTCCGTCGGTCCCCATCGGAGTCTTTGCGGGCTTGGCGTCCTTCATCCCAAACCGCTTTAGCAGATCTTGCGTGTACTTCGTTTGGGAGATGAAGGTGCCGTCCTTGAGTTGCTTCACTTGGAACCCAAGGAAGTAGTTCAACTCGCCCATCATCGACATCTCGAATTTCTGCGTCATCACCCTGCTAAACTCTTCACAAGACTTTTGGTTAGTAGAACCAAATATTATGTCATCGACATAAATTTGGCACACAAACAAATCACCATCACATGTCTTTGTAAAAAGAGTTGGATCGGCTTTCCCAACCTTGAAAGCATTAACAATTAAAAAGTCTCTAAGGCATTCATACCATGCTCTTGGGGCTTGCTTAAGTCCATAGAGCGCCTTAGAGAGCTTACACACATGGTCGGGGTATCGTTCATCCTCGAAGCCAGGGGGTTGCTCCACGTACACCTCCTCCTTGATTGGCCCGTTGAGGAAAGCGCTCTTCACATCCATTTGGTACAACCTGAAAGAATGGTGAGCGGCATATGCTAGCAAGATACGAATTGACTCTAGCCTAGCCACAGGAGCAAAAGTCTCCTCAAAGTCCAAACCTGCGACTTGGGCATAACCTTTTGCCACAAGTCGAGCCTTGTTCCTCGTCACCACCCCGTGCTCGTCCTGTTTGTTGCGGAACACCCACTTGGTTCCCACAACATTTTGCTTTGGACGAGGCACCAGTGTCCAAACTTCATTGCGCTTGAAGTTGTTGAGTTCCTCCTGCATGGCCAATACCCAGTCCGGATCTAGCAGGGCCTCCTCTACCCTGAAAGGCTCAATAGAAGAGACAAAGGAGTAATGCTCACAAAAATTAACTAATCGAGATCGAGTAGTTACTCCCTTGCTAATATCACCCAGAATTTGGTCGACGGGATGATCCCTTTGAATCATCGCTCGAACTTGGGTTGGAGGTGCCGGTTGCGCTTCTTCCTCCATCACTTGATCACCTTGTGCTCCCCCTTGATCAATCGCCTCCACTTGAGGTACCTGTACGTCACCTTCGGTTGGGGGATGCACCATAGTTGAGGAAGAAGGTTGATCTCGTTCATCTTGTTCCTGTGGCCGCACTTCTCCAATCGCCATGGTTCGTATAGCGACCGTCGGAACATCTTCTTCATCTACATCATCACAATCAACAACTTGCTCTCTTGGAGAGCCATTAGTCTCATCAAATACAACATCGCTGGAGACTTCAACCAAACCCGATGATTTGTTGAAGACTCTATACGCCTTTGTATTTGAGTCATAACCTAACAAAAACCCTTCTACAGCTTTGGGAGCAAACTTAGAATTTCTACCCTTCTTCACTAGAATGTAGCACTTGCTCCCAAATACACGAAAGTAAGATACATTGGGTTTGTTACCGGTTAGTAGCTCGTACGACGTCTTCTTGAGGAGGCGATGAAGGTAGACCCTGTTGATGGCGTGGCAAGCCGTGTTTACGGCTTCCGTCCAAAAGTACTCGGGGGTCTTGAACTCTCCTAGCATCGTCCTCGCCATGTCGATGAGCGTCCTGTTCTTCCTCTCTACCACACCATTTTGCTGTGGTGTGTAGGGAGCGGAGAACTCGTGCTTGATCCCTTCCTCTTCAAGGAACTCCTCCACTTGAAGGTTCTTGAACTCGGACCCGTTGTCGCTCCTTATCTTCTTCACCTTGAGCTCAAACTCATTTTGAGCTCTCCTGAGGAAGCGCTTGAGGGTCACTTGGGTTTCAGACTTATCCTGCAAAAAGAACACCCAAGTGAAGCGGGAAAAGTCATCAACAATAACTAGACCATACTTACTCCCTCCTATGCTCAGATAGGCGACGGGTCCGAAGAGGTCCATATGCAGCAGCTCTAGGGGTCTTGAAGTGGTCATCACGTTCTTGCTGTGATGCGCTCCTCCCACTTGTTTACCTGCTTGACAAGCTGCACAAGGTCTATCTTTTTCGAAATGCACGCTAGTCAAACCTATCACGTGTTCTCCCTTTAGAAGCTTGTGAAGGTTCTTCATCCCCACATGTGCTAAGCGGTGATGCCACAGCCAGCCCATGCTAGTCTTAGCTATTAAGCATGCATCTAGACCGGCCTCTTCTTTTGCAAAATCAACTAAATAAAGTTTGCCGTCTAATACACCCTTAAAAGCTAGTGAACCATCACTTCTTCTAAAGACAGACACATCTACATTTGTAAATAGACAGTTATATCCCATATGACATAATTGACTAACAGATAGTAAATTATATCCAAGACTCTCTACTAAAAATACATTAGAGATAGAATGCTCATTAGAAATTGCAATTTTACCTAATCCTTTTACCTTGCCTTGATTCCCATCACCGAATATAATTGAATCTTGGGAATCCTTATTCTTGACGTAGGAAGTGAACATCTTCTTCTCCCCCGTCATATGGTTTGTGCATCCGCTGTCGATAATCCAGCTTGAACCCCCGGATGCATAAACCTGCAAGGCAAATTTAGGCTTGGGACTTAGGTACCCAACTCATGTTGGGTCCTACAAGGTTAGAGCAAATATCCTTAGGGACCCAAATGCAAGTTTTGTCTCCCTTGCATTTTGCCCCTAACTTCCTAGCAACAATTTTCTTATCCTTTCTACAAATAACAAAGGAAGCATTTAAAGCACAATAAATTGTAGAAGGTTCATTCACTACTTTCCTAGGAGCATGAATAACATCCTTTCTAGGCATAGCATTTTTCCTAGACATATTTCTACCATGCATAAAGGAAGAACTATGAGCATCAAAATCATCATAAGCATTATAACCCCTATAAGCACTTCTATCATGATACAAAAAAGCATGGTTCTTTTTAGTGCTACTAGCCATAGGAGCCTTCCCTTTCTCCTTGGCGGAGATAGGAGCCTTATGGCTTGTCAAGTTCTTGACTTCTCTCTTGAAGCCAAGCCCATCCTTAATTGAGGGGTGTCTACCAACCGTGTAGGCATCCCTAGCAAATTTTAGTTTATCAAAATTACTCTTGCTAGTCTTAAGTTGAGCATTAAGACTAGCTAATTCATCATTCAATTTTGAAATAGAAACTAAGTGTTCGCTACAAGCATTAATATCAATATCCTTACACCTAGTGCAAATTTCAACATATTCAACACAAGAGTTGGATTTATTTGCTTCTACTAGTTTAGCATTTAAATCATCGTTTATGCTCTTTAAGTTAGAAATAGAATCATGGCATGTTGACACTTCACAAGCAAGCATTTCATTTCTCTTAATTTCTAATGCAAGGGATTTTTGAGCCTCTACAAACTTATCATGTTCTTCATATAACAAATCCTCTTGCTTTTCTAAAAGTATATTCTTTTCATTCAAGGCATCAATTAATTCATTAATTTTGTCTATCTTAGATCTATCTAAGCCCTTGAACAAACATGAATAATCTACTTCATCCTCATCACTAGATTCGTCCTCACTTGAAGAAGCATAGGTAGAGTTGCGAGTACATACCTTCTTCTCCCTTGCCATAAGGCATGTGTGACGCTCGTTGGGGAAGAGGGTTGATTTGTTGAAGGCGGTGGCGGCGAGTCCTTCATTGTCGGAGTCGGAAGAGGAGCAATTCGAGTCCCACTCCTTGCCTAGATGCGCCTCGCCCTTTGCCTTCTTGTAATGCTTCTTCTTTTCCCTCTTGTTTCCCTTTTCCTGGTCACTGTCATTATCGGGGCAGTTAGCAATAAAATGACCAATCTTACCGCACTTGAAGCATGAGCGCTTCCCCTTCGTCTTGGTCTTGCTTGGCTGCCCCTTGTGACCTTTCAGCACCGTCTTGAAGCGTTTGATGATGAGAGCCATCTCTTCATCATTAAGTCCGACCGCCTCAATTTGTGCCACCTTGCTAGGTAGCGCCTCCTTACTTCTTGTTGCTTTGAGAGCAAAAGGTTGTGGTTCGTTGATCGGTCCATTCAAGGCGTCGTCCACGTACCTTGCCTCCTTAATCATCATTCGCCCGCTGACGAATTTTCCTAAGACTTCTTCGGGCGACATTTTGGTGTACCTGGGATTCTCACGAATATTATTCACCAAATGAGGATCAAGAACGGTAAAGGACCTTAGCATTAGTCGGACGACGTCGTGGTCCGTCCATCGCGTGCTTCCGTAGCTCCTTATTTTGTTGATAAGGGTCTTGAGCCGGTTGTATGTTTGAGTTGGCTCCTCGCCCCTTATCATTGCGAACCGTCCAAGCTCGCCCTCCACCAACTCCATTTTGGTGAGCAAGGTAGCGTCATTTCCCTCATGAGAGATCTTGAGGGTATCCCAGATTTGCTTGGCGTTATCCAAGCCACTCACTTTGTTATATTCATCCCTGCACAATGAAGCTAGAAGAACAGTAGTAGCTTGTGCATTCTTATGGATTTGCTCATTAATGAATATAGGACTATCCGAACTATTAAAGTGCATTCCACTATCTACAATCTCCCATATACTAGGATGGAGAGAAAATAGGTGACTACGCATTTTGTGGCTCCAAAATCCGTAGTCCTCCCCATCAAAGTGTGGGGGCTTGCCGAGTGGAATGGAAAGCAAATGTGAATTTGAACTTTGCGGAATACGAGAGTAGTCAAAGGAAAAGTTAGAATTAACCGGTTTCCTTTGCTCGTAGTCGTTGTGGTCGTCGTCCTTTTGGGAAGAGGAAGATTCGTCGCTGTCGTCGTAGTAGACGATCTCCTTGATGCGCCTTGTCTTCTTCTTCTTCCCTTCCCTCCGTCTATGGCCCGAGCCGGAGTCGGTAGGCTTGTCTTCTTTGGGCTCGTTGACGAAGGATTCCTTCTCCTTGTCGTTGATCACGATTCCCTTCCCCTTAGGATCCATCTCTTCGGGCGGTTAGTCCCTTTCTTGAAGAGAACGGCTCTGATACCAATTGAGAGCACCTAGAGGGGGGGGGGTGAATAGGTGATCCTGTAAAAACTTAAACTTATAGCCACAAAACTTAGATTAAGCGTTAGCACAGTAATTGCCAAGTGGCTAGAGAGAACTCACAACACGATAACCACAAGAAAGCAATCACAGAGTTGACACGGTGGTTATCCCGTGGTTCGGCCAAGTACAAAACTTGCCTACTCCACGTTGTGGCGTCCCAACGGACGAGAGTTGCACTCAACTCCTCTCAAGTGATCCAATGATCAACTTGAATACCACGGTGTTTTTCTTTCCTTTGATCTTTTCCCGTTTGCGAGGAATCTCCACAACTTGGAGTCTCTCGCCCTTACAATTGAGTTCACAAAGAAATACGGAGTAAGGTGGGAATGAGCAACGCACACAAGACTCAAAAATCAGAGCAACGACACGCACACGAGTCGCAACAAGAGCTCGCAACGCAACACAAAGAGTTCACAACTCCACAAGAGCTCTATATGCTATCACAATGAAACGAATGCGTGAGATTGATGTCTTGGTGCTTAGAAGAGTTGTAGGAATGCTTGGTGTTCTCCTCCATGCGCCAAGGGGTCCCTTTTATAGCCCCAAGGCAGCTAGGAGCCGTTGGGAACAAATCTGGAAGGCCATCTTTGCCTTCTGTCTCGTGGCGCACCGGACAGTCCGGTGCACACCGGACACTGTCCGGTGCCCGATTTGTTTCCTCAAACAGCGCATCCGACCGTTGCTGTCTGAGTCAGATCTGCGCACCGTTGGCGCACCGGACATGTCCGGTGCACACCGGACAGTCCGGTGTATCTTTCCGACCGTTGGCTCGGCCACGTGTCGCGCGCCGATCGCACGGCCGACCGTTGGCCCGGCCGACCGTTGGCTCACCGGACAGTCCGGTGCACACCGGACGGTCCGGTGAATTTTAGCCGAAGTCGCCGGAGAAAAACCCGAGAGCGGCTGGTTTGCTCTGTGCTGGTCTGGCGCACCGGACACTGTCCGGTGCCCCAGTCCGAAGCAGCCTTTGGCTGTACACTGCCACTCTCCACTTCTTTTCTTTTCTTCTTTCTCCTGTTTCTAACACTTAGACAAGATGTTAGTACACAAAACTAATGTACTAAGGCTTAGAAACATACCTTTACTTGTGATTTGCACTTTGTTCATTTATGGGCATATTTTCACATTTAAGCACTTGTGTTTGCACTCGATCACCAAAATACTTAGAAATGGCCCAAGGGCACATTTCCCTTTCACAATTAGAACAAGATAAATCCATAAGGATGAGGTAGAATCTTTTGGGGTTAGTTAGATCTATTAGGATAACATAAAATCTTTTCAAGATAAGATGAACTTACTAAGGTAATAGAGTATCTTTTTAAGATAAGATGGATCATTTAAGATAAGAGAGAGTCTTTTAAGATAAGAGGGATCTCTATGAAATAGATACATTTTAATGGAGGATAATCTAAGTTGTTTAGTTATCTCATGAATTCTATTTATTTATATTTATACCTATACATATATGCAGATTTAATCGTGGACGTTACTCCACGACTCATCACACTCAATCAAAGATCCAAATCAAACAAGTATCATAAGAACAAACATTCAAGTTCATAGATATCTAAAAAAACTAGTTTTGTTTTTGTTCCTAAGATTAGGTCTACTATTCCTAAAGGTCACTTTAGGCACAGGATTTCAAAGTGTGAAATCCACTTTTGTCTTTAGAGTGAAAAGGTAAGAGTAATCAGAGTAAAGCAGAAATAGATAAGAAAAGATTAAGATGAGTTTAGAAAAGGATCAGAGTAGCAAAGGTAAGTAGACAATGGTTGTCCAGTTCTATCTAAGTTTCGTCCGACAGTCAACATTCCTCTGATACCACTTCTGTCACACCCGGATTTTAGGGGTCCAAAACCCGGGCGCGAACATAATCACCAGGTGTGCTGGGACCAAGTCTCACACATATGATGATTCATGGCACAAGATCGAATGTCACATCTTTACTACATAACAGGAGTTCTGTACAAAATAAATAAATAATTACATTATAAGGAGACAACGGTCCAGCAACCCAAAGTTGACTGGGAGACGACGACCTAGACCTCTCACGAACACATCGCAGCATCCTCCATGCGCCTCATCCTGTGGTACCTGTTCTTGACCTGTGGGGGGGGTGAGACAGCAAGAGTGAGCTCACATACGTTCATCGCTCAACAAGTTGTGGGGAATAATGTGCATGAACTCGCCAAAGGTGGGAGCTCACGTGAAGTGTAAGGCTTACCAAAGAGGATGGTTAGAGCTGAGCATTGCTTTTAAAGTTGGTCAAAATTTTATTAGCAATTACTAAGTATAAGTAAATACCAGCCCAATTAAGTAGTAGAACAAAAGTAACAACCTCACATGCGATGCAATGCATATGACAAATTGAGTTTAGGTTCCATAATTTAATCATGTGAGTGTCCGCTTTGTAATACCCAAAAATGTAAGATGAAAGCATAGTTGAGATACATACATGGTCTTTGCCTATGTTTATTGTAACATGTGAACCAACACCTCAAAAGTCATTAATTAATTAGTGACACTTAAAGTAATTTGTGCATCATGCTGTGATTTCTTTGTTTGTGCATTCACTCATAAAGATAATGATAAAAGAAATATGCAAATGGTAAAATCAATAAAATATAATTATGTTAATGTTGTGAATTGAGACTTAATTTACAATTCTAGAAATTGGAGAAGTAAAGGAAAACTACTATACAAAATAAAACAAAATATGGGATAAATGAAACCTTGCCATGATGGTTTGACCAAACTACACAATTAAAATGGGTTCAAATTCCCAAATAGGTTTGAATTCAAATTTGGATTTAAAGGAATTAAGGATAAAAGAAAACAGAAAATAAAATCCAAAAAAAAAGGAAAACATGGCAACTGGGCTCACTGCTGGGATTTCGGCCCACCTAGTGATTTCCTCGCGCCAGCCCGCTACACCGAATCCGTGAGTGCGCCGACAGGTGGGGCCACGTTGTCATCTCTCTCCCTCGCAACCGAGCGCGAAGTCTTCGCCGCAACGACCGCCGCGAGAACGCCGGAGCTGCTAGTGGCCGAACCCTCCGAACCGCGCGGCGTACGACCCGGTACTACGCCCTGCTCACCATTTAATAGCCGGGTCTTTCCCCTCCTCTCCTCCCCAATTCCACGCGCGCCGCCATTGTGGGAGTGTGCCGCCGTCGGGTAGACTCCCTTCTGGTCGTCCTCTGGCCTTGGACCTGAGATCAGGAGCTCCTTCGGAACCCAAGGAAGGTAGCCGTGGCCAAGCCATTCGGGGATTGCCGTCAACGCCGTCGGAATTCCTCGCCGCTGTGACATTGCTGTGGTCGGCCCGCTCTGCGCCGTGGCCAGCCCCTCTCTGGCGCTCAACCACGGTAATCCCAACCATCATTCTCCTCGCCATGTCCTTCTCAACATCTAGCACTGGTCAATTTGGGATCGGGAGGTGTTGGTGGCCGGATTTTGCCCTCGCCGGCGAGCTGGCCGCTGCGGGAGCCGCGTACCGTCGCCTGGGGGCGCTCGGGTTGGGGAGAAGGGCGCGGACCGTCGATCCCACGGTCGACGGATCGGATCAGCCCACGCGTACCCGTTCGGTAGGATGTATCCTGCGCGTCGATCTGCGATCGTAGGGCTGTTACGCCATCAGTGTTATTTAGAGTCTGGACCGTTGGATTGTGATCGAACGATCTAGGGCGCTTGCTGGTTTATAATGGGCGAGATCTGATCCTGGCCATTGGTTCTGATCGTGCGGTCTGGAGCGCACGATACCCCTTCGTGGGGCATTTTTCTAAAGAGACCCTGACTAAAACAGAAAACAACCCGTCGTCCACCGCGGGTAGAATCTGAGTCTGGGATATTTTTATACATTAGTCCCTGTGTTTCTCTGTTATTGGCGCCCAGTCCAGGAAGTTAAGAAATCAGATAAAAGGTTTTAGAAAATGACTTTTAATGCAAAAATAAAGGCTAGAATTGGTTTAATTCATAAGAAATTCATATGAAGTCCAAATTAATCCATTCCAATTCCTATAATCCTATAATAATGTTGTTTATTACCCTGTATCTTTGTTTTGACATGAAAATGGTATTAAAATTTATCTCTTGATTAATCTCGTATCAAATACATAAAACCTTAGGAAATTCATAACTTAATAACCGTAGCTCCGAATTTAGTGATTCTTATTCCTACGACCTCGTAGCAACGCGTAGATTATTATTATTCAGTTCATTCTTATGTTTGGTGTAATGTTAATTTTTGCCTATACAATGTTTGTTTGTATTGCTACGACTAGAGCGAGGTCACGAGTCACCTGAAGATCATCCTGGTACCTGGAATCTCAAGTCTCAGGCAAGTTGTGCCCTTGATCACTTCTTTTACCTACTCATGTTCTGATTAATCATAATGATCTGCATAGGTTAATTTTGATGGGACCCAATAGGTCACCCTAGTTTGTTCATCCTGAATACCTTGTTTACCCCTGAATCACTTGGGTAGTTCTGCTACTGCTTTATATGGTTTTGGGTTAATATTTCATTACATCTATGTTCCAATTATGTTGTTATTCTATTTATGTTCATGACAAGATCATTAAATGTTAATTGGAACATAGAGCTTAACTTGAGAACCACGTGCCACCACAAGGGTTTAATGGGACGCCCTTGGCTGACTAATTAGGAAAGCTAGTGGAGGACTACCTTACCCGAAAGGGGCAAGGGCAGTAGGGGAGTGGTCAGTGTAGGGAGGCCCTCGGGAGGATTTTGCTGCGATGGCGGTCCTGCAAGGGATTCCTGCATTGGAGCTTCCTATAAACTGTAGCGGGTTTTCTGAAGCTAGTGGAACTTTGTAAAGGCCTCGTAGTGTTACCCTGCCTCGCCTCCTCGGTAGAGGTGTATGGGAAGTCGCGATTCCTTGGCAGATGGGTAACATGACTTGTGGGTAAAGGGTACCACCTCTGCAGAGTGTAAAACTGGTATACTAGCCGAGCTCACGGTCATGAGCAGCTCAGGACTCTCTGATGATTAATTTATGGAACTTAAATTCAATTTGTCATATGCATTGCATCGCAGGTGATGTTGTTACTTCTGTTCTACTATTTAATTGGGTTGGTATTTACTTATACTTAGTAATTGCTAATAAAATTTTGACCAACTTTAAAAGCAATGCTCAGCTCTAACCATCCGCTTTGGTAAGCCTTACACTTCACGTGAGCTCCCACCTTTGGCGAGTTCATGCACATTATTCCCCACAACTTGTTGAGCGATGAACGTATGTGAGCTCACTCTTGCTGTCTCACACCCCCCCCCACAGGTCAAGAACAGGTACCGAAGGATGAGGCGCATGGAGGATGCTGTGATGTGTTCGTGAGAGGTCTAGGTCGTCGTCTCCCAGTCAACTTTGGGTTCCTGGATCGTTTCCTCATATGATGTAATTATTTAATTATTTTGTACAGAACTCCTATTATATAGTAAAGATGTGACATTTGATCCTGTGCCACTATGCATCATATGTGTGAGACTTGGTCCCAGCACACCTGGTGTTTATGTTTACGCCCGGGCTTTGGACCCCTAAAACCCGGGTGTTACAGAGCCGCTCATGACCGTGAGCACGGCTAGTATACCAGTTTTACACTCTGCAGAGGTTGCGCATCTTTACCCATAGGTCATGTTACCCATCTGCCAAGGGATCGTGACTTCCCATACACCTCTACCGAGGAGGCGAGGCAGGGTAACACTACGAGGCCTTTATAAAGTTCCACTAGCTTCAGAAAACCCGCTACAGTTTATAGGAAGCTCCAATGCAGGGTTCTTGCCTGACCGCCATCGCAGCAAAATCAACCAAGGACCTCCCTACACTGACCACTCCCCTACTACCCTTGCCCCTTTCGGGTAAGGTAGTCCTCCACTAGCTTTCCTAATTAATCAGCCAAGGGCGTCCATAAACCCTTGTGGTAGCACTGTTTTCCCGGGTGGTTCTCCATGTTCCAATTAACATAATGATCTTATCATGAACAATAAATAATAACTGATAATAAAATATAATCATGAATAAAATGTATCTCTATACCCAAAACCACATAAAGCAATAGCAGGTACTACCCGAAAATCCAGTGGTGAACAAGGTATAAAGATAGTCAAACTAGGGTAACCTATTGGGTCCCATCAAAATTAACCTATATAGATCATTATGATTAATTAGAACATGAGTGGGTAAAATAAGTGATCAAGGGCACAACTTGCCTGGGACTTGAGATTCCAGGTACTAGGATGATCTTCAGGTGACTCGTGACCTCACTGCTAGTCGTAGCAATACAAACAGACATGGTATAGACAAAATTAACATTACACCAAACATAAGCACAAACTGTATAATAATACTCAACGCGTCGTAACGAGATCGTAGAAACAAGAACCACTAAATTCGGAGCTACGGTTATCGAGTTATGAATTTCCGAAGATCCACGTGGTTAAATATAGAATAGACTAAGTGCAACATTTTAACCTATTTTTCATGACAAAACAAAGTTACCAGATGATAATAAATATTATTGTGAGACTAATGCAACTAGAATGGATTAAAACAGAGTTACGAATATTCAGTTATGAATTTCTGAAATTATTTAGCACCTAGAATAGATTAATTCAATTGAGCAATTTTAATTCAAGTTTCATGGTTAAACAGTGTTACTAGGTGGTTAGACAATATTAATACAAAATTAATGAAACTGGAATGGATTAATTCGGACTTAATATGAATTTTCTACGAATTAAACCAGTTTCTGTAATTATTTTTGTACTAAGAAATCATTTTTAAATATTATTTCTCTATTTCCTAATAGTCCATGCACTGCAGACACAATATCCAGAAAATCTAGGGTCTAAATTGCGAAACACAGGACCTATGTGCAATTACTTGTTCACTGAGGTGGACCGCGGGTTGATTACTACATAGAGCAGGGATTCTTATGCAAAATGGTTATGGCGAAGGGGTATCCGCACACGACAGCCATTGGATCATCGTCCGACGGTGCAGATTAAATCAGCCATTAACCCGAAGCGGTACACCATGCTATCCGCTAGATCTGGGATCGACCGCCCAGATTTAAAACACCGAGATCCACTCCAAACCGTTCGATCAGAGATCAACGAACCTGATTTGGTTCCCTCGAAGCGGTCCCAATATTTAATCTAGACCAGTCAACACGAGATCAACGGTCCGTGGCTCATCCACGTCATCATCCCGTAGCCACCGTTGATCTCCAGATCAATGGGCTCCATGCTTCTTCCACCTCCCGATGGTCAAGCAGGGAGGCGGCGCTCCTAGCAACCACGGCCGTGACATCGCCGCCACGCCCAACCAACAGAGGAAGAAGGGGGGATCAGAGACACTGAGACCGGCCGAGTGGCACAGGCAGGGAGCGACGACGACGGTGGCTTCTTCCCTGTACATCGGCGAGCAGCAGATTCCAAGGCTCCTCTACGACACGGCGTGGATCATTTTGCAGCTCAGCTTTCTCTCTCTCTCCGTTCTTTGATTTCTTGCCGTGGCCGAGCGCCGAGCCTATGGGACGAGGGCATGCGATGCCTGTTTATATATCCGAGCGAGCGAGAAAATCTGTTGCCGAGAAGTTCGGGCAGAGGCCGAATCGGCCAAAATCCCAACAAACTGGTCGGACGGAACAAATTTGCAACAGACGCGAGCTAAGGAAGCTTCTGGCACATTGGGCCTGTGCGTCAGTGTCTCCAGAGCGGAAGCAAACAGGCGCGAGAAAATCGGTATGGGACGCTGGTATATGGCTGAAGAACAAATAAACAAAGGAGAAAGAAAAAAAACAGAAGAGGACGTGGGAGGGGATATGGGGCATGCATGTGCTGGCTTTGGAGAGCATGCGGCCAAGTGATCACGTCATGGCTGAGGTGAGGCTTCACCCTTTATTTATTTTTGTTTCCTCTTCTTCTTTTCTTTTTATTATTTCTCTATTTTCTGTTTTCATATTCCAATCTTAATTTTAAATCAGGTTTAAATTCAAATTTCGAATTAAATGTAAATGGAGTTCAGACTTCAAATCTATTTAGATGCACAACCAAAAACTCTAGCATGTAATATTATTGGTTGTCTTTTTTTATATCAATATATTATTAATTAATTCTCTAGGATGCACAATCCATTCAAGAAATAATTCAATCAATTAATCAAAATTAAAAAAAACTTCCTGTTCTCTTTTCTTAACTTTTCAAGATTCAATTATATCTTTGGAATAATCAAAATATAGTTTTATCATTTATTTATTTTGAATATCTTCAAAGGCAAGAAAATCCTTATAAATAGCCATCTTGATTTATTTTTTGAGTAATTTTTCTCAAATCCCAAAAAATGTGATTTTAGTGTGTTACAAATTCTACCCCCTTAAAAATAATCTCGTCCTCGAGATTTGTAAGAAAAGGGATACAATAGGTTTGGTTTAGAATTTTAGTTTCTCATTGGGTTTTGGAAATCAAAAGTTTGTTCAAGTTTTTACATAGCAGTTAGTAGACGATTTGGAACATATTGTATGTCTAGCCATCTATTAGGTCAGATGAGGTACGGTTATGGCAAGTAGGGGTTGTGGCAAGGGTATAATAAGGAAAGACTTCATCCTAACCCCTGAACCTTGATTCTTATGGCGACCCAACTTGATCTTTGAATACTTGAGTTGATGCTTATCCTCCTTTGACATAGTTGGTCTTCTTTGGCCTTCATCCTTAGAGTTTCCATCCGTGTTATGGACGTATGGTTAAGATAGTTGTCGGGTGCTTGGGCTAGGTAGGCCCAACAAGGTTTACTTTGCTTTTGGGATAAATGGGTTGGGCAACCTATAACATAGGCTAGGTTGTGGTGGTTTCACAGACGAGTTGGTCTAAGACACCAATTTAGGTTTAGTACTCATCTATGTTACCAATATTAACTAACTTGTTTAAGTAACTCAATTTGGATTAGATCATGTTAGATTAGGTGAGATCTAGATCAGATTGGTATAACTAGATAAGATCTATTTATTTTAGGCTAGATCATGGTTGTTACTGTAGAGTGGGATAGGTATGCCAATTAGAACAAGATAAATCCATAAGGATGAGGTAGAATCTTTTGGGGTTAGTTAGATCTATTAGGATAACATAAAATCTTTTCAAGATAAGATGAACTTACTAAGGTAATAGAGTATCTTTTTAAGATAAGATGGATCATTTAAGATAAGAGAGAGTCTTTTAAGATAAGAGGGATCTCTATGAAATAGATACATTTTAATGGAGGATAATCTAAGTTGTTTAGTTATCTCATGAATTCTATTTATTTATATTTATACCTATACGTATATGCAGATTTAATCGTGGACGTTACTCCACGACTCATCACACTCAATCAAAGATCCAAATCAAACAAGTATCATAAGAACAAACATTCAAGTTCATAGATATCTAAAAAAACTAGTTTTGTTTTTGTTCCTAAGATTAGGTCTCCTATTCCTAAAGGTCACTTTAGGCACAGGATTTCAAAGTGTGAAATCCACTTTTGTCTTTAGAGTGAAAAGGTAAGAGTAATCAGAGTAAAGCGGAAATAGATAAGAAAAGATTAAGATGAGTTTAGAAAAGGATCAGAGTAGCAAAGGTAAGTAGACAATGGTTGTCCAGTTCTATCTAGGTTTCGTCCTACAGTCAACATTCCTCTGATACCACTTCTGTCACACCCGGATTTTAGGGGTCCAAAACCCGGGCGCGAATATAATCACCAAGTGTGCTGGGACCAAGTCTCACACATATGATGATTCATGGCACAAGATCGAATGTCACATCTTTACTACATAACAGGAGTTATGTACAAAATAAATAAATAATTACATTATAAGGAGACAACGGTCCAGCAACCCAAAGTTGACTGGGAGACGACGACCTAGACCTCTCACGAATAAATCGCAGCATCCTCCACGCGCCTCATCCTGTGGTACCTGTTCTTGACCTGTGGGGGGGTGTGAGACAGCAAGAGTGAGCTCACATAAGTTCATCGCTCAACAAGTTGTGGGGAATAATGTGCATGAACTCGCCAAAGGTGGGAGCTCACGTGAAGTGTGTAACACCCGGTTTTAAGGAACAAAGCCGGGTGCATCTCATACATGCGCCAAGAAGACAACATATATAATAACAGAGTGTATAGAGATAAATGTCATAAAACATCAGAGTAATTATTACATAGCGGAAGACTTATTACAAAATAAAGGAATAAATGTAAAACGAACTAAGGATCGTCGGCGCCAATGTCGACCGAGACACGCCACCTAGATCAGATCGAACTCCTCAGTGTTAGGCGGCTCCTCTTCGACCACCTGCTCTTCTCCTGTGGGGGGGGTGTGAGACAGCAAGAGTGAGCTCACATACGTTCATAGCTCAACAAGTCGTGGGGAATAATGTGGCATGAACTCACCAAAGGTGGGAGTTCATGTAGTGTAAGGCTGATCAATGAAATAGAGGTTGAGGCTGAGCATTGCTTTTATAAGTTGGTCAAAATTTTATTAGCAATTACTAAGTGTAAGTAAATACCAAACCTTAATAATAATAAAGAACAGTAATAGTAAAATAATCCCAAATGCGATGCAAATGTCAAATTGAATTTAAGTTCCATAATTAATCATGTGAGGGTCCGAGCCGCTCTTGACCGTGAGCACGGCTAGTATACTAGTTTTACACTCTGCAGAGGTTGCGCATCTTTACCCACAAGTCGTGTATCCCATGTCGCCTGGGTTTGCAAGGCCCTTAGACACTACCGAGGTGAATGGCTAGGGATCCACTACGAGGCCTTTACAAAGTTCCACTAGCTTCCGAAAACCCGCTACAGTTTATAGGAAGATCCAGTACAGGGTTCCTGGCTGACAGCCATCGCAGCAAAATCAACCAGGGACCTCCCCGCACTGACCTCTCCCCTACTGCCCTTGCCCCTTTCGGGTAAGGTAGTCTTCCACTAGCTTTCCTAATTAGTCAGCCAAGGGCGTCCCATTATACCCTTGTGGTAGCACTGTTTTCCCGGGTGGTCGCTCCATGTTCCCATTAATTTAATGATCTTAACATGAACAGTAATAATAACAAGATAATAACAGAATAATCATGAATAGTGTATCTCCATACCCAATCCACATAAAGCAATAGCAAGTACTACCCAAAAATGTTTCAGGGGTGAACAAGGTATAGAGGTAATCAAAACTGGGGTAACATAATGGCTCCCATCAAAATTAACCTATGCAGATCATTAAAATTAATAAGAACATGGCTGGGAAAGTAAGTGATCAAGGGCACAACTTGCCTGGCACTTGAGAATCCAGGTACCAACTTGCTTTTCAGATGATACGTGTCCTCGCGCTAGTCGTAGCAATAAAACCAACATGGTATAGATAAAATTAACATCACACCAAACATAAGAACAAACTGAATAATAATAATCTACGCGTAGCTACGAGACTAACGCAACTTGAACGAATCAAATCGGAGTTAAAACGGGGGAGTTATGAATTTCCTAAGGTTTTATGTATTTGATATAAGATTAATTAGGAAATGAATTTTGTGGTGACATTCATGTCAAAACAGAGGTACTAATTGATAAACAATAATATTACAAAATTATAGGAATTGGAATTAATTAATTTGGACTCCATACGAATTTTCTATGAATTAATCAAGTTATAGGAATTGTTTTTATGTTAAAAATTCATTTCTATAATTATTTAACTGATTTCCTCGGATCTCTGGACTGCGCACCAAAATTCAGGAAATGCAGGGGCCCCTGCGCAAAGATCCTAAGACACAGTGCACAGCGACAAGGGATGGCGGGTTGATTTTAATGAACTATAGGGGCTCTTTTGTATAACGGTAAGGCCAAAGGGGTATCCTTGAATCCTAGCCATCTGATCTGATTCGGACGGCCCAGATTAAATCTAGGTTCCAGCCAACCGGTATGCAGCCATAGCCCCACGATCCGAGATGGGCGGCAATGATTTTATGATGTCTGATCTCGCGCAAGCCACACGATCAAGATCCGAGGGCCATCCTACCATCTAATCTACATCGTCCAACAAAAAAAATCAATGGCACACAGCCATCCTCCACCCCTCGACTGCCCAGAGCACGGCGCCGCCGCCCCAATCTCACGGCGGTCGCCATGGTCGGCTACAGGTAGTTCGCCCCCCCTGGTGATCGAACACGACAGGAATAGGTGCTACATATCGCGGACAACAAGACGAACTAGATGGGGGCATCCATACCTCCGATTGTAGCAACGCTGGGGCTATCAACGGTGGGGAGCGGATTAGCGGCGGCGTCAGACTAACGGCGAGAAATTGATGGCGCCTCCGATCGCTTCTTCGCCCGCGAAGACCCTGCGCCCAACCCAAGAACCTCGCCAAGCATCCTGGGGAGACACCGAGGCTTCCAGATGACGGGCGAGGACTTACTGGTGAGGGCGCGGCGCGGTAGGGCGTAGAGGCGCAACTGGAGAGGCGGAGGGAGGAGCAGAGTGGCAGAGGCCCGACGGAGAAGTCAAGGGCACAAGGCAAGATCCGGAATCGGGATCAGCGGCCGATCAGGATTCGAGGTTGGGGGTGAAGCCGAGTCTACGCGGATGGCGAGAAACACGGCCGGGAGAATCAAGAACAGAGGCGGATGGAAACCAATGTTTATGCAGCCGGAGAAGGGAGATCGGTTGCGCGCATGGCGGAGTTCGTTTCTGGGTCAGCGCTGTTCTTCTGTGTATGGTCCAAGGAGCAAGGTCGATCTGGTAGCGTTCAGCCGCGATTCCTGGCGGCAACAACGCATTTTGCCGAGCTTGCGCGATTTCTGCGTGAGATGGAGAAGACACACCTGACTAGCGGGTCCCACACGTCAAACACCCAGCGCCCAGGCGGCTTCCGGTTCAACGGGGAAGAGGACCCGACAGGTGGGCCCCACCCGGCATTGAGTGCGCAAGCTGGCTGGCGCCCCGGCCCCAGCTGTCGGCGCACGGACAGGGGTGGGCTGCGCGGATGGTGCTAGGTAGTGGGCCGAAAGTCATGGAAGCGAGCCCAATTAGGTTTTAGTCTTTTTTTTTCTTTTTATTTTCTTTTCTCTCTCTTTTCAAATTCAAGTTGTGTTCAAATTTAATTCAAACTCTTGTGACCAAATAATCTCAGACGATATTGTGCCATAAGCAGTACTACTTTGAAGATATATTATTATTTATATTATTTTTATATCTTTTCTCTTTTTGGTTTCACTTCTAGAATTTCTTTTCCAAACTCTAGAATTTCTTTTAGGATTTAACTTCCCATTGGGGTATTAACATAATTAATAATATTTTTTATTTATTTACCATATTTTTATATCATCACAAAATGCACACAAAGTAAGATCCAGCATGATGCACAGGTTATTTAGGTGTTCTTGGTTCTAATTACCCACTTTTAACTAGTGTTGATCACATGCAATGAATAGTAGAGGCCACAAACTAATGGGTTTAACTCTATCCACTTTTATTACACTTTTGAGTATTACAAATCCTACCCCCCTTAAAAATAATCTCGTCCTCGAGATTTAGGCAGATCTAGAGAAAAGGTGGGGAAAATCTATACGAAGCTCTTCTTCTCTTTCCCAAGTTGCTTCGTCTTCATTGTGGTGGCTCCCTTGCACTTTGCACATCTTTATAACCTTATTCCTCGTAACCCGAGTCAAAGTATCCAAAATCTTGATGGGGTACTCAGCATAAGTCAGATCCTCTTGAACACTAAGGTCTTCCATTGGTAACTGTTCTTCAGGCACCCTGAGACATTTCTTCAGCTGAGATACATAAAATACATTGTGAACATCCGCAAGACGATCCGGTAACTCCAATTGGTATGCAACTTCTCCCACTCGCTTTAAGATTAAAAAGGGTCCAATAAAGCGAGGGGACAATTTGCCCGTAACTTTAAACCTCCTCATTCCACGAAGTGGTGACATCTTGAGGTACACATAACCTCCATTCTCAAATTCCAGTGGTCTCCCTCTATTATCAGCATAGTTCTTTTGCCTGGTCTGAGCTATCCTCAAATTCTCCCAAATTATACAGACTTGTTCTTCTGCCTCTTGAATAAGTTCACGTCCAAAGAACCGTCTTCCTCTAGTCTGGTTCAAAATAGAGGAGTCCTGTATTTCCTGTCATATAGAGTCTCGAACGGTGACATCTTTGAGACTGGCCTGGTAACTATTATATGAGAACTCAGCATAAGGTAGACTCTTGTTCCAACTACTACCATGCTGAAGGGCACAAGCTCTCAACATGTCCTCCAACACTTGATTAGTCCTTCCAGACTGTCCATCAGTCTGAGGTAGGCCGAACTAAAATTCAACTTCGCATCCGTATTCTCATGAAAACTTTTCCAAAATCTGGGGGTAAACCATGATTCTCTATCCAAAATGATCTTCTTCGGTACACCGTGTAGAGACATAATCCGAGCTATATATAACTCTACCAATTGAGATACCTTATAAGTAGTCTTGACCGGAATGAATTGAGCCACTTTGGCCAGTTTATCCACAATAACCCATATAGATTCATATTCTTTCGAGGTGCAAGGCAATCCAGTAATGAAGTCCATACCAATCTCTTTCCACTCCCACTCGGGTATCTTTAGTGGGTATAATAGTCCAGCTTGTCTTTGGCGTTCGGCCTTAACTCTTTGACACACATCGCACATAACCACATGTGCAGCCACATCTCTCTTTAATCCATACCACCAACACTTCCGCTTCAAATCCGGATACATCTTGGTACTCCCAGGGTGGATAGAATAAACTGAATCATGTGCCTCCTTCAATATGGTTTCCCGAAGACTATCAATATCGGGAACACAGATCTGATTCTTGAACCATATCGTGCCTTGTTCATCCTCCGTGAACTCCGGGCCTCTACCTTCAGTAATAAGATCCTTGACCTCTTGAATCTTAGCATCACCAACCTGACCTTTACGAATTTCTTGTTCCAAGGTAGGTTCCAATTCAATAGTCACCCCTTCCGTATGTGTAACGATTCCCAGGTTGAGTCTCTCAAAATCTTTTGCTAATTCATCAGGTAGCTGGACAACGAAAGCGGAGTGAACATGTTCCTTCCGACTCAAGGCATCTGCAACCAAATTTGCCTTGCCTGGGTGATAGTGAATCTCCAAATCATAATCTTTAATGAGCTCCAACCAACGGCGTTGCCTAAGGTTGAGATCCTTTTGAGTGAATATGTACTTCAAACTCTTGTGATCCGTGTATACTTGGCACTTAGTTCCCATAATGTAGTGTCTCCAAATCTTCAGTGCATGCACAACTGCTGCCAATTCCAAGTCATGAGTGGGGTAATTCAATTCATGTTTCCGCAACTGACGAGATGCATAGGCAATCACATGACCATCTTGCATAAGCACACATCCAAGTCCTTGGCCACATGCATCACAGTAAATGTCAAATCCCTTCTGCAGATCTGGCATAATCAATACTGGTGGAGACATCAATCTCTCCTTCAATTGATCAAAACTCTCTTGGCATTTCTCATCCCACTTGAATTCTCTTCCTTTCTCCAAAAGCGATGTCATGGGCTTAGCAATCTTAGAAAATCCTTAAATAAATCTCCGATAATATCCTGCGAGTCCCAAGAAACTCCGAATATCCGTAACTCTAGTGGGTATGCTCCACGCCACTATCTCCTTGACTTTAGCAGGATCCACTGATATCCCTCCATTAGAAATAATATGTACAAGGAATGACACCTCGTCAATCCAGAACTCGCATTTGCTATACTTGGCGTAGAGTTGATTATCTCTTAGCTTCTGTAGCACCAATCTCAAGTGTTCTTCATGATCACTTTCACTCTTAGAATAGATAAGAATATCTTCGATAAATACTACGACGAATCTGTCCAAATACTCCATAAACACCTTATTCATCAAATTCATGAAGTAAGCTGGTGCATTGGTTAGTCCAAATGACATAACAGTAAACTCATATAATCCATATCGAGTCGAGAAAGCCGTCTTGGGGATATCCGATGGTCTAATCTTCATCTGATGGTAACCGGATCGGAGATCAATCTTCGAGAATACTCTAGCACCTCTCATCTGATCAAATAAATCTTCAATACGGGGCAACGGATACTTGTTCTTCACTGTAACATCATTAAGAGATCTATAATCCACACACATCCGCTGCGATCCATCCTTCTTCTGTACAAACAAGACCGGTGCTCCCCAAGGTGAGGAACTCGGACGAATGTAACCGGCCTCTTGTAACTCCGTCAACTGCTTCTTCAGTTCCTTCAACTCCTCTACGGACATTCTATATGGTCGTTTAGAAATAGGGGCGGTTCCAGGTAAGAGATCAATAACAAACTCAACTTCTCTATCAGGTGGCATCCCTGGTAACTCCTCTGGAAAGACATCCGGAAAATCTCTAACCACCCGGATGTTGTCTCCAACAAACTCCTCAGGCATGAAGAACATTGCACGCATGGATGAGGAGGTTACTGCAATATTAACTTGAAACCTTTCTCCTTTAGTGGTAGTGAGTTCCACGGTACCTCTACCACATGCTATAACGGCCTTTGCCTTTCTTAGCCATGACATACCAAGGATCACGTCTATAGTGCTCTCTTCTAACACTATAGGGATAGTCCATCTGGGTTAGAAATACAGGGTAAGAAAGGAAGAATTGTAGACAAGGCGAGTAGTTACTAGAAATGTTACTGCGGGGGATTTATTAGCTAAGTAGATTAGTGTGTTATCCACTAAAGCTAATACATTACCTTATGGTGGTACATGCTAAGATGCCCGTCTATACCATTTCAATCAATCAAAGAAGCAAATCAGGCACTGATCATCAGAACAATCAACCAACATTTTTAATAGAGAAAATAATTTTAAATTTTTTTTTAGGTCTCCTATCCCTTAAGAAGGTCATAATGGTAGGGATTCCAAGGTATGAAATCCATCTTGTCTCAGAGTAGAAAAGGTAAGAATGGTCAGAGTAGAACAGTAGAAGGTGAGACAGGATCAAGATAAGTGTAGAAAGAATCATAGTAAGGTGAGTATAGAATGAATCAGAATGAGATAAATAGGTGAGGGTTGTCCCTTTCTATCTAGGTTTCGTCCTACAGTCAACATTGCCTCTGATACCACTTCTGTAACACCCGGTTTTAAGGAACAAAGCCGGGTGCATCTCATACATGCGCCAAGAAGACAACATATATAATAACAGAGTGTATAGAGATAAATGTCATAAAACATCAGAGTAATTATTACATAGCGGAAGACTTATTACAAAATAAAGGAATAAATGTAAAACGAACTAAGGATCGTCGGCGCCAATGTCGACCGAGACACGCCACCTAGATCAGATCGAACTCCTCAGTGTTAGGCGGCTCCTCTTCGACCACCTGCTCTTCTCCTGTGGGGGGGGTGTGAGACAGCAAGAGTGAGCTCACATACGTTCATAGCTCAACAAGTCGTGGGGAATAATGTGGCATGAACTCACCAAAGGTGGGAGTTCATGTAGTGTAAGGCTGATCAATGAAATAGAGGTTGAGGCTGAGCATTGCTTTTATAAGTTGGTCAAAATTTTATTAGCAATTACTAAGTGTAAGTAAATACCAAACCTTAATAATAATAAAGAACAGTAATAGTAAAATAATCCCAAATGCGATGCAAATGTCAAATTGAATTTAAGTTCCATAATTAATCATGTGAGGGTCCGAGCCGCTCTTGACCGTGAGCACGGCTAGTATACTAGTTTTACACTCTGCAGAGGTTGCGCATCTTTACCCACAAGTCGTGTATCCCATGTCGCCTGGGTTTGCAAGGCCCTTAGACACTACCGAGGTGAATGGCTAGGGATCCACTACGAGGCCTTTACAAAGTTCCACTAGCTTCCGAAAACCCGCTACAGTTTATAGGAAGATCCAGTACAGGGTTCCTGGCTGACAGCCATCGCAGCAAAATCAACCAGGGACCTCCCCGCACTGACCTCTCCCCTACTGCCCTTGCCCCTTTCGGGTAAGGTAGTCTTCCACTAGCTTTCCTAATTAGTCAGCCAAGGGCGTCCCATTATACCCTTGTGGTAGCACTGTTTTCCCGGGTGGTCGCTCCATGTTCCCATTAATTTAATGATCTTAACATGAACAGTAATAATAACAAGATAATAACAGAATAATCATGAATAGTGTATCTCCATACCCAATCCACATAAAGCAATAGCAAGTACTACCCAAAAATGTTTCAGGGGTGAACAAGGTATAGAGGTAATCAAAACTGGGGTAACATAATGGCTCCCATCAAAATTAACCTATGCAGATCATTAAAATTAATAAGAACATGGCTGGGAAAGTAAGTGATCAAGGGCACAACTTGCCTGGCACTTGAGAATCCAGGTACCAACTTGCTTTTCAGATGATACGTGTCCTCGCGCTAGTCGTAGCAATAAAACCAACATGGTATAGATAAAATTAACATCACACCAAACATAAGAACAAACTGAATAATAATAATCTACGCGTAGCTACGAGACTAACGCAACTTGAACGAATCAAATCGGAGTTAAAACGGGGGAGTTATGAATTTCCTAAGGTTTTATGTATTTGATATAAGATTAATTAGGAAATGAATTTTGTGGTGACATTCATGTCAAAACAGAGGTACTAATTGATAAACAATAATATTACAAAATTATAGGAATTGGAATTAATTAATTTGGACTCCATACGAATTTTCTATGAATTAATCAAGTTATAGGAATTGTTTTTATGTTAAAAATTCATTTCTATAATTATTTAACTGATTTCCTCGGATCTCTGGACTGCGCACCAAAATTCAGGAAATGCAGGGGCCCCTGCGCAAAGATCCTAAGACACAGTGCACAGCGACAAGGGATGGCGGGTTGATTTTAATGAACTATAGGGGCTCTTTTGTATAACGGTAAGGCCAAAGGGGTATCCTTGAATCCTAGCCATCTGATCTGATTCGGACGGCCCAGATTAAATCTAGGTTCCAGCCAACCGGTATGCAGCCATAGCCCCACGATCCGAGATGGGCGGCAATGATTTTATGATGTCTGATCTCGCGCAAGCCACACGATCAAGATCCGAGGGCCATCCTACCATCTAATCTACATCGTCCAACAAAAAAAATCAATGGCACACAGCCATCCTCCACCCCTCGACTGCCCAGAGCACGGCGCCGCCGCCCCAATCTCACGGCGGTCGCCATGGTCGGCTACAGGTAGTTCGCCCCCCCTGGTGATCGAACACGACAGGAATAGGTGCTACATATCGCGGACAACAAGACGAACTAGATGGGGGCATCCATACCTCCGATTGTAGCAACGCTGGGGCTATCAACGGTGGGGAGCGGATTAGCGGCGGCGTCAGACTAACGGCGAGAAATTGATGGCGCCTCCGATCGCTTCTTCGCCCGCGAAGACCCTGCGCCCAACCCAAGAACCTCGCCAAGCATCCTGGGGAGACACCGAGGCTTCCAGATGACGGGCGAGGACTTACTGGTGAGGGCGCGGCGCGGTAGGGCGTAGAGGCGCAACTGGAGAGGCGGAGGGAGGAGCAGAGTGGCAGAGGCCCGACGGAGAAGTCAAGGGCACAAGGCAAGATCCGGAATCGGGATCAGCGGCCGATCAGGATTCGAGGTTGGGGGTGAAGCCGAGTCTACGCGGATGGCGAGAAACACGGCCGGGAGAATCAAGAACAGAGGCGGATGGAAACCAATGTTTATGCAGCCGGAGAAGGGAGATCGGTTGCGCGCATGGCGGAGTTCGTTTCTGGGTCAGCGCTGTTCTTCTGTGTATGGTCCAAGGAGCAAGGTCGATCTGGTAGCGTTCAGCCGCGATTCCTGGCGGCAACAACGCATTTTGCCGAGCTTGCGCGATTTCTGCGTGAGATGGAGAAGACACACCTGACTAGCGGGTCCCACACGTCAAACACCCAGCGCCCAGGCGGCTTCCGGTTCAACGGGGAAGAGGACCCGACAGGTGGGCCCCACCCGGCATTGAGTGCGCAAGCTGGCTGGCGCCCCGGCCCCAGCTGTCGGCGCACGGACAGGGGTGGGCTGCGCGGATGGTGCTAGGTAGTGGGCCGAAAGTCATGGAAGCGAGCCCAATTAGGTTTTAGTCTTTTTTTTTCTTTTTATTTTCTTTTCTCTCTCTTTTCAAATTCAAGTTGTGTTCAAATTTAATTCAAACTCTTGTGACCAAATAATCTCAGACGATATTGTGCCATAAGCAGTACTACTTTGAAGATATATTATTATTTATATTATTTTTATATCTTTTCTCTTTTTGGTTTCACTTCTAGAATTTCTTTTCCAAACTCTAGAATTTCTTTTAGGATTTAACTTCCCATTGGGGTATTAACATAATTAATAATATTTTTTATTTATTTACCATATTTTTATATCATCACAAAATGCACACAAAGTAAGATCCAGCATGATGCACAGGTTATTTAGGTGTTCTTGGTTCTAATTACCCACTTTTAACTAGTGTTGATCACATGCAATGAATAGTAGAGGCCACAAACTAATGGGTTTAACTCTATCCACTTTTATTACACTTTTGAGTATTACAAAGTGTAAGGCTTACCAAAGAGGATGGTTAGAGCTGAGCATTGCTTTTAAAGTTGGTCAAAATTTTATTAGCAATTACTAAGTATAAGTAAATACCAGCCCAATTAAGTAGTAGAACAAAAGTAACAACCTCACCTGCGATGCAATGCATATGACAAATTGAGTTTAGGTTCCATAATTTAATCATGTGAGTGTCCGAGCCGCTCATGACCGTGAGCACGACTAGTATACCAGGTTTAGACTCTGCAGAGGTTGCGCATCTTTACCCACAGGTCATGTTACCCATCTGCCAAGGGATCGCGACTTCCCATACACCTCTACCGAGGAGGCGAGGCAGGGTAACACTACGAGGCCTTTACAAAGTTCCACTAGCTTCAGAAAACCCGCTACAGTTCATAGGAAGCTCCAATGCAGGGTTCTTGCCTGACCGCCATCGCAGCAAAATCAACCAAGGACCTCCCTACACTGACCACTCCCCTACTGCCCTTGCCCCTTTCGGGTAAGGTAGTCCTCCACTAGCTTTCCTAATTAATCAGCCAAGGGCGTCCATAAACCCTTGTGGTAGCACTGTTTTCCCGGGTGGTTCTCCATGTTCCAATTAACATAATGATCTTATCATGAACAATAAATAATAACTGATAATAAAATATAATCATGAATAAAATGTATCTCTATACCCAAAACCACATAAAGCAATAGCAGGTACTACCCGAAAATCCAATGGTGAACAAGGTATAAAGATAGTCAAACTAGGGTAACCTATTGGGTCCCATCAAAATTAACCTATGCATATCATTATGATTAATTAGAACATGAGTGGGTAAAAGAAGTGATCAAGGGCACAACTTGCCTGGGACTTGAGATTCCAGGTACTAGGATGATCTTCAGGTGACTCGTGACCTCACTGCTAGTCGTAGCAATACAAACAGACATGGTATAGACAAAATTAACATTACACCAAACATAAGCACAAACTATATAATAATACTCTACGCGTCGTAACGAGATCGTAGAAACAAGAACCACTAAATTCGGAGCTACGGTTATCGAGTTATGAATTTCCGAAGATCCACGTGGTTAAATATAGAATAGACTAAGTGCAACATTTTAACCTATTTTTCATGACAAAACAAAGTTACCAGATGATAATAAATATTATTGTGAGACTAATGCAACTAGAATGGATTAAAACAGAGTTACGAATATTCAGTTATGAATTTCTGAAATTATTTAGCACCTAGAATAGATTAATTCAATTGAGCAATTTTAATTCAAGTTTCATGGTTAAACAGTGTTACTAGGTGGTTAGACAATATTAATACAAAACTAATGAAACTGGAATGGATTAATTCGGACTTAATATGAATTTTCTACGAATTAAACCAGTTTCTGTAATTATTTTTGTACTAAGAAATCATTTTTAAATATTATTTCTCTATTTCCTAATAGTCCATGCACTGCGGACACAATATCCAGAAAAGCTAGGGTCTAAATTGCGAAACATAGGACCTATGTGCAATTACTTGTTCACTGAGGTGGACCGCGGGTTGATTACTACATAGAGCAGGGGTTCTTATGCAAAATGGTTATGGCGAAGGGGTATCCGCACACGACAGCCATTGGATCATCGTCCGACGGCGCAGATTAAATCAGCCATTAACCCGAAGCGGTACACCATGCTATCCGCTAGATCTGGGATCGACCGCCCAGATTTAAAACACCGAGATCCACTCCAAACCGTTCGATCAGAGATCAACGCACCTGATTTGGTTCCCTCGAAGCGGTCCCAATATTTAATCTAGACCAGTCAACACGAGATCAACGGTCCGTGGCTCATCCACGTCATCATCCCGTAGCCACCGTTGATCTCCAGATCAATGGGCTCCATGCTTCTTCCACCTCCCGATGGTCAAGCAGGGAGGCGGCGCTCCTAGCAACCACGACCGTGACATCGCCGCCACGCCCAACCAACAGAGGAAGAAGGGGGGATCAGAGACACTGAGACCGGCCGAGTGGCACAGGCAGGGAGCGACGACGATGGTGGCTTCTTCCCTGTACATCGGCGAGCAGCAGATTCCAAGGCTCCTCTACGACACGACGTGGATCATTTTGCAGCTCAGCTTTCTCTCTCTCTCCGTTCTTTGATTTCTTGCCGTGGCCGAGCGCCGAGCCTATGGGACGAGGGCATGCGATGCTTGTTTATATATCCGAGCGAGCGAGAAAATCTGTTGCCGAGAAGTTCGGGCAGAGGCCGAATTGGCCAAAATCCCAACAAACTGGTCGGTCGGAACAAATTTGCAACAGACGCGAGCTAAGGAAGCTTCTGGCACATTGGGCCTGTGCGTCAGTGCCTCCAGAGCGGAAGCAAACAGGTGCGAGAAAATCGGTATGGGACGCTGGTATACGGCTGAAGAACAAATAAACAAAGGAGAAAGAAAAAAACAGAAGAGGACGTGGGAGGGGATATGGGGCATGCATGTGCTGGCTTTGGAGAGCATGCGGCCAAGTGATCACGTCATGGCTGAGGTGAGGCTTCACCCTTTATTTATTTTTGTTTCCTCTTCTTCTTTTCTTTTTATTATTTCTCTATTTTCTGTTTTCATATTCCAATCTTAATTTTAAATCAGGTTTAAATTCAAATTTCGAATTAAATGTAAATGGAGTTCAGACTTCAAATCTATTTAGATGCACAACCAAAAACTCTAGCATGTAGTATTATTGGTTGTCTTTTTTTATATCAATATATTATTAATTAATTCTCTAGGATGCACAATCCATTCAAGAAATAATTCAATCAATTAATCAAAATTAAAAAAAAACTTCCTGTTCTCTTTTCTTAACTTTTCAAGATTCAATTATATCTTTGGATTAATCAAAATAGTTTTATCATTTATTTATTTTGAATATCTTCAAAGGCAAGAAAATCCTTATAAATAGCCATCTTGATTTATTTTTTTAGTAAATTTTCTCAAATCCCAAAAAATGTGATTTTAGTGTGTTACATATCACGCCTGGCGCAACAACATGATTACGTCTACACTACAATGTGTGCATGCCGCCTACCACCCTCTGATGGGACGCATAATACGACAAGCCGAGCGGATTGGTCTTCGGGCGCAATCTCTCCGCCTCGCCTGAAGTAGGATTCAGCCCGCGGGCATAACCTGTCCGTCTCGCCTGACCCCGAGTCCAACCTTCGGGTGATTTCTCTGCCTTGCCCGAGCTCGGCCTCAGCCACCTACTACGCCGTGAATCTCGCAGACGGCCACTCCGCCCGACTGTGGCGCACGTCATGGGACGGCTCGGCTAATGCCACAGGAAGACTTCCGCCTCAACCAAGCATGGGCTTTGATCTCGATAAGCGTAGCAGGGAATCTCGACGTCATCCCATGCCAGGACGCTGACGCACTCCGTAAGAAGCCTTTGGCCCATACTCCGACACTGTTACAACAACTACGGCATGGGAAGTCTCTCCCTTGGGGGCTCGGGCGTACGGACAACCCCTCAGTCTGTACCTTGGCCCTCTACGGGAAATCAGCAGGTGCGAGTCAACACCATAGTTCACCGTCACATCGGCTTGCAGACGCCAGGGCATCTCTCCTTCGGATAAAACACCTGGCTTCAGTGAGGACGCTCCCCTTCATGTATAAATAGGGCAGTGGTCCCTCCAGGGCACGGGGACAACAACCACAAGAAGGACATGCAGCCGAACGCTCACTCCTCCACTTTGTCTTAGATATTGGCACTTGCCTCAATCATCTCTAGGGACTTGGGGACTTCCCCTCTCCCGTTGTGCTTGTAAACCCCTACTACAAGCACCACAGTGCGAGTAATATAATACTCATCCCCCTCTACTGGAAGTAGGGCCTTGTGTTGCCTGAACCAGGATAATTGCTTGTGTCTTCTCGCACACCATCTAGAGTTAGGCCACGCGACACATTTTACTAGTTGGTCAAGGACCCGTGGTCCAAACACCGACAGTTGGCGCGCTAGGTAGGGGATTGTCGCGTGAAACACTTCGAGCTCTCACCAGAATTATAGATGGCAAGTTTCCACCACCCACTCAGGCTTGGGACGGTGATCAGGTTCGGGAGTCTCGAGTTCATGTCTCTCGGCATTGAGTATAACATGTTACTCCTCCCACCTGTCCCTCTTGAGCATCCAAGCCCCCGTCGTCGCCCTTCTCGTCGTAGGAGGCAGAGACGGAGCAGTCGCGATCGTGCCACTTAGGGCACTTCGTGCACTGGAGGAGCCACTGGGATGGTTGATGGCATTGAGTCCCTCTCAAGGGACTTAGCCAGCGTCAACATTTCACCCGGTGCGTCGCCAGCCGCACCTGCACCAACATCCCTGGCACCACCTCCTCCGATGTGGGAAACACTAGTTCCCCACGTCGTTGAGCGAGTGGTGTCAGCTACACCGGCCCTCCCATCCGCGGGTCGAGAGGAGCCAGACGCTCTTTGGAGAGACATGGCGGGGGTCGGGGGAGAACCATCCGTGTTCAACCCCATCCCCTTTCAACCAAGTTTCGACACCAGCTCTGTCACCCTGGATGTACGCCAGGCTCTCTTTCCCCTCCTGGTGCCTGGACTCTGAGGAGGAAGACGGTCCGAGCTTCCCCCTGGACTTCTCCGGGCTGAGGGATCCTGAGTCCATGCTGCAGTTTTTGTATGTGTGTGACGAGATGCTCTCTGAAAGCTCGGAGGGTTACAACTCCGCGTAGATTGGTCGACAGTGGCACATCCGAGGTGCAACGTGCAAGTGGAGCATGCTAACGGCATGATCCTGCAGGGACTGAAGCCGAGGATCTTCAACGACCTGAACAAGGTCAGTAGACGGTGGCTCGCCGAGCTCCCTTCAGTAATCTGGAGCCTGAGGACTACTCCGAGCCGAGCTACGAGATTCACACCATTCTTCGTGGTCTACGGGGCCGAGGCCATCTTACCCACCGACATAAAGTATGGCTCCCCGAGGCTGCAAGCGTACAACAAACGCAACAACCAAGTCAGCTGTGAAGACTCGCTGGACCAGCTGGACGAAGCTCGAGACGTATCTCTCCTTCACTCAGCAAAATATCAACAATCCCTTCGGCGCTACCACGAACGGCGCGTCCGACTCCGAGGGTTCCAGGAAGGCGACCTGGTGCTTCGGTTACGACAAGACAACCGAGGACGCCACAAACTCATTCCTCCTTGGCAAGGACCCTTAATCATTGTCAAGGTGCTGAAGCCGGGAACATATAAGCCCTGCAACATGGAGGAGAAGTCTACGATAACGCCAGTTACGTCGTTTTTACCCTTAGAGATATAGGCCGAGGTCTACTTGCACTATGTTCATATGTTTAAGAGAAGCCCTTGAAGCCGTCAGAAAAATGTCCACCGGACGTTTCCATGTTTCTTGCTGAGACTCGTGAGTTTTTTTAAGCAAGGCATTAAATTGACCGAGGCAAATCATCGTCTCAGTCCGGTAGTGAAAATAGAGCTCTCTAACCTAACTAGTATATTGGGTGCGCCGTCCACGAGTATTTCAACAATAACGATATGTTGAGTATTTTAGCTAGCGACAATAATAAGCGATCTAAGAGCAACTCCAAGATCAAGAGACTAGGTATATAGTTTTGTAAAGATAAATTTAGCTAATATTAAAAGAAAATTGTATCCAATAGACTCTGTAAACGACTCTTCAAATTTAGTGGCTCTCTATTTCTTCATCTTCGCTCTCCAGTTTTGGATAGCCTACTTCACTCTCTATTTCAGTCAGTAAATTTACCGAGTCTGTTGGATTAGTCTACATTTTTTCTCTAAAATCTATTTTAGAGAGTAGCTAAATCACTAAATTTGGCTAGTCTTTTTAGCTAATCTCTTGGAGTTGCTCTAAAAAAAAGCAAATTTCTCTACGTCTGGAGAGGTTATCAGGTTAGGAGCAAGGTTGTTCTCTCCATTAATGCATTTTCAATTAAATATAAAAAATTAATTGTAAGTTCAAACGCAATATCTAATAGATTTGTAAAGAACAATTTATCAAATAATAATAATAACGACTATCTAGTTCGGCCACTTGCCCACTTCCATACCCAAGGTCTAATACCGAATTATCGGAAATAATGTTGATTACTTAAAAACGATTAACGAATTTTGATTGCGTGATTGCGTCCGCCTCCTTCAACCCTATCCACATCTGGCACAGAGGAAAATTGGCTACGGTACAAAACACCGAGGCATCGATGGACTCTTCCACCAGCTGACAGCTATGATTTCCCCTGCTCACCTCGCCTTCGCCGCCGCCTTCCTCCTCGTCGTCCGGTCGTCGGCGCCTGGCGCTGCTGCCGCCCGCCCGATCTTCGATGGCAAGCCATCCCCCTCCGAGGCCACCGCCACTGCGAGGTGGCTCGCCGCCCAGAACACGTGGGGTGTCCTCAGGTTCCCTCCAGTTCATCCCGAAACCCTTCTCCCGTGCTCTTGCCCCCGCGACATGGCGCCGGAGCTAGTTCCTTAGCAGCACGTGTTCGTGTTGGTTCGATCGAACCGGGAAACTGCTGGTGCTAGATGAAATTTGTCGCTTTGGAGTTTGGAAACGATGTTGTTATCTGGCGGTGGTTAAGTGCTGAGAGTATATAAAAATTTGCTTGAGGCTTCGTAGTCTCGAGAATTTTTTGTGCTCGTTGCTTTGTAGTTTGCGGGAGCTGTGTTTGTTTTTTTTTCACAAAGGAAAATTAGGTGATAAAAAGTATTGAAAAAAATCTTCCAGCCTCAACATAACAAAGAAGCACACGGCCTTTTAACAAAGAGAAGCCACCCACAGTAGTGACACTCAATCTGAAGACCACCCATATGCCCGGGAGAATATAACCTTAGCCATCCATGCCAAGTGTTGCATAGCCTCCACAACTAAATCCTGTGTAGTTTGGGGGAGCTGTGTAGATGCCATTGGTGGAGCTAGAAATTTAGCTTTGGGTGTGCACAAAGCATATGGGTCTAAAAAAACACTCATTTAATTTGTTGCTTAAACGGTAAAATAGAAAACATGCATACGCAACTTCAATTGCTTAATACATGGCTTAAACGTCACATGGTTTTAGTCTCCCATGACTTGAATGAGCATGGGAGTAAAAAGATAAGGTCTAAGGAAAATTACAGTTTGACCTTGTGCTCTGTCTAAAAGTACAATGTCCTTGTTCAGCTTCAAAGGTTCAACACTTTTCTGAAGTCTGAACCATAGGTTTAGAGCTTCAATTTCTAGGTGGTTTCGTAATACAATTTCGAAGTGCAGTGAAATCAATGTGAAAAAAATAAGAGTTAATCTCATTTTGAAGTAAATCAATAAGTGAAAAAAATAGGAGTTAATTGTCTCAGCTTACTGCTTTTGACTGCTGCTTCCTTCCATGTTGGACCCAATGGTGAAACAATGATGGTCCTGACAGGGTACTGATGAGTGGCCTCCACTTGCTAATTGGGTGTTGATAGTTGGCTGAATGTTGAAATAAAGAACTGCCCCCAGCTAATGTGAAAATATAGAACTGCTTCCTGCTGATGTAGTGTCATTTTGGTTGTGCCTGGGCACACCAGACTGCAAATGGTACATGCCCAAAATTTAAGACTGATTTGGGAGAAGCCACTACCTTGATATACGAACTGTACAAAGACAGATTCATAATTCAAGATTTAGAGTACACTGTATTCATGAGTCATCACGTCAATAAGTCCAGTTTATTAGTGGACATATTACTAGTGAATTGCAGAATTGAAATCTGTAAGGCCTTGTTCGTTTCATCCCAAAACGGCAAAACCATGTGGATTGAGGGATATTGGGGTGGATTGAGGTGGATTTTGATTAGTAGTGGATTTATTCCCCCTCAATCCACATGGATTTGAAACAAAATGAACAGGCCCTAAATGTGTTCAATTTTGTTCCTTTCTCAGGTTATTGTAGATCAATTTCCGTTTGGTTGGTTACTGATCAATCTTGAATATTTCATTTGCAGCACAATATCAAGTGACTTAAGTGGAGCTCCATTTGGGTATTCCTTCTTGTCTCACTTCTGCAAACAGCTGGCATATACTCTTTTCTGACTGGTGAACTTGATTCATGGCTTCTTTTATGTATAGCAATGTAGTTTCATATAGTGATGGAGTACCAGGCGAGGGCCGTGGAATACCCTACTTTTATCTGACAACTCTGGATCCCAGTGCAAGAGATGCACTGGAAGATGAAAGGACCTCTTTTACCCTTAGTGAGTTCCCTCTGGGAACTTGTGGGGAAATAGATCCTGAAAACCCCACTTGTGCAAAACTTACTCTTAGGGCTAGTTTGGGAACACTAATTTCCCATGGGATTTTCATTTTCCCAAGGGAAATTAGTTCATTTTCCCTTGGGAAAATGAAAATCCCATGGGAAATTAGTGTTCCCAAACTAGCCCTTAATGGAAAGGTACTAAAAATTACATCCATGATAAGATGATCGATCACTCGCCGTTTGTATGCATTTAGCCTATTTGTTTAGTTGTGTTTGAACTGACAATGATCTATTTGGGCCTGAACTGGTTTTCTACCTATAAATTTCACAGCTGATGTTTCTGTAGAATGAATACACGCTGATGGGCTTGAACTGTCACTATTTGGGCCATGGGCTGTATACTTATAGCTGCATGTGTGTTTTCATTTCATGTTAGTAATGCTAATGCCTTATGTATTTCTCATAATTAAACTTTTCGACTGGATCATGAAGTTTTCAATAAAAAGAAGGGACAACTCGGTGGTATCAATTTCTACAATCATGAAAAACCACATGGAAGTAGCAAATTCTTATAAATTATAATTGTCACGACAACTCGGTGGTATCAATTTCTACAATCATGAAAACATGTATTTGAGGCTGTCTCCTCTTAATTTATCTCTTATGGTAAAATAATAGAAAGTTAAAGAGTATATTTTTTTATCACATGTTAGATTTAACGCAGTACGATTCATCAGAGAAGAAAATCCTTCCCTTTACTCCTCTCCCACAATAGACATAAGTTGAATACTATAACATATGGTTTACAAACTATTATATATTGTGGATGCCACATTGCTGTACTCGTTTTTTTCCATATGATAGGCATTTGCTATTTTTGCAGTTGAAGATGGTTGACCTTCAGTCATCTGAAGCAGATTTGGCCAAGTCAGCACTTTTTACCAAACATCCTGAAATGAAGGGTAAACTCATGCTTGTAATCTTGCAGTATGCAGAGAGGCTATCTACCTTATGTTATCTAAATAACCATATGTTATTGTTTGATAGATTGGCCAAAGAATCATCATTTCAAAATCTTCAAAATGGAAATCGAAAACATATTCTTGATTGATTGGTTTGGGGGTCCTAAACCCATATCCCCCTCCCAGTACCTTGAATTTGGAAGGTGAGCTGCAAAACCTTAAAAATCTGGGCTTGTAGTGTGCATTTTCTCTATGCAAAGATATATTTTTTTTGTAAATACATAGTTCTGCATTGCTGCACAACCATTTTATTTAACATGCTTTCAATTTATTCAGAAATCAGGGCTCATTGATGTACTCATAAGCGAAGAATGCTTCATCGATCAATATCCCGTCTGTGTATGCTCTTCTCAAAAATGAAATCCATATTGCACATATTGTAAAGACATCTCTGTGCACGGAATAAACCTGTAGTGTTATTAAAATGAAATCCATATGGCACATATTGTAAAGACATCTCTTTGCATAGAATAAAGTTTTAGTGTTATTATTATTGATTATGTTGTTTAATTATCACATCTTCGTGAACAATTACTTTACAAAAAAGAAGTCTACAGATACAGATTCTCGCTCGGGCGCGACACGGGAGGCGACCCAAACCCTAGCCGCCGCCCCCCCCCCCTCCCCTCTCCCTCCCCCTCGGCTAGAGGGGAGAGCTGGTGGCCGCGCAAATCCCTAGGACGACGGTGGGGCCTTTTCTCCCCTTCTCTCTCTGTCATGGGCGAAGCCTCGACCCCTGTCGCCGCAGCTTCCCTAGGCCTCCACCTCGCCTTGCCGTCGCCCGAGTGACCGCAGGAAGTCTGCGCGGCCGCAAGGAAGGTGGCAGTGAGGGTCTGTCCCTCTCTCCTCCTCCGCTTCCTTCCTCTCCTCGCGCTCTCTTTGTGGTGGTCCCAGCAATGGCGTTGGCGGCGTGCCCGGCGAGATTCGCCCCATGGGGACTTGGATTTTGCCACCTCGCACCCTGGATATGCTCTCCCTGACCTTTGTGCGCTGAGGATCTGCGGCAGCGGTTGGGGCCTGTTGTGGCATCTCGGCCCGACGTCGTGCGTGCGGCGTGGCTGCGCCGGGGCCGGTGCGCAGCGGGCCTCCCTCCTTGCGGTGGTGAGCCCCTGCTATGGCGACGTGGCCCACCGTCGGTGGCCATGGCGGCGGTCGTAGCGAGCGACCGTGCCACGCAAGTGGTCAGTGCCTTGGTCCGACTGTGGCGGCGTCCCGCGGTGGTGTGCCGTGGTGCTGGGCGTGGCGGCGGTTCATGGCCTGCTGTTGACGTGCAAGTTGGTGTGCAGTGGCGACGGTTTATGGCCTGTTGTTGACGTGCAAGTTGGTGAGCAACGACGGCTGTGCGTCCGGTGGCAACTAGTTTCGTTGGCCGAGGTTGTAATGTGGCGGCAGTTGGATTCTGCTCTAGCGGGGCGGCAGTGTGGCGCACACGGTAAGGTGTTCCCTGGTTCCATGTGGCCAGCTAGAGGGGATGGCGGCCGACACAACTTTGTTGCTGCTGCGGCAACTGGCGCGTCGGTGCCCCTCGGAGGGGTTTGTGCGGAGGCCAGGGCGGTGGCGACGACGTAGGTTGCATGCTTTGAGCTTAGGTCCTGGCCTAACGATGTCCTGGAGGGCATCTTAGGCGAAAGCCTCGGCGACGGTAATGCTTATAGGTGCCACTTCCCCTGTTGATGTCGTCGCATTGCTTTGTCTTCCTTGGGCTAAAGCCCGATCCATCTCGAACATGTGACGGTGGCGTCCTTGACGTTACTCCCTTCCTGAAGGCGTCACGTTTGAAGTTTGCCTCGGCCTCGATGTTGCCTTGGTTGATGCTTTTGCTTCTCGGCATCTGGATTGCGGGTGGAGGTGGGGTTTTGCAATGTGAAGTCGAAGCTGCCACATTAGGGGATGTGGCTCGGCAACGATGACATGAGGCGAACCCCCTTTCTCGTGGTCTGGATTGTTTAGGAGGTCGGGCAAAAGTCGGAGGTGGGTGTTGTATCAAGATTGTTGGTGAAGAATCGGAAGCTGTCTCGTGTGAGTGTGTTGAGGCTTGGCAATGATGGCGTGTCGCGGTCTTCCTCCTTCTGTGTCAGGTTTTAGGTGTAGGCGTTGTCGTGTTTCTTTTGCCATGTACATGTACGACCCGTCTGACAAAAGTTGGAGGTGCTTATACTTTGTGTTGAGCTCGACAACGATGACTCTGGATGAACTTTGTATGTGGGATTGCCGCTGTCTGTTTATTTGGGCACGCTGTGTAGGTCTCGGGTCTGTTTTTTCCCCTTAAAATTAGATCAATTCTAATCTATTTGGGCACGCTGTGTAGAGCTCCTGCCGTTACGTTAAAAAAAGGTCTTTATGTGCGCTATGCATCATTGATATGCAACTTACAGCTTCCAAGATTTGAGTAATCAAACGGGCATTGTACTCGTGGATAGGATGAGTCTTTTCTATGGTCATAACGTGTTGATTAATTCACTTTGTAGTTCTTTAGAACTCTTGGTCTTGGGAGATGGGAGGTGCTGAAAGTTGAAACCTCTATGGATTTTGTCGGAAACTTGCTTGAAACTGCCATCTTGAAACGTCAACATTCGTGGAATTTGCTGCACAATTGAAATTTAAGCAAATATAATAGGGAACGTATCTGGTGCAAACCAACCTCTCCGTGCAACCATGCAACTTTTAATCTGAACCACATGATGTTGATCCAAGGGGACGTGCGGATGAGTGGGAGGGGGATTTGAAAAAAATTATCTATGCCCTTGCGTTCCTTGTATCAACATCATGTGATTCAGATTTCAAGTTTGCACGGTTGCATGGAGGGGTTGGTTTGCACCAGATACGTTCCCAATATAATATGCATGAAAGTATTGTGAAGTTGTCCTTATGTTTCTTTAGATTTTCATGCAAGAAATTTTTATTCTCTAAGGGCTTTTTGAGCAAGGATATTGGAGAGGATTGGAGGGGCTAAAATACTTTTGCTATTCAAAATTAAATAGTAAGGGGATTTTAGTCCCTCCAATCCCTCTAGTTTCTTTGCTCTCAAACAAGCTCTAATGAAAACATAACAAGAGTTGACTTTAGATACAGATACATTAAGGTCATTGCTAATGGATCAATACTAGTGACAAAATCAACTCAATCATTAAGCCTTTTTGAGGCTCTGTTTGTTTCCTTCTGGATTATATAATCCAGCTTATAGATTATATATACATCTAATAATCTGCTTATATATTATCATAATGTAGGTATTTAGATTATATAATCCACCTAATAATCTATGTTGTTTGTTTGTCTCTTAACTTATTTAAACTGGATTATATAATCTAGAGGGTAAACAAACAACATATGAGTCATCATTACAGTGAAAACATGAAAATAGATTTCTCTAGTTTAAGAGCACTCCTTGATCTTTATTTATTCTTCGAAAATTGGTCACTTTGATACAAAATTTACGAGAGATTTAAACTTCATAAAATTATAGTATTGTTATCATCAACGTTGGTCAGAAAATAACAACACCATAATTAACTTTAAACAAATATCTTTATTATTCTCTAATTAAATCAAGGATAAAGATAATCTCAATTCTCTAAATAACTTTGCATTGGAAACCGTAAATATTTTATTTTTTCAGAAGCATTTTCTTTACTTTTCTATTCTCTGAAAAATTGATCACATTGATGTAATTTTTTTAGAGATTTAAACTTCAACAAAATACATCTAATTTACTTCTGAAAAGTTAAATCCACAGTGGAAACTTGAAATAACTTTTATCCAGAAGCAAAAAAAAAACTTATCTATTCTCTAATCAAACTATCCTATTGGTTCAAATTTGAGTAGAGATAAATCATTAAAATTCAACAAATAATTGCTTCTAAAATAAATTTGTATATATATTTTCTTTATTTTGACCTTAAACCAGCCAAAAAAGGCTCAATTTGGTCCATTAGGGTAAAACACTATTCCTTTTCTTTTCCACCTTTCTCTCTTTTATGGAGGTGAGCAAGCGCACCACGGTCCACGGCATATGGTGTGGAGTTATTATCAAACATAGAACTCCCAACACCACACTTTTCACTTTTAGAATAGATAAAGGCTATCTCCCAACACCACACTTTTCACTTCTAGAAATGACCCGGAGCTTCAACCAAAGGGAACAGCTCGGGATACAGAGGAGCGGGAGAGAGAGAGAAGAGCTCGGGAAGAGTTATTAGCCTGCAATTCGCTCAAATCAAATCCAGCTCGGGATTACCAGACATCGGCAAAGATCAGAGGGAGACAGCCTTTTTTCTCAGTTCTATAAGTGAGAGAAGCACAACGGTGCTCTAAAAGTGAAAAGTGTAGTGTTTAGAGTCCTATGTTTGATAATAACTCGACATCTGCATGTCTCCTCCTGCCCGGTTCCTTTCTTTTATTTCTCTTCTACTATTACTAGGTGAGTGCCCGTGCGTTGCAACGGAACCGTATAATGACACGATAACTTATGTACATATGTGTGTTATGTTGTTGTAGATATATGCTCGTGCGTTGCGACGGAAGTAAAAGATTTGTATTAAACATTGATACGGAACGCCAAACATCACTATGATAGACCCTACTGTAGAGTATTTCTTTCTCTTCTCATTTCCCATTATTGTTATCACTTCTCTTTCAACGAGAATTTTCTTTCTTATTTTATTTTATGTAGAAGTGTAGAACCATATAGCCTCTTTGGCTAATTTAATGTGGTTTTGTTATCTGGAAATCTAGACTAATATATTTATCCCATCTTTAAAAGTGGTATTTTGAATTATTAGATCGACATGTTAACAACTGGGTGGGGGTATTTTATCTACTATCTTTACTACTATAATGCACTACTTTTAATAGTTCCAGTCGTGGTTTTTGTGCGTCGCGCCCCCACCCGCTCGCTCGTTCTCCACGCTTCGCTATCCAGGAGCGTCCGCTCGCTCTCTAATATCCACAAACACTATCCTTTGAGCATTACATATCTTTTTGAACTGATTTAGTTATGCATTACCATTTTATTCAATATTTTGTATGTCGTCGCAACGCACAGCTCAATATTGATTTAGTTTTGTATAGATCTTTAACGTTGACTGGAACCACTCCTTGATCTGATGTTGGTACTGGCAATTTGGCAAACAGGAAAACCTTGTGATGTTCATTTCCATTTGGCATGGAGCTCTGGTGCATATCATTCCTTGTATGGTCATTGACAGACCTGGCCCACAAGCAGCCGCAAACCAACTGCTCTTTCCTGGTTTTTGTTTTGTTTTCCGATGTGCATAGCTTAGACGACTTTGTGTCTGTTGTGGCATACACGCTAGGAATGGATGGTGAATATAAGCAAAGATGTGATGCTGCCATTTCTCATATGAACATGTCTCCGTAGTTAGTAGTATGACTGATTATACATGCTTTGACAGAGTAACATTCGTTGAATCTTTACACAAAAAGGGCGAAGAAAAGAAGAAAGCGAAAAGGAAAGAAAGAAAGAAAGAAAATATCAACCTCAGATTACAATTGCATCTCATGATGCCGATGCTAGTGTACATTCAAACACCAGAGAATAGAGAGAGAGAGACGATGATGTTGCCCATCAACCTTCGCCTTCCAGATAGACGCAACAGCATCAGGGAGCAGAGCATAGAGACGCACGCCTAGGTAACTAATTCTAGCCGTCGTCTCACGAATAAATGTGACGAGGAATAAATTAAGAGGCCCACTGGCCAGCTATGATCCACTTTCAGCTTGGTTACTGAATGGCAACCGTTCAGAGCCCCTCTCAACAGTGTCTCTCCACAAACCGGTACCGTACCCCGAGCTTGTCATATGATACCGGCCAGTTCCAGACGTTGGCGCCATTGATCATCCATTCTTGCTAACCAAGAACAAGCCGAAGGTCCTCGTTCAAGACCTGCACAAGACCACCATGAAAAGATATTAGATTTGTCAAGAACATTTTCTGAACCAATTCCAGCCGCATTCTACACTAATTCCTATAAATTACTTTATCACATTGACTGACGTGCCTTCTCTGCGAAATGTGACCACAACAGGTGCATGAGCGGTACATGGTTGAGCCACGGAGCGAAGTCTAGCGACATCCGGTACAACAACCTAGTTTTGTTCCTAGAGGAGGGCAAGCAGACGTGGAGCTGGTGGAGGTGCATGGAGCATTGCTGGGTGCTCTTCCCTTCTAGCTTCCCAGGCTTTGAGATGCTAATGGTCGACAAGACCATGCATGGCAGTCGGAACTCCATGTCGATCGAGAAAGGATCCCAGTACCCTTGGAGCCCAGATGCAGGTGTTAAGAACTTCACCAAACTGACAGAAACAACACGACATCAGCCACCATGGTGATATTATGGAAGTGTATATTCGTCAGCTAGTTTTCACAAGTGCGATGCAAAGGTACATACCTTGGAACACTCCAGCCCTTTGGCAAAGGTGGATGTGTGTGTAAAAGGAGCATGAGCAAGGTCCAAGAGGTTATCCAAGAGTAGTACATGTTCAACTGGCAGTTCCATCACTATCTGTTGGATGATCAGAAGAACACACCGCTACAATACAATACAATACAATACAATACACTTGTGCCACTGCATCATAGCAGGATTTCCTTTTACCTCTGCATGAACTATAAATCCTGAAGGAGGCAGAAGAGAAGGGATTGTAGCCTTTGGTGGGTCATCCCCAGGCCAAATCCAGATCATTCCTTCCTGCTCAAAGCATGGCAATGACTGGATGCGCACGTTGAGCATCTTTGTTGATGGCATTTTTTCACATTTCCCATCAGTAGAGTACTCCCAACCTGAAGAACATACCATTATAAATCATAGACGTTCATTATGCATCATCCTTGCTTTTATGTGATAAACGACATCACAAGAGAGCAATAAGAATGTCAAAACAACAACAACAAATGCCTTCCTTTATCAGAACATCTTTCAGCTAATTTTGAGGTTGTAGAACTAAATGTGCTGGAACCAATACATCAAACTTTAAGAGAGAGAAAGAGAGAGAGAAAAGCTGTGTTTTATAAGCATGACTATTTAATTGTCACTATTAATTCAGACAGGGTAAACAAACAAGTAGGCACACTTCTGAAAACAAGATACAGTAACCCCGAGAATCTCTGAACTAATTCAGACAGTAGGAGACTTACCATGGTAAGGGCACTGGATCCTACCCTCGTTCACTGAACCAAGATGCAGCGGGCAAGCCCTGTGAGCACATGTGTTCTGAACACACCCAGGCCTTCCGTCTTTTCCACGGAATATCACCCACTGCTCCTCGAAGCAAGGATGGAATATGCAAAACTTCAACTATGATAAGACTACTCAAATAGAATTGAACAGTCAATTCACATTTGATAAGTTACCCAAATCTAACTAAACATTTTTAACAGATTAGACAGATTGAACTGACAGGGATGATTACATTACCTATGGCGCGTTGTGAGGCTTCCTTTGAAGATATAGCGAGCGCTAGCGATCTCGACAAATGATGACCACACGTGAATCACTTGTCAAATATCCAGTTGTTTTGGTGCATACACACATATGTAAGCAACTGATAAGAGCCCATATTGAGAAGTAAAAATATAAGAGCGCGCAGATATTTACTTTAAACATATTTATTACACATACAATGATTCATAGTATTAACCAGACACATAAACCAGTAGCACTTATTACCCTATCACAAATATAAAGTTCAAGCAGTTAGCTGGCAGATCACATCCAAAATTTTCAGAGATCCAAAATATAATGGACAGCTGCAGTGCCATGGAGCACACAACAGAGACCATTCGGTTGGCAAAAACAGACCACCTCCCAGCAACAATACTTATGTTTTGTGAAAGGGTTAAATGCAATATTTGTAATTCAATTAACATGAAAGATATTGGTCATGGCTTTGTAGATCATCTGTCAAGTTTCATGAAATTAAACAAAAAAAACTGATTCAACTAAGGGTGCTATGTATGGTTACCAAAACATATAGACTAAATCAAATTTAAACAAAAAACTGATTACCGAGACATAGCAATTAACCCGAGTGTTTAACCTTGCAATATTTTTTTTTGCTTCAGTAGTAATGGGACGTCATCTATGTTGAGGCATGTTAAAAAAAACTTTCAACTACTGTCTAATAGAGCTGAAGTGAGCAACTATTTTGATTTTGTCTAAATTGCAGACTGGGGATGATTACTTTGAAAAATGAAAATGCATCCCAACGACAGTTTTGATTTAGTCTAAATTGCGGACTGGGGATGATTACTTTGAAAAAAATACATGCCTCCCAGCAACTGTTTTGCGGACTGGTAAAATGAACATGGGTTTGGGTGTTACACTATAAAAAGGGATATCATAGCCATGCGTTTTAGAGGGGAAGAAAATAAGTCACTGAAGCTATGCTATGTCTGGTTACCAAAACATCTAGCCAAAATCAAAATCAAAATTAAAGAATAAAACTGATTACCCAAACATAATAATTGTATTGTAAGTAGGAAAGTACCCGGCTGCGATTGAAATTATGGATGTGTGCACGAACTGATTGAGTAGTAGATACTAACATGTATGAGTAGTAACAGGTACATACTCAGGTATGAGTAGTAGAGAAGATGTACCAGAATCAGGTCGAAGTTGCAGTTGCAGTTGCTGTCTGGGGAGGATTTGGAATGGAGTGGAGCATCTGTTTAGACATCTTAAAGCCCCGGCATCCTCGACGTCGATGGTAGGTTGGCGCATCCATGGGAGGTGAATGAAAGTTTTCGTCAAGGATGCGGGTTGGGCCTGATGTGCGGAGGTGGGGACTGTGGGATGCGCCTTCCATCGATGCGCGCTGCGAGGCGGGGACTACGGTGAGATCCATGCGCGCATCCGGTGGGGAATAGACGGTGCGGGGACTGCGGTGAGATCCATGCACGCTGCCTGCTGAGGAGGGATGCAATGGAGCAGGTAAGCGAGCAATCTGGCCCGATTTGGGCTTGAGGGTTTTTGATTCAGTTTCTCCGATTGAGTGTGCTCGTCTGTCCACCTGCGTGTGTGTTGCTGCAGTACGAGAAGGTGGAGAAGATCAAGGAGGGCACGTACGGGGTGGTGTACAAGGCGCTGGACAAAGCCACCAACGAGACGATCATGGTCATGGCGAGGTGGGTCTGCGGCAGTGTAACATCTGGCCCACTTGTCTAAAGTAGCCCAGTGTAAGTAAACACATCCGGTCGGCAATACTGATGCCTCATTTCTTCAAACAAACTCAATGCTCCATGAGCATCATTGAATTTGAAGAACAAAGCTATTAACATTGTATATATCTTAGTAGTTGGCTGCATACCGATCTCCTTCATCTCATTCAACAACTGAATTGCTGAATCACGTCGACCTAATTTGCAAAAGGCAAAAATCAATGCACTATATGTCATGGTGTCTGGGAAGCAATGACCCTCAGTGCTCATCTCATTGTATAGTTGATGGACTTTCTCATATTGGCCCTCATGCATCAACATTATTATCATGCTGTTATATGCCTGTGCAGTTGGCTGGCACTTCCGTGTTTTGATATGGTAGGAGATTGCAATTGCCTTGCTGACCATCTTAGCATTCCCCAGCTTCCGAACTACATCTGAAAGTTCTGTTGGGGTAACAACACAAATGGGATCCCGTACCATTTCTTGTATCATCTTCCACATCTCACCATACTGCTCCACTACTTCCAAACAATGTATCAATGCCATGTAAGTGGATGTGTCATGCTCATAATTCCTCCGCTTTGTAGCCCATCTGAAGAACTGCATCTTCACATTGACCCCAACGTCAGTTTTCATAACCTCTCGTACCAACCAGTGATCAACTCTAAGCATGAGAACCTCCAGCGCCTTCTCAGCATCAGGGCCCCACTTGAATATCTTCAGGATCCTAATGAACCTCTCATCCAAGACACGCATAGAATATGTGTACCTTGGCACAATGGTTGCTATTGCTTCCTCACTCTGACGAATTGGAGGATGAAACATCCGAACAATTTCACTTTCCATTTGGTTGATCCTCTGAGAAAGGCGTGGTGATGAGGAGATCCCCCGTGCCACCAGGAGTTGTACACCACAACGCGTCATCATCTCTGGCCGCCAGCAGCGCAGCCGCGGTGCTGCGCTCCGCCTTGAGGAGGGAGAAGCAGGCAGCCACTAGCTACACTAACACCGTATACTGGGCCATTGGCCTCCTAAGGTTGGAAGTGTCAGGACTCAGCTTATGGGCCATCATCGAGACCGACTCGGATGGCCAGGAACCCTCGCTCCAGCAAGATTTGATTGATAGATAGAGTAAACTTTCACACACCACAAACTTCCCCTGCTAAAGCGTCCATCACAAAACCGAACGCAACCTAGGGATGATGGTCGATGCTGGCACTGGCTCCAGTCGGTGTAGGCGGCCGCCCTTCATCGGCGGCGAGCGGGGAACCCATAATCTCCAGATCGATGCTTCTCCTGCGCGGCGGATGGCGGAGCACGCGAGCCGCAGCGCGCGATCGGGGTCGGCGGTGCGCGTGCCCCAGCAGCGCGGCCACAGCGCGCCCCGCGCGATCTGCAGCGACGCCGCCGCGATGGGCAGGTCGAAGGTGGACCACAACCCCACGCGCGACCGCCAGTCCGGGAACCCGGGCCTCGACAACAGGCCCGCGGCGAGGACGGCGCGGAGGTCGGACGAGAACGCGAACCCCACCTCGGCCTCGGCGCGCGCCAGCTCCAGCTCCGTCAGGCCCGGGAGCACGGCCACCCCGGAGGCCCGGAGGTGGCCCACACCGCGACCGCAAGTGGGGCGAAGGACTGCAGCTCGTGCCGCGGTGAGGCCGACGCCGACGAGGGGCTCGCCGCGGCGCGCGTGGACAGGGTGATGGGGCCAAGAACGGGGGCGGGGTGGCGGCCTCTTCGAAGATCTGTGTGTGGGGGGCGAGTGCATGGTATGGCCTCGTGGGGGCGGTAGCGAGGATCACGGGGCGTCAATGGCGCCCTTCCATCGACGGAGAGCAGAGGGGCAGGCGAGATTTCCGCGGGCGAGGGGGGAGGGGCGAGGTTGGGGTGGTGGATGTCGCGGGCGTGGACGCGGCGGCGCAAATTGCGGGCGAGGCAGTCGGGGGGAATCGGACGCGACAGGGTTGGGGGGATCGGATGAGGCGGGCGAATTTTTCGGCGCGCGGTGGGCGAGGTGGAGGGCGCTGATGGCGGCGGGGAGGGGGCGCAAAGGCAGAACACACAGGGTGTGGACGCCTACATTGCAGGCTTATAGAGTAGTAGAGATTCTATATATATGGCTGTTTGAGGCTGCACGCAAGTTCTACGAGTCCCAATTTCCAAGCGCCTGCGGCTAAGCAACTCTTTTATTTTCCTATGTTTCTTAGAGAAAGTACAATAATAGGCTCTAAGCTTTTTTACTTACGTGGAAGAGGAACATAAAAAAAGAGTCAGCTCTTATGCAAAAGTTAGGCGCTACACGGTAGGGTTGAAAACGGGTCGGGTATACCCGTCGGGTATCGGATACGGATAGTGCAAATACCCGTTTTTTCGGATACGGATTCGGATAGTTTTATATTTAAGACGGATACGGGCAATACCCGGATACTGTAGCTTCAGATTCGGGTCGGATACGGAGCGATGACTACCCGGTAAATACCCAGATATTCGGGGTCGAATACGGGTACCCCGTTTTTTTTCCTGCGTAATATAGTTATAAAATCATAAATTTTACATATAAAGTCGGATGAAGATAAAGTTTATATGAAAATTGTAGAGCTTGAAGAGATCTATAACTTTGTAGTACATCAATTTTTTTTGTTTAAACATATATTTAGACCAAAATCGTTGAAATAATGTTCAAACTTATATCAAATTAAAAGACTTTATCATTTTTATGTAGGGGCTTAAGGTTATCTCCACATAGAAACATAAGGTTATATTTTATAGACTATTTATTAGTATTGATAACTTATTTATAATTTTTGGTCGATGCTACAATATTTTAAGGATTTAATTATATTTTGATGATTTTCTATGACAAAAAATTAATAATACATAAATAGCCTAAAAATCGTGAAATTTTACAGCACAATTGTCGGGGACCGTAATTAGGGGTACCCCCAATGCTCCTTAATTCGGCTGGAAAACATCTTCAGAACGAACCATAAGCGACTGATAAAGCGCAGGCCTCGTTTACCAAGGGACGCGACCTCATCCGAGCCCAGCCTCGGGCAAGGACAGTAGTCCCGGACGGATTCACGCCTCGCCCGAGGGTCCCCTCAGTCAGCAGACGCACCCTCGGCTCGCCGAAGCCCAGCTCGGGCAGACTTTGTCGTGCAGCGACCTCAGCCAAATCGCCTCACCAACCGACCGTATCGCATGCGCATTTAATGCGGGGATCGCCTGACACCTTATCCTGACACGCGTGCCTCAGTCGGCAAGGTCGAAGTGACCGCAGTCACTTCGCCCCTTTACTGACCATTCTGACAGAAAAACAGCACTATTCGCCCCGCTCCTGCTACTGTGCCAACCACCAGGGTAAAACTGAGTCACGATCTCCCACGAGTTCGGCCTCGGGCGCAACAGGGAGCTCCGCCTCGTCCGACCTCAGGCCTCGGCCTCGGGAGAAGGTCTCCGCCTCGCCCGACCCCAAGCCTCGGCCTCAGCCTCGGCCTCAGGAGGAGTCACATCCTCGCCCGACCTCAACCTCGGCCTCAGGAGAAGTCTCCGCCTCGCCCGACCTCAGCCTCAGACCAACTACGCTACAGGGGATACATCATTACCCTACTCCTAGCTTGCTGCCTCACGCTATGAAGGAACAAGACCGGTGTCCCATCTAAGGTTACTCTGGTAACAGGTAATGATGGTTCCCCGTGTGCGCCCATGACGTCGGATTGCTCTCAACCTCCTACGGAAGCAAGAAAACGTCAGCAGCATCCATGCCGCACCGCCAGCTATGCTTCTACAGGGCTCAAGGCACTTCTCAGACAACCACGTTAGCACACGTGCAGGGCTCAAGGCACTTCTCCGCCAGCCACGTTAGCACATAGCTACACCCCATTGTACAACTAGGCCATCTCCTTGTATCTATAAAAGGGGACGTCCAGGGCCTTCCTAAGAGACGGGGGAAAAAGACACGAGCACAGACGAGACAGACAGATGAACACACACAGGGAGAAAGAGACGCGGCGGAGGCCAGCTCAGGCACCTCACCACAAGACCGAACTCTCTCTCTCTCCCTCGCGACGCTTGTAACCCCTACTACGAGCACCCCGGTGCAAGATAACATAAGCCTCATTCCCCTCTTGTGTTCCATCTTGCATCAACCCATCTGGGCAGGGACACGCAGCAACAAATTCACTAGTCGGTTGAGGGTCCTCGTGGGTCCAAAACACCGACAGTTGGCGCGCAAGGCAGGGGCTCGCTGCATGTTAACGAATACTTTCTCGTTGAGTTCTAGATGGGTAGCCTTCAGTAGCCTCTTTAGCCGGGGACGGTGCTTCGCTTCGGGAGTCTCGAGTTTATGTCCCGCGACGGCAGCTATGACATGGTACTCCTCCCCTCGCAGCGCGACCGCAACGACGGTCGTCGGCTCGCCCGACGGCGGCGAACTCGACGACGACTTCCCCTGTGGCAGGAGAGGAACATCCGGGTTTGCCCTGCCACCCTCCTCGCCGGAGGAGGAGGAGACGGGGCAACCGTGGCCAGGCAGGAGGCGGCACCTCGTCGGCTGTTGGACCAGAGCGAGTCGACGACGCCGGCACCCCTGCGAGGGACATGTTGGGTGTTGTCCTCGCACCTGAGATAACGACGGGTGTTGTTTCCCCACAACGTGCCAACCCCAAGCGGACTGATGACGCCAGCACCCTCGCGAAGGACTTGCTGGGCGTTAGCCTCGTACCTGAGATAACGGTGCAGTCCATCCCCGACGCGACTTCACCACCGTCCATCGACCAAAAGGTACCATCCATTTTCCACCCTGTCCCTTTTAGATTCAGCTTCGATCCACCAAGCGACCCCGCTTCGGTAAGCGCTTTCGCGAGGGCGTATCCTGACCTTCCAGGGTATCATATGTGGTCATCTTGGGACCGACTGACGGCCGTCTCAACCTCCGGACTCACGGGTTCCGAGGAAGAGGACGGTCCCGACTTCGGTTGGGATTTCTCCGGACTCCATGATCCCAGTGCCATGCGAGACTTCATGTCTGCATGTGACTACTGCCTCTCTGGCTGCTCCGACGATGACCACAGCCTCAACGACGAGGGTTATGGCCCAAGTCGCGAGTGTTTCCACATCGATCAGGGGGATCATGGCGAAGACAACCACCTCGGCATGCCGGAAGATGACGACGCCCCTGTGCCTGCGTCTCGCGCTGAGATCCCGCGAGAGCTAGTTGTGGTCCCAGTCCCTGCGGGGGGTCAGGACACACAGCTTGAGCAACTCCGCGAGGTGCAGGCCAAGCTCGACGAAGAAGCATGGCGGCTTGTGCAGCTCCAGCAAAACATCGAGAAGGAATGGGCAGGCCGGGCACTTGCCGGAGGAGCGCGTCATCAGGCTCGGGACGTCCAGCGTCGTATCGTTGACGATGCTAGGGCGGGGCTGCCCCCGGCCTTCAGCGGGGCCGGCCAGAACCTGGCTGCAACGATGATGCTACTCCGAACAATGCCGAAGCCATCCACCACCGAGGGGCGACGCATCCAGGGCGAGCTCAAAGGCCTCCTGGAAGACACCGCTGTCCGACAAGCCGAGAGCTCTGCCTCCCGAAGGCGAGGGTGCCCCTCGGAGCATCGCGCAACATCCTCCCAACGCATGCGAGAGGCCTCGATCCGCACCGAGCGCACACGGGATGGGACGCCTGCAGCCCCGGACCGCCTCGGCAGCGAGCAGCACTGCCGTGACCGTTGAGCCCATCTCGAGGAAAGGGTGCACCGAGGCTACCACCCCAGGCGCGGAGGACGCTACGATAGTGAGGAGGATCGGAGCCCCTCACCCGAACCGCCAGGTCCGCGAGTCTTCAATCGGGCCATACGACGGGCGCCGTTCTTGGCCCGGTTCCGAGCCCCGACCACCATCACCAAGTACTCAGGGGAGACAAGGCCGGAGTTGTGGCTTGCGGACTACCGGCTGGCATGCCAGCTGGGAGGGACGAACGACGACAACCTCATCATCTGCAACCTTCCCCTTTTCCTCTCTGACGCTGCCCGGACATGGCTGGAGCATCTGCCTCCTGCGCAGATCTTCGACTGGGACGACCTGGTCAAGGCCTTCGCTGGAAATTTCCAGGATACGTACGTGCGCCCTAGGAACTCATGGGATCTCCGAAGCTGCCGCCAACAGCCAGGGGAATCCCTGCGAGAGTACATCTGGCGGTTTTCGAAGTAGCACACCGAGCTGCTCAACATCACCGACTCGGACGTCATCGGGCATTCCTCGCTGGCACCACTTGCCAAGACCTGGTGAGCAAACTAGGGCACAAGACTCCCACCAAGGCGAGCGAATTGATGGACATAGCCACCAAGTTCGCCTATGGTCAGGAGGCGGTTGAAGCCATCTTCCGGAAGGACAAGCAGCCTCAGGGAAGATAGAAGGAAGACGCCCCTGAGGCATCCGTCCAGCGTGGCCCGAAGAAGAAGGCCAAGAAGAAGACACAAGCGAAACGCGACGCCCTTGACGCGGATCTCGTTGCTGCTGCCGAGCACAGGAACCCTCGGAAGCCTCCCGGAGGGGCCAACACGTTCGACAAGATGCTCAAGGAGTCGTGCCCCTATCACAGGGGTCCCGTCAAGCACACCCTTGAGGAGTGCGACATGCTCCGGCGTTACTTCAACATGGACGGACCCTCGGCAGAAGGTGGCAAGGACCAAGGCAACAACAAGAAGGGGGGCGACAAGGAAGAGGAGTTCCCGCAGGTCCATAACTGCTTCATGATCTATGATGGGCAAGTGGCGAACGCCTCGGCTCGGCATCGCAAGCAGGAGCGCCGGGAGGTCTGCTTGGTGAAGGTAGCGGCGCCGGTCTACCTAGACTGGTCCGACAAGCCCATCACCTTCGACCAAGGCGACCACCCCGACTACGTACCGAGCCCGGGAAGGTACCCGCTCGTCGTTGACCCCGTCATCGGCAACGCTAGGCTCACCAAGGTCCTCAGAGACGGAGGCAGCAGCCTCAACATCATCTACGCCGAGACCCTAGGGCTCTTGGGGATAGATCTGTCCATGATCCGGGCCGGTGCAGCACCTTTTCATGGGATCGTCCCCGGTAAGCGCGTCCTGCCCCTTGGGCAACTTGATTTGCCCGTCTGCTTCGAGACTCCCTCCAACTTCCGAAAGGAAACCCTCACGTTCGAGGTGGTAGGGTTCCGAGGGACCTACCACGCGGTGCTGGGAAGACCGTGCTACGCCAAGTTCATGGCCGTCCCCAACTACACGTACCTCAAGCTCAAGATGCCCGGCCCCAACGGAACCATCGCCATCGGATCCACGTACCGCCACGCTTCGAGTGCGACGTGGAATGCATGGAGTACTCTGAGGCCATCGCCGAGTCCGAGGCCCTCATCGCCGACCTGGATTGCCTCTCCAAGGAGGCGCCAGATGCGAAGCGCCACGCCGGCAACTTCGAACCGGCCAAGGCGGTCAAGTCTGTCTCTCTCGACCCCAGCAATGACGCCGACAAGGAAGTTAGGATCGGCTCCAAGCTCGACCCCAAATAGGAAGCAGTGCTCGTCGACTTTCTCCGCGCAAATGCCGAAATTTTTGCGTGGAGTCCCTCGGACATGCCAGGCATACCGAGGGATGTCGCCGAGCACTCGCTGGACATCCGAGCCGGTGCCCGACCCGTGAAGCAGCACCTGCGCCGCTTTGATGAAGAAAAGCGCAGGGCCATAGGCGAGGAGGTCCACAAGTTGATGGCTGTAGGGTTCATCAAAGAGGTATTCCATCCAGAATGGCTAGCTAACCCTGTGCTTGTAAAGAAAAAGGTGGGAAATGGAGGATGTGCGTAGACTACACTGGTTTAAACAAAGCATGTCCAAAGGTTCCCTACCCTCTGCCTCGCATCGATCAAATTGTGGACTCCACTGCTGGGTGCGAGACCCTATCTTTCCTCGACACCTATTCAGGCTATCACCAAATCAAGATGAAAGAGTCCGGCCAGCTCGTGACTTCTTTTTCACACCTTTTGGCATGTATTGTTATACTACTATGCCATTTGGCTTGAGGAATGCAGGTGCAACCTACCAAAGGTGCATGAACCATGTGTTCGGAGAGCACATCGGCAAAACGGTCGAGGCTTACATCGATGACATCGTTGTCAAGACAAGGAAAGGCTCCGACCTCCTCTCCAACCTCGAAGTAACTTTCGGGTGCCAGCGTGCAAAGGGCGTAAAACTCAATCCCGAGAAGTGTGTCTTCGGAGTCCCCTGAGGCATGCTCCTAGGGTTCATCGTCTCCGAACGAGGCATCGAGGCCAACCCGGAGAAAATCGCGGCCATCACCAACATGGGACCAATCAAAGATCTAAAAGGAGTACAAAGGGTCATGGGATGCCTTGCGGCCCTAAGCCGCTTCATCTCGCGCCTCGGCAAGAAAGGATTGCCCTTGTACCCCCTCTTAAGGAAGGCCGAGCGCTTCACTTGGACCCCCGAGGCCGAGGAAGCCCTCGGAAACTTAAAGGCACTCCTTACTAATGCGCCCATCTTGGTGCGCCCCCGCTGCGGGAGAAGCCCTCTTGGTCTACGTAGCCGCAACCACTCAGGTGGTCAGCGCCGCGATCGTAGTCGAGAGACGAGAAGAAGGGCATGCACTGCTCATCCAGAGGCCGATCTACTTCATCAGCGAGGTGCTATCCGAGACCAAGATCCGCTACCCATAAATCCAGAAGCTACTGTACGCAGTAATTCTGACACGACGAAAGTTGCGACACTACTTTGAGTCTCATCCGGTGACTGTGGTGTCGTCCTTCCCCCTAGAAGAGATCATCCAGTGCCGAGAGGCCTCGGGTAGGATAGAAAAATGGGCAGTGGAACTCATGGGCGAGACAATTTCATTTGCCCCTCGAAAGGCCATAAAATCCTAAGTCTTGGCGGACTTCCTGGCTGAATGGGTCGACACCCAATTGCCGACAGCTCCAATCCAGCCCGAACTTTGGACCATGTACTTCGATGGGTCGCTGATGAAAACAGGAGCAGGTGCTGGCTTGCTCCTCATCTCACCCCTTGGGAAACATGTGTGCTACGTGCTGCGCCTCCATTTTCCGGCGTCAAAAAACGTGGCCGGGTACGAGGCTTTGGTTAATGGGTTGCGCATCGCCGTCGAGCTAGGGGTTCGGTGCCTCGACGCTCGTGGCGACTCGCAACTCGTCATTGACCAGGTCATGAAGAACTCCCACTGTCGCGGTCGAAAAATGGAGGCCTATTGCGACGAAGTTCGGCGCTTGGAAGATAAGTTCCACGGGCTGGAACTCAACCATGTTGCTCGGCGGTACAACGAGACTGCGGATGAGCTGGCTAAAATATCCTCGGGGCGGACGACGGTTCCCCCGGACGTCTTCTCTAGGGACATATATCAGCCATCTGTCAAAATCAACGACACACCCAAACCCAAGGGGACCTCGGCCCAGCCCGAGGTACCCTCGGTCGCCGAGGGTGAGGCCTTGCGCATCGAGGGAGAGCGAAATGGGGTTGCGCCAAACCAAAACTGACAAACCCCGTACCTAGAATATCTCCTCCGAGGAGAGCTGCCCCTCGACAAGGCCGAAGCTTGGCGACTGGCTCGACACGCCAAGTCGTTCGTTTTACTGGGTGATGAAAAAGAGTTGTACCACCGCAGCCCCTCGTGCATCCTCCAACGATGCATATCCATTGCCCAAGGACAAGAGCTGTTACAAGAAATACACTCGGGGGCTTGCGGTCGCCATATAGCACCTCGGACCCTCGTGGGGAACGCTTTCCGACAAGGTTTCTACTGGCCGACTGCGGTGGCTGACGCCACTAGGATTGTACGCTCCTGCCGAGGGTGTCAATTCTACGCGAGACAGACGCACCTGCCCGCTCAAGCCCTGCAGACAATACCTATCACTTGGTTGTTTGCCGTATGGGGTCTGGACCTCGTTGGTCCCTTGTAGAAGGCACCCGGGGGCTTCAAGCACCTGCTGGTCGCCATCAACAAATTCTCCAAATGGATCGAGGCCCGACCCTTAACCAGCATTGGGTCCGAGCAGGCGGTGGCGTTCTTCACAAATATCATCCATCGCTTTGGGGTCCCAAACTCCATCATCACCGACAATGGCACGCAGTTCACTGGGAAAAAGTTCCTGGACTTCTGCGAAGACCACCACATCCGTGTGGACTAGGCTGCCGTAGCTCACCCAATGACAAATGGCAGGTAGAGCGCACCAACGGTATGATTTTGCAGGGACTAAAACCGAGGATCTACAATGACCTCAACAAGTTTGGCAAGTGGTGGATAAAAGAACTACCCTCGGTGGTTTGGAGTCTGAGGACAATGCCGAGCCGGGCCACGGGCTTCTCGCCGTTTTTCCTAGTCTATGGGGTCGAGGCCATCTTACCCACGGACTTGGAATACGGTTCCCCGAGGACAAAGGCTTACGACGACCAAAGCAACTAGACCAGCCGAGAGGATTCGTTGGACCAGCTGGAAGAGGCTCAGGATGTGGCCTTACTACACTCGGCGTGGTATCAGCAGTCTCTGCGACGCTACCACGCCCGAAGGGTTCGGCCCCGAGACTTCCAAGTGGGAGACTTAGTACTTCGGCTGCGACTAGACGCCCGAGGACGCCACAAGCTTACTCCTCCCTGGGAAGGGTCGTTCATCATCGCCAAGATTTTGAAGCTCGGGACATACAATCTGGCCAACGATCAAGGCGAGGTCTACAGCAACGCTTGGAACATTGAACAACTACGTCGCTTTTACCCTTAAAATGTTTCAAGTCGTTCATGTATCTCACTCTCTTTACATGCATAAATAAAGTCTAACCATCAAGGAAGGATCAGCCTTGCCTCGGCAAAGCCCGACCCTCCCTCGGGGGCTAGAAGGGGGGAACCTCCTCTGCGTCAAAATTTTCCTCGGAAAAGTCTTTTACGAGAACAACTTTTGCGCTTTTCGACTGCGTCGATAACAGAATCCTAATGACGAGCGAGAGAGACCTTGAACGGCAAGGCCGACCGAGCCGAGGACTCCTACGCCTCCGGGATACGGATACCTCACTTATCACCTTCCGCAAAAAGTAACTCACGCTCGGATAAGCGATTCTGCTACCGAACAAGTCCTAACGCTCGAAAACTTTTCTACCAAAATGACTTTCGTGCTTTTCGACTATATCGATAACGGAATCCTAAAAACGACGAGAGAACACGTAAGCGGCAAGGCCGACCGAGCCGAGGGACTCCTACGCCTCCGGGATACGGATACCTCACTCATCACCTTCCGTGAAAAGTAATTCACGCTCGGATAAGTGATTCTGCTACCGAACAAGTCCTAACGCACGAAATAAGAGGAAAGAAAACGCAACTTTAAAATCCAACAATTAAAATGTTTAGGCCTCAGCGGTCGCAAAAAACATGCGCATACTTAGAACATACTGTTCCTGCAGGCTCAGACATCGGCAGGGGGAGGAGCGGCACCCTCGGCGTCGTTTCCACCCTCGGCAGAATCCGGCCCGGCCTCAGACGGTGACACGAGCGGAAGGATCTCCACCTCAAAGGAGGAAGCCAGCGCCGCGCTTGGGCCCTCGATAGTCGCGTCAAGCCTCTGGACCTCGGCTAAGGCAGCCTCCTCTTCGTCGGGTAAGCAGTACCCCTCGCTGACCCGCTCCAGATCCACGTCGTAGTGGGAAGCGAGCATGGCGAAGGCCCGCCTAACGCCGTGGTGCAGCGCCCCACGGAGTCTGCTGCGCACATGGCCGCCCAAGGCCCGCAGATGACTCTGGGGGGAGCTACCCGAGGGGACGTCGTCAAGGCCAAAGGCCTGGCAGAAAGCTGAGATGGCCTCGGACATGGCCACACGATCGGCCTCCTTCTGCTCAGCCGCCTGAGCAAGCGCCTTGCAGTTCTTAATGGACTCGTTAAGAGCCGTCTCAAACCCTACAAACAGCAGGACAACATTCTTCAGACGCAAGGAGAAGAATGGAGACATAAACAAAGTCACAAAGCGGGCAAAACATACCTTCGGCCCGGACACGCTGCTGTGAGGCCTCGGCTTGGGCGGACTGGGCAGACCCGACGGCCTCGGCCAGGCTCTCCGCAAGGGTCTCGGCCCGAGCGGACGCCTTGGCTAGCCGCTCCGTAGCCTCAGCCAACTGACCCCTAAGGGCCTCAGCCGGGCTCACGGCCACGGCAGCTTGGCTCCGAGATTGGTCCCGCTCGCCGATAGCCTGGCCGAGCTCCAGCTGCTGCTGTCGCATCTCCTCGGCCTAGGAAGCCACCAGCTCCCGGGCCAACAAAGCCTCCGCTCGTGCCGACGCCGCCTCTGTCCGCGCCGCTGCTACCTCCGACTTCAGCCCGTCGTAGAGCAATCGAAGGTCCACCGCCTCGGCGCTACGTTGGGCAAGGCGCTCATTGGCCTCGGCAAGTGCGGTCCGCCGGGATTGCAGTGACTCCCAAACGTCACTTTCGCGGCGGATGAACAGCGACTTGGCGGTGCTTGCGTCCGCGAGCTCCTGAGGAAGGAAAACATGATGTCACAAAGAATGCCCTGGTCACACAAGGTGTACGTCTAAAACCTTACCTGGAAAACCCTGGGAACGTCCCTAGAAAGGGTTTCCATGGTCGACCGAAGCGACCTCATCGCCGCCTCGGTATACCCACGGAAACTATCCCGAGCCTTCTCCTCCAACTCATCGTTGAGGAAGAGGAGGGGCTCCGAGGTGCCGTGGCCCCAGAACCGGAGCGGCTACCCACACCACTCATTGGGATTGAGCTACGCAGGGGTAAGGCCGCTGCTCCCCAGGACAGGCCACGGTTCTGCACGCCCGTCCGACGAGGCATCGGGTCCCCCTGCAGCCAATGCATCGGGTACCACCGCCGTCGACGTACTGGGCCTCTCCTCGGCTAAGATGGCGGGCCTTCGATCACCAACTTCGGCAACGACGGCCGCCCTCTCCTCGTGACCGAGAACGGGGAGGTCGGGGATGACCACGGGCGGCGGCACCTCAACCATCCCGACGTCGGCAACAACGGGTGGCTCCGCGGGTGAATCAGCGACAGCCCCGGTGGGAGTCGACGCCGGCGCCGACAACAACTCAGGCGCGCTCGGGGCCGCGGCCGCGTCAGCAGCCTCCCCCGGCATGATGGCCGCTCCAACGGGGGGGGGGGTCAGTCGGGGAGGCTTGCCCCATGGCAACTCATGCCGCCTGGGGCCCCCGCTGGAGGGCGCCTTGCGCGGAGGCCAACCAACCGGCATGGCGCGCCGTAGCACCGGGCGCCGAGGCCGGCTTCGTCTTAAGAGCCTTCGTGGGGGCCAGACCAGCCAAGCCCTGCCTCCGCTTGCTGAAAGAAAGAGAGAGCAAATTCAAGGCACATAGTGAAAAACCAAAACAGAGGTATCCTCAGATACTTACCCGCTCCGGGGCAAGGCCAATCGTGCCTGTGGGGAGGCCCCTCGGACCCCTATCCCCGCAGGCGCTGCCGAGGGTTGCCCCGCCGCTGGCTTCGGCACCGTTTCCGCCTCAGACGCCCGAGGCGCCGAGGGAGCGGCCTGCCCAGGCGTCGTCACGACGGCCGAGGGACCGGCCTCCTGTGCAGCCAGCGCGGGCACCTGCTCTTGGGGGACAGACGGATCGGCCCGACCCACCGAAGTCACAACAATTATCTCGGCCAAGGGGTCAAGTACCCCCTCGGCCTACCTCTGCTCCTCGGACCGGGACCTTGGTGTCCCGGCCCCAGGCACTAATGGTGCCAGCCCACTTGGAGGCTGGCTCGGTGACCCCTGGCCCAGCCTCGGGTCCGGGCTGAGGCCAAGTCGGGCCGCCAAGTCGTCGTCTTCGTCATCATCATCATCATCGTCGTCGTCGTCGTCAGGCGTCTCCGGCAACGGCTCCAACGGGAGCCCGTCCCTCGCCTGCCTCCGACGACGCCTCTCCAAGGCTTCCCGAGCTCGCATCCTCTCGCGAGCTCGGGCCTTTTCCGCGTCCTTCTTCTCCTTTTCCTTCTATGTGGCGAGCCTACGCACGGCTCGGTCCGCCGCGTCCTGCGGGACCGGTGGCCGGGCGGGTTTAAAAATCCTCAACCCTTGGGGACGAACAAAAATCCCAACAGTAAGAATCAAAAGCGTAGAGAACTCGACGCAAAACAGAAGGAGGATCGGACACTTACCAGAGACACATACCCACGGTCGGGACGCATCGCAGGCTGGCTAAGGGCGCCAGCATCCAGCCTCCCTACCGTACTTGCTACCCGCTTGAGGAGGTTGTCAGCGGAGAGGGAAGTTGAGGACATCCGCGAGCCCTCCAAATCGACCCCCGGCTTCGTCTCCGCAAGCCGCAACCGCCGCTCCGCCAAAGGGAGCACCCTCCGACGATGGATAGCGGCGATGACCCCCGTAGCGGTAAGGCCCCCATCTCGTAACTTCTGCAAGGCCTGCAGAATAGGCTGGAGCTTCTCCTGGTTCTCACACGTGGTCCCCCACCGCCAGTTATTGCCAGCGGCAGTCACCACTCGTTGAGAAAATGACGAAAGCATCCCGCCATCGTTCCGAATATAAAACCACCGGTTCTGCCATCCCTTGTTCGAAGACACAAGGGAGGCAGGGATGTACTACTGCGCGTGCCCCGGCCTCAGCTGGAGGGTGCAGCCACCGGCCCACACCGCCATACGGGCCTTCTTCGCTTCCGTCGTCGCGGCGAAGAACTCCGCGAAGAAGAGATGGGTCCACAGGTCCCAGTGAGGGTCAATCCCGAAAAAACCCTCGCAAACCGCCGCGAAGATGGCCGCTTGCGCGATAGAGTTGGGATTGAAGTTGTGCAGCTCCACCCTGTAGTAGTGCAGGAGCGCCCGCATGAAGCGGCTCGCTGGCACTCCAAACCCCCGCTCATGGAAGGGGATGAAACTGACCACATACCCCGGCGGCGGAGTTGGGTCGGCCTCGCTTGCGGAGGCCATCCACTCCGGCTGTGGCCCACCGGAGAGAGGACAGAGCAAACCATCGGCAACAAGGGCCTCCAGATCCTCCACAGCGACGGTGGAGAAAGGCCATGGGTCGCGCGGCGGAACGATGGTCACCTTGTCAGCCATCACCGAACGGAGGTGGTGGAGGCGGAGAGGATGAGGTGCGCAATTTTCTTTTCTCTGGCTATTCTCTTAGGTTGCGGAAACCAAAGCAGAAGGCAAGCACAAATGGCAGGGTAAAGAACCACCATCGGCCCCTCTTCCGGGTATATAAAGGCCCGGGCGAGATCCACCCAAAACTTCGCCTGAACCCGTCGCGAAATTCAAACTCGAAGGTGAAACGGTTTTTCTGTTCCTCGAACGACTCGCGCACGCGCAACAGACGCCCCGCGAATCGCCCGTCCCATCGCATTAACTCCTTGGCAGGGCAAGCGACACCTCCGGCAGGCGAAGCGGGCGCTGTTTCACCTCCGTCATGATGATCGCGTCAAAAAAGGTGTGCCACATTATTTAAATTCATATCCTTTTTCTTTTCCTCTCTCTCTCTTGCCACAGGGACTGGGAAAGGGGATATTTCGAAAAAGGATCCTTCTCAGCGAAGGAAACGGGCCCCGAGCCCTCCTACTGATCAGGGGTTCGAAGGTTGCGCCCTCTGGGGTTCGGCAACCGCCCCAGAGCACTCGAGCTCCGAGCCCATTACTGATCAGGGGTTCAAAGGCTGGCCCCCGGAAGGGTTTGATAGCCACCCCAGAGCACGCAGAGTCTGGAATGACCCTGGGTACGTCCGTTACATGGCCGAGGCTCGGGCTACGCTCCTGAGGTACCCTAGGACATTTCCGAGACCAGCAGGAACGATTTGTAATGGAATCCCACCGGAGGGAGGCACCGAGCCCTCGGACCCTATCGAATGGGTCCGGGTCCAGCAAATCACCTGCAGGTACTTTTGGAGCGCGCCTCTGGGCCACTAGCCGACCCTTAGCGAACGGGGCTCGAGCGTCCACTCGGATCACCCGCTAGCAACTCACTAGAAACACCATGTTTGGTGCCCTCCAAGGATAACATGGCGCTTTCCCCCCATTCCTCCTTGTGGAGAGGCGACGAAGGGGTGTACAATAAAAGTCGAGACGGTCCTTGATCATCCTCTCGCTCCGTGCAGAGGCTCGAGGGCTGCTCTCGCACCAGGCTACGGCCAAACTGTTGACCACGTCAACAAACCAGCGTAAAAACTCGGAGCCTGACCGTGCACCCGGGCTACGGCCAGGCCGCATGAGGGAACAACAAGGCCAACCGAGGCATCGCAAAAAGAATTAAGACCTCAGAGGAGTCAAACCACTCCTCCGAGGCCTCGAGGGCTACACCCGACGGGTGCGCTCGCGCGCACCCATCGGAACAAAGTACGACCGAGAAGGGCTGGTCCCCTTGCAAAAAATCCGACAGAACCTCAAAGCGAGTACCTACACTCCCTTCGAGGCTCGGGGGCTACTATCGGGGACCGTAATTAGGGGTACCCCCAATGCTCCTTAATCCGGCTGGAAAACATCTTCAGAACGAACCATAAGCGACTCATAAAGCACAGGCCTCGTCTACCAAGGGACGCGACCTCATCCGAGCCCAGCCTCAGGCAAGGACAGTAGTCCCGGACGGATTCACGCCTCGCGCGAGGGTCCCCTCAGTCAGCAGACGCACCCTCGGCTCGCCCGAAGCCTAGCTCGGGCAGACTTTATCGTGCAGCGACCTCGGCCAAATCGCCTCACCAACCGACCGTATCGCATGCGCATTTAATGCGGGGATCACCTGACACCTTATTAAAAGGGAAATGTGCCCTTGGGTCATTTCTAAGTATTTTGGTGATTAAGTGCCCAACACAAATGGTTGAGGTATTAAATTGTGCCAAATGGTGGATGAAGTGTAAATCAACACAAAGGTATGATTCTAGACTTAGTACATTATTTTTTGTGTACTAACATATTTGTCTAAGTGCTAGAATCAGAGAAAACACAAAAGGAAAAAGACTTGGCTGGAGCAGCTAAGACTCTGCGCAGTCTGGGTGCACCGGACTGTCCGATGGTGCACCAGACAGTGTCCGGTGCGCCAGGCTGGCTTTGGTCAAACTGGCCGCTCTCGAGATTTCGTCGGCGGCGTACGGCTAAAAATCACCGGACTGTCTGGTGAGCCAACGGTCGGCCGCGCAATCCGCGCGTGATGCGTGGCCGAGCCAACGGTCTGATGGGGGCACCGAACAGTCCGGTGTGCATCGGACAGTGTCCGTTGTGCCAACGGCTCCAAATCTTCAATGGTTGGCTGCGCCAAATTAGGAAAGCAATCTGCACCGGACAGTGAACAGTGCCTGTCCGGTGGCACAACGGACTGTCCGGTGCGCCACCTGACTGAAGGCAAGAATTGCCTTCCTGGACTGCTCTCAATGGCTCCTAGCTGCCTTGGGGCTATAAAAGGGACCCCTAGGCGCATGGAGGAGAAAACCAAGCATACTTTGAGCATTCTTAATCATTCACACTCCATCTTTGCGCACTCGTTTGATATTCTTAGTGATTTGAGCTTCGTTCTAGTGGTGAACTTTGTGCTATTCATTTGAGCTCAAGTCTTGGCTGTGTGTGTGCGTATTGCTATGGATTTGTGTGTGTTGCTTCCCTCCCTTACTCTAGTACTTTCACCTTGATCCTTATTGTAAGGGCGAGAGACTCCAAGTTGTGGAGATTCCTCGCAAACGGGAAAGAGTAAAGAAAGAAGAACACCATGGTATTCAAGTTGATCATTGTATCACTTGAGAGGAGTTGAGTGCAACTCTCATCCGTTGGGACGCCACAACGTGGAGTAGGCAAGTGTTACACTTGGCCGAACCACAGGATAAATCATCGTGTCTCTTGTGCTTGTTCTAACTGTGACTATTGTGTTTCACAAGAGCTCGGTCTCTAGCCACTTGATTTTACTGTGCTAACACTTAACCAAGTTTTGTGGCTATAAGTTTTAAGTTTTTACAAGATCACCTATTCACCCCCTCTCTAGGTGCTCTCAATTGGTATCAGAGCCGTTCTCTTCACGAAAGGGACTAATCGCCCGAAGAGATGGATCCTAAGGGAAAGGGGATGGTGGTCAACGACAATGAGAAGGAGTCCATCTTCAACGAGCCGAGGGACGACAAAGCCAATGACTCCGGCTCGAGTCAAAAGAAGAATGATAGAAAGAAGAAGAAGAGGCGCATCAAGAAGATTGTCTACTACAACAGCGACAAATCTTCCTCTTCTCAAAAGGACGATGAATACGAGGAGAAAAAGAAAACGGTTAACTCAAACTTTTCTTTCGATTATTCTCGTATTCCGCATAATTCCAATGCTCATTTGCTTTGCATTCCACTTGGTAAACCTCCACACTTTGATGGAGAGGACTACGGATTTTGGAGTCACAAAATGCGTAGCCACTTATTCTCTCTTCATCCAAGTATATGGGAGATAGTAGAAAATGGAATGCAATTTGATAGTTCGGATAACTCCATGTTTATCAATGAGCAAATCCATAAAAATGCACAAGCTACTACTGTTCTTTTAGCATCCTTGTGCAGGGAAGAGTACAATAAGGTGAGCGGCTTGGATAACGCCAAGCGGATTTGGGACACCCGCAAGATCTCGCATGAGGGGAACGACGCCACCATGCTCACCAAGATGGAGTTGGTGGAAGGCGAACTAGGAAGGTTCGCGATGATCAGGGGAGAAGAGCCAACTCAAACGTACAATAGGCTCAAGACACTGGTCAACAAGATAAGGAGCTATGGGAGCACGAGATGGACGGACCACGACGTCGTCCGACTTATGCTAAGGTCCTTCACTGTCCTTGATCCTCATCTTGTAAACTCTATTCGTGAGAATCCTAGGTACATCAAGATGACGCCCGAAGAAATACTTGGAAAGTTCGTAAGCGGGCGAATGATGATCAAGGAGGCAAGATATGTTGATGAGGCGTTGAATGGCCTAATGCCGATCCACGAGCCTCAAACTGTTGCTCTCAAAGCAACAAGTAGCAGAGAGACGCTACCTAGCAAGGTGGCGCAAGTTGAGGCGGTCGGACTAAATGAGAATGAAATGGCCCTCATCATCAAGCGCTTCAAGACGGTGCTCAAAGGTCGCAAGGAGCATCCCAACAAGAGCAAGACGAAGGGAAAGCGCTCCTACTTTAAGTGCGGTAAGATTGGTCACTTTATTTCTAACTGTCCCGATAATGATAGTGACTAGGAACAAGGAAAGAATGGGAAGAGAGAGAATAAGAAGGTTTACAAGAAGGCTAAGGGCGAGGCACACCTTGAAAAAGAGTGGGACTCAGATTGTTCCTCGTCCGACTCCGACGACGAAGGACTCGCCGCCACAGCCTTCAACAAATCGTCTCTCTTCCCCAACGAGCGTCACACCTGCCTCATGGCAAAGGAGAAGAAGGTAAATACTCGAAGTACTATTACATATGCTTCTTCAAGTGATGATGACTCTAGTGATGATGAAGTAGACTATGCAAGCTTATTCAAAGGTTTAGATAGAACTAAAATTGATAAGATCAATGAATTAATTGATGCTTTGAATGAGAAGAATAGATTGTTAGAGAAGCAAGAGGATCTTTTATATGAAGAGCATGATAAATTTGTTAGTGCGCAAAATTCTCTTGCTTTAGAGGTTAAAAGAAATGAAATGCTTTCATGTGAATTATCTACATGTCATGAATCTATTTCTAGCTTAAAGAGTATTAATGATGATTTAAATACTAAGTTAGAAATAGCTAATAAATCAAGCTCTTGTATAGAACATGTTGTGATTTGCAATAGGTGTAAGGATTTTAATGTTGATGCTTGTAGTGAACACTTAATTTCCATTTCCAAATTAAATGATGAAGTGGCTAGTCTTAATGCCCAACTTAAGACTAGCAAGAATGAATTTGACAAACTAAAATTTGCAAGGGATGCCTTCACTATTGGTAGACACCCCTCGATTAAGGATGTGCTTGGCTTTAAGAGGGAAGCCAAGAACTTAACAAGCCAAACGGCTCCCACTTTCACAAAGGAGAAAGGGAAAGCCCCTATGGCTAATAGTGCTCAAAAGAATCATGCATTTATTTATGATAGGAAATTTTCTAGAAATGTTCATCATGATAGGAGTTGTAATGCTTATGATTCAAATGCCATGTTTGCTTCAAGTTCTTCCTCTGTGTATGGTAGAGATATGCCTAGGAGAAATGTTGTTCATGTACCTAGGAAAGCAAGTAATGAATCTTCTACAATTTACCATGCTTGCAATGCTTCTTTTACAATTTATAGGAAGAATAAGAAAGTAATTGCTAAGAAATTAGGGGCAAAATGCAAAGGTGATAAAACTTGCATTTGGGTCCCTAAGGCTATTATTACTAACCTTGTAGGACCCAACAAGAGTTGGGTACCTAAAACCCAAGCCTAAATTGCCTTGCAGGTTTATGCATCCGGGGGCTCAAGCTGGATTATCGACAGCGGATGCACAAACCATATGACGGGGGAGAAGAAGATGTTCACCTCCTACGTCAAGAACAAAGATTCCCAAGATTCAATCATATTCGGTGACGGGAATCAAGGCAAGGTTAAAGGACAAGGAAAAATAGCTATTTCATCCGAGCATTCCATCTCTAATGTGTTTTTAGTTGAATCGCTCGGGTATAACTTGTTGTTCGTTAGTCAACTTTGTAATATGGGTTATAATTGCTTATTTACTAATGTAGATGTGTCTGTCTTTAGAAGGAGTGATGGTTCATTAGCTTTTAAGGGTGTACTAGACGGCAAACTATATTTAGTAGATTTTGCAAAGGAAGAGGTCGGTCTAGATGCATGCTTAATTGCTAAGACTAGCATGGGCTGGCTGTGGCATCGCCGTCACATGTGGGGATGAAGAACCTTCACAAACTTCTAAAGGGAGAACATGTGTTAGGTCTAACAAATGTGACTTTCGAAAAAGATAGACCTTGTGCAGCCTGTCAAGCAGGTAACAAGTGGGAAATGCTCATCACAACAAGAACGTGATGACCACATCAAGACCCATGGAGCTGCTACATATGGACCTCTTCGGACCCGTCGCCTACCTTAGCATCGGGGGAAGTAAGTATGGTCTTGTTATTGTTGATGACTTTTCCCGCTTCACTTGGGTATTCTTTTTGCAGGATAAGTCTAAAACCCAAGGGACCCTCCAGCGCTTCCTAAGGAGAACTCAAAATGAATTTGAGCTCAAGGTGAAGAAGATAAGGAGCGACAACGGGTCCGAGTTCAAGAACCTTCAAGTGGAAGAGTACCTTGAGGAGGAAGGAATCAAGCACGAGTTCTCCGCTCCCTACACACCACAGCAAAACGGTGTGGTAGAGAGGAAGAACAGGACACTTTTACACATGGCAAGGACGATGCTTGGTGAATTCAAGACGCCCGAACGGTTTTGGACGGAAGCTGTGAACACGGCTTGCCACGCCATAAACCGAGTCTATCTTCATCGCCTCCTCAAGAAGACGTCATACGAACTCCTAACCGGTAACAAACCCAACGTGTCATACTTTCGTGTATTTGGGAGTAAATGTTATATTCTAGTGAAGAAAGGTAGAAATTATAAATTTACTCCCAAAACTGTAGAAGAGTTTTTGTTAGGTTATGACTCAAATGCAAAGGCATATAGAGTCTTCAACAAATCATCGGGTTTGGTTGAAGTCTCTAGCGACGTTGTATTTGATGGGACTAATGGCTCTCCAAGAGAGCAAGTTGATATTGATGATGTAGATGAAGAAGATGTTCCAACGGCCGCAATATGCACCATGGTGATTGGAGATGTGCGACCACAGGAACAAAAGGAGCAAGATCAACCTTCTTCCTCAACAATGGTGCATTCCCCAACTCAAACTGATGAACAGGTTCGTCAAGAGGAGGCGTGTGATCAAGGGGGAGCACAAGATAATGATGTTATGGAGGAAGAAGCACCTCAAGCCCCTCCAACTCAAGTCCGAGCAACAATTCAAAGGAATCATCCCGTCGATCAGATATTGGGTGATATAAGAAAGGAAATAACTACTCGCTCTAGATTAGCTATTTTTGTGAGCATTACTCTTTTGTCTCTTCTATTGAGCCTTTCAGGGTAGAAGAGGCCTTGCTAGATCCGGACTGGGTGGTGGCCATGCAGGAAGAGCTCAATAACTTCAAGCGAAATGAAGTTTGGACCCTGGTGCCACGTCCAAAGCAAAACATTGTGGGAACCAAGTGGGTGTTCCGCAACAAACAAGACGAGCACGGAGTGGTGACAAGGAACAAAACTAGACTTGTGGCAAAAGGTTATGCCCAAGTCGCAGGTTTGGACTTTGAGGAGACGTTTGCTCCTGTGGCTAGGCTAGAGTCTATTCGCATTTTGTTAGCCTATGCCGCTCACCATTCTTTCAGGTTGTTCCAAATGGATGTGAAGAGCGCTTTCCTCAACGGGCCAATTAAGGAGGAGGTTGATAGGAAGAGTACATCAAGGACGTGCCAATTCTTAGGAAGGTCCCTGGTGTCTTGGAGTTCTAAGAAACAAACTTCCGTTGCCCTATCCACCGCTGAGGCCGAGTATGTTGCCGCAGGTCAGTGTTGCGCGCAACTACTTTAGATGAGGCAAACCCTCAGGGACTTTGGCTACAATCTGAGCAAAATCCCACTCCTATGTGATAATGAGAGTGCTATCCGCATGGCGGATAATCCTATTGAACACAGCCGCACTAAGCACATAGACATCCGACATCACTTTTTGAGAGACCACCAGCAAAAGGGAGATATCGAAGTGTTTTATATAAGCACCGAGAACCAGCTAGCCGATATCTTTACCAAGCCTTTAGATGAGAAGACCTTTTATAGGGTGTGTAGTGAGCTAAATGTCTTAGATTCGCGTAACTTGGATTGATATATAGCATACATGTGTTTATGCCTTTGATCATGTTCCTTTATGCATATTGTTGCTTATATTATGGTGCTCAAGTTGTACACATGATCCCCGGACCTCACAAGTCCATGTACCAGTGTTGCACTTATTTAGGGGGAGGCATGCTCCAACTTTACACTTTGAGACTAACCCTGTGTTTGAGTTTACTTGTTTTAGTCTCAAAAGTGGATTGAAAGGGAAAGGTGGACTTGGACCCTGAAAGACTTCCACTGCACTCCGATAAAAGAGTAACTAATTCCAAGTTTATCTCTATGCTCTTATTGCTTTTTTCTCTTAATTGACAATTTTGGTGAAGCAATGAGGTTAAAGGGCCAACAATGATTCTGTTTTGGTGCTTGATGCCAAAGGGGGAGAAATTAAGGCTAAAGCAAATGGATCAGCTACCACTTGAGAAGTTTGAAAATAGTAGAGTTAGAACTTTTGAGAATTTTGAAAATAGTAGAGTTAGAACTTTTGTTTTGTCAAAATACTCTAAGTGTCTCTTTTTGTCAAAAGTTGGTCTCATGTAGGGAGAATGTTTGATTATGGGAAAAAGGGGGAGTTTTTAAAACTTTGATCAATTTCTCTTGGAATACCATTCTTTATGCCTCAACAAGTGTGTTTGACTTAGAGATAGGAAATTGAAGTTGATTTGCAAAAACAAAACCAAGTGGTGGCAAAGGATGATCCAAATATGCCAAATTTGAATAAAAAACAATTCTTGTTCTCATTTGCATTGATGTTGCACTTCTATGTGTTGCTTTTTGTTGTGTTGGCATAAATCACCAAAAAGGGGGAGATTGAAAGGGAAATGTGCCCTTGGGTCATTTCTAAGTATTTTGGTGATTAAGCGCCCAACACAAATGGTTGAGGTATTAAATTGTGCCAAATGGTGGATGAAGTGTAAATCAACACAAAGGTATGATTCTAGACTTAGTACATTGTTTTTTGTGTATTAACATATTTGTCTAAGTGCTAGAATCAGAGAAAACACAAAAGGAAAAAGACTTGGCTGAAGCAGCTAAGAATCTGCGCAGTCTGGGTGCACCAGACAGTGTCCGGTGCGCCAGGCTGGCTTTGGTCAAACTGGCCGCTCTCGGGATTTTGTCGGCGGCGTACGGCTAAAAATCACCAGACTGTCCGGTGGTGCACCGGACTGTCCGGTGAGCCAACGGTCGGCCACGCAATCCGCGCGTGACGCCTGGCCGAGCCAACGGTCTGATGGGGGCACCGGACAGTGTCCGGTGCGCCAACGGCTCCAAATCTTCAACGGTCGGCTGCGCCAAATTAGGAAAGCAATCTGCACCGGACAGTGAACAGTGCCTGTCCGGTGCGCCACCCGACAGAAGGCAAGAATTGCCTTCCTGGATTGCTCTCAACGGCTCCTAGCTGCCTTGGGGCTATAAAAGGGACCCCTAGGCGCATGGAGGAGAAAACCAAGCATACTTTGAGCATTCTTAATCATTCACACTCCGTCTTTGCGCACTCGTTTGATATTCTTAGTGATTTGAGCTCCGTTCTAGTGGTGAACTTTGTGCTATTCATTTGAGCTCAAGTCTTGGCTGTGTGTGTGTGCGTATTGCTGTGGATTTGTGTGTGTTGCTTCCCTCCCTTACTCTAGTACTTTCACCTTGATCCTTATTGTAAGGGTGAGAGACTCCAAGTTGTGGAGATTCCTCGCAAACGGGAAAGAGTAAAGAAAGAAGAACATCGTGGTATTCAAGTTGATCATTGGATCACTTAAGAGGAGTTGAGTGCAACTCTCGTCCGTTGGGACGCCACAACGTGGAGTAGGTGAAAGGGAAATGTGCCCTTGGGCCATTTCTAAGTATTTTGGTGATTGAGTGCCAACACAAGTGCTTAAATGTGAATTCATGCTTATGGATGGACAAAGTGCAAAACAAGAGCAAAGGTATGTTTCTAAGTCTTAGTACATTGGTTTTGTGTACTAATATACTTGTCTAAGTATTAGAAACAGAAAGAAGAAGAAAAGAGAAGAGTTGGCTGTGTACAGCCAAAAGGCTGTTTCAGTCTGGGGCACCGGACTGTCCGGTGGTGCACCGGACAGTGTCCGGTGCGCCAGGCTGCCTCGAGCGAAGTGGCCGCTCTCGGGGATTCGCCGACGGTGTACGACTATAATTCACCGGACTGTCCGGTGAGCCAACGGTCGGCCGGGCCAACGGTCGGCCGCGCGATCTGCGCGGGACACGTGGCCGAGCCAACGGCTAGAAGGGGGCACCGGACTGTCCGGTGTGCACCGGACATGTCCGGTGCGCCAACGGCTCCAAGTCTGCCAACGGTCGGCTTCGCTATTTAAGGAAGGAAATCGGGCACCGGACAGTGTCCGGTGTGCACCGGACTGTCCGGTGCACCCGATGACAGAAGGCAAGAAAGGCCTTCCAGATTTGCTCTCAACGGCTCCTAGCTGCCTTGGGGCTATAAAAGGGACCCCTAGGCGCATGGAGGAGAACACCAAGCAACCTTAGAGCATTCTTGATCATCCACACTCAGTCTTTGCGCATTCGTTTGTCATTCTCAGTGATTCGAGCTCCGTTCTAGTGAGAACTTTGAGATAGTCTTTTGAGCTCGATTCTTGGCCGTGTGTGTGCGCATTTTGCTGTGGATTTGTGTGTGTTGCTTCCCTCCCTTACTCCGTATTTCTTTGTGAATCTCAAGTGTAAGGGCGAGAGACTCCAAGTTGTGGAGATTCCTCGCAAACGGGATATTGAAAGGAAAAGCAAAACACTGTGGTATTCAAGTTGGTCTTTGGACTGCTTGAGAGGGGTTGATTGCAACCCTCGTCCGTTGGGACGCCACAACGTGGAGTAGGCAAGCGTTGGTCTTGGCCGAACCACGGGATAAACCACTGTGTCACCTCTGTGTTTGATCTCTTGTGGTATTGTGTTTTGTTGAGACTCCTCTCTAGCCACTTGGCGATTATTGTGCTAACACTTAACAAGTTTTTGTGGCTATAAGTTTAATTTTCCCAGGATCACCTATTCACCCCCTCTAGGTGCTCTCAATTGGTATCAGAGCCGTTCTCTTCAAGAAAGGGACTAACCGCCCGAAGAGATGGATCCTAAAGGCAAAGGGATGGTGATCAACGACAAGGAGAAGGAGTCCTTCGTCAACGAGCCCAATGATGACAAGCCCACCGACTCAGGCTCGGGCCACAAAAGAAAAGACGGGAGGAAGAAGAAGACAAGGCGCATCAAGGAAATTGTCTACTACGACAGCGACGAATCTTCCTCCTCCCAAAAGGACGACGACGACTACGATAGACGAAAGACGGTTAACTCAAACTTTTCTTTCGATTATTCGCGCATCCCGCATAGTTCAAATGCTCAATTGCTCCCCATTCCACTTGGCAAGCCCCCCTCACTTTGATGGAGAGGATTACGGATTTTGGAGCCACAAAATGCGTACTCACCTGTTTTCTCTCCATCCAAGCATTTGGGAGATTGTGGAAAGTGGAATGAAATTTGATAGCTCAGATAGCCCTGTGTTTATTAATGAACAGATTCATAAAAATGCACAAGCTACTACTGTGTTGCTAGCTTCTTTGTGTAGGGACGAGTATCACAAGGTGAGCGGCTTGGACAATGCTAAGCAGATCTGGGACACCCTCAAGATCTCTCATGAGGGAAACGACGTCACCTTGCTCACCAAAATGGAGTTGGTGGAGGGCGAGCTTGGACGGTTCGCGATGATAAGGGGCGAGGAGCCGACACAAACATACAACCGGCTCAAGACCCTTATCAACAAAATAAGGAGCTACGGGAGCACGCGATGGACGGACCACGACGTCGTCCGCCTAATGCTAAGGTCATTTACCGTTCTTGATCCTCATTTGGTGAACAATATTCGTGAAAATCCCAGGTACACCAAGATGTCGCCTGAAGAAGTTCTTGGGAAATTCGTTAGCGGGCGAATGATGATCAAGGAGGCGAGGTACGTGGACGACGCCTTGAATGGTCCGATCAACGAGCCACAACCCCTTGCTCTCAAGGCAACACGAAGCAAGGAGGCGCTACCTAGCAAGGTGGCACAGTTTGAGGCGGCCGAACTTAATGATGAAGAGATGGCTCTCATCATCAAAAGATTCAAGACGGTGCTTAAAGGTCGCAAGGGACAACCAAGCAAGACCAAAGCCAAGGGGAAGCGCTCATGCTTCAAATGCGGTAAGCTTGGTCATTTTATTGCTAACTGTCCCGACAATGATAGTGATCAGGATCAAGGGAACAAGAGGGAGAAAAAGAAGAACTATAAGAAGGCAAAGGGCGAGGCTCATCTTGGCAAGGAGTGGGATTCGGACTGCTCTTCGTCCGACTCCGACAATGAAGGACTCGCCGCCACCGCCTTCAACAAGTCATCCCTCTTCCCAAACGAGCGTCACACTTGCCTCATGGCAAGGGAGAAGAAAGTAAGCACTCATAACACTAGTACTTATGCTTCTTCAAGTGAGGATGAGTCTAGTGATGATGATGAGATAGATTACTCATGCTTATTCAAGGGATTAGATAGAACCAAGGTAGACAAAATTAATGAATTAATTGATGCCTTGAATGATAGGAATATACTCTTAGAAAAGCAAGAGGATTTGTTGTATGAAGAGCATGATAAATTTGTAGAAGCTCAGAAATCTCTTGCTCTAGAAATTAAGAGGAATGAAATGCTCTCCAGTGAATTATCTTCTTGTCATGAAACTATTGCTAAGTTAAAAGGTTTTAATGATGATTTAAATGCTAAACTAGAAGTAGCCTGTAAATCTAATTCTTGTGTAGAGATTGTTGAAACTTGCAATAGGTGTAAAGATTTTGACATTGATGCTTGTAGTGAACACCTAGTTTCAATTCCAAACTTAATGATGAATTGGCTAGTCTTAATGCCCAACTTAAGACTAGCAAAAGCGAATTTGATAAATTAAAATTTGCAAGGGATGCCTACACAATTGGTAGACACCCCTCAATTAAGGATGGACTTGGCTACAAGAGGGAAGCCAAGAACTTGACAAGCCATAAGGCTCCTATCTCCGCCAAGGAGAAAGGGAAGGCTCCTATGGTTAGTAGTGCTAAAAAGAACCATGCTTTTATGTACCATGATAGGAGACAAACTAGAAATGCTTATAGGAGTTATAATGCTTTTGATGATTTTGATTCTCATGCTATGTTTGCTTCTAGTTCTTCCTATGTGCATGATAGAAATATTGGTAGGAGAAATGTTGTTCATAATATGTCTAGGAAAAATGTTGTCAATGTTCCTAGAAAAGTTATGAATGGTCCCTCTACAATTTATCGTGCCTTAAATGCTTCCTTTGCTATTTGTAGAAAGGATAGGAAAATAGTTGCTAGAAAATTAGGGGCAAGATGCAAGGGAGACAAAACTTGCATTTGGGTCCCTAAGGATATTTGTGCTAACCTTATAGGACCCAACATGAGTTGGGTACCTAAGACCCAAGCCTAAATTTGCCTTGCAGGTTTATGCATCCGGGGGTTCAAGCTGGATTATTAACAGCGGATGCACAAACCATATGACGGGGGAGAAGAAGATGTTCACCTCCTACGTCAAGAATAAGGATTCCCAAGATTCAATAATATTCGGTGATGGGAATCAAGGCAAGGTAAAAGGGCTAGGTAAAATTGCAATCTCCAATGAGCACTCTATCTCCAATGTGTTTTTAGTAGAGTCTCTTGGATATAACTTGCTATCTGTTAGTCAGTTATGTAATATGGGATATAACTGCTTATTTACAAATGTAGATGTGTCTGTCTTTAGAAGATGTGATGGTTCACTAGCTTTTAAGGGTGTACTAGACGGCAAGCTTTACTTAGTTGATTTTGCAAAAGAAGAGGCCGGTCTAGATGCATGCTTAATGGCTAAGACTTGCATGGGCTGGCTGTGGCATCGCCGCTTAGCACATGTGGGGATGAAGAACCTTCACAAGCTTCTAAAGGGAGAACACGTGATAGGGCTAACCAATGTTCATTTCGAAAAAGATAGACCTTGTGCAGCTTGTCAAGCAGGGAAACAAGTGGGAGGCTCTCATCACACCAAAAATGTGATGACAACATCAAGACCCCTGGAGCTGCTACATATGGACCTCTTCGGACCCGTCGCCTATCTGAGCATAGGAGGAAGTAAGTATGGTCTAGTTATCGTTGATGACTTTTCCCGCTTCACTTGGGTGTTCTTTTTGCAGGATAAGTCTGAGACCCAAGGAACCCTCAAGCGCTTCCTAAGGAGAGCTCAAAATGAGTTTGAGCTCAAAGTGAAGAAGATCAGGAGCGACAACGGGTCCGAGTTCAAGAACCTTCAAGTGGAGGAGTTTCTTGAGGAGGAGGGGATCAAGCACGAGTTCTCCGCTCCCTACACACCACAGCAAAATGGTGTGGTAGAGAGGAAGAACAGGACACTCATTGATATGGCAAGGACGATGCTTGGAGAGTTCAAGACCCCCGAGTGCTTTTGGTCGGAAGCCGTGAACACGGCTTGTCACGCCATCAACAGGGTCTACCTTCACCGCCTCCTCAAGAAGACATCGTATGAGCTTCTAACCGGTAACAAACCCAATGTATCTTACTTTCGTGTATTTGGGAGCAAATGCTACATTCTAGTGAAGAAGGGTAGAAATTCTAAGTTTGCTCCCAAAGCTGTAGAAGGGTTTTTGTTAGGTTATGACTCAAATACAAAGGCGTATAGAGTCTTCAACAAATCATCGGGTTTGGTTGAAGTCTCTAGCGACGTTGTATTTGATGAGACTAATGGCTCTCCAAGAGAGCAAGTTGTTGATTGTGATGATGTAGATGAAGAAGATGTTCCGACGGCCGCTATATGAACCATGGCGATTGGAGAAGTGCGGCCACAGGAACAAGATGAACGAGATCAACCTTCTTCCTCAACAACGGTGCATCCCCCAACTCAAGACGATGAACAGGTTCATCAACAGGAGGCGTGTGATCAAGGGGGAGCACAAGATGATCATGTGATGGAGGAAGAAGCGCAACCGGCACCTCCAACCCAAGTTCGAGCGATGATTCAAAGGAATCATCCCGTCGATCAAATTCTGGGTGATATTAGCAAGGGAGTAACAACTCGATCTCGATTAGTTAATTTTTGTGAGCATTACTCCTTTGTCTCTTCTACTGAGCCTTTCAGGGTAGAAGAGGCCTTGCTAGATCCGGACTGGGTGTTGGCCACGCAAGAGGAGCTCAACAACTTCAAGAGAAATGAAGTTTGGACGCTGGTACCTCGTCCTAAGCAAAATGTTGTGGGAACCAAGTGGGTGTTCTGCAACAAACAGGACGAGCACGGGGTGGTGACGAGGAACAAGGCTCGACTTGTGGCAAAAGGTTATGCCCAAGTCGCAGGTTTGGACTTTGAGGAGACTTTTGCTCCTGTGGCTAGGCTAGAATCAATTCGTATCTTGCTAGCATATGCCGCTCACCATTCTTTCAGGTTGTACCAAATGGATGTGAAGAGCGCGTTCCTCAACGGGCCGATCAAGGAGGAGGTGTACGTAGAGCAACCCCCTGGCTTCGAGGATGAACGGTACCCCGACCACGTGTGTAAGCTCTCTAAGGCGCTCTATGGACTTAAGCAAGCCCCAAGAGCTTGGTATGAATGCCTTAGAGACTTTTTAATTGCTAACACTTTCAAGGTTGGGAAAGCCGATCCAACTCTTTTTACTAAGACTTGCGATGGTGATCTTTTTGTGTGCCAAATTTATGTCGATGACATAATATTTGGTTCTACTAACCAAAAGTCTTGTGAAGAGTTTAGCAGGGTGATGACGCAGAAATTCGAGATGTCGATGATGGGCGAGTTGAACTACTTCCTTGGGTTCCAAGTGAAGCAACTCAAGGACGGCACCTTCATCTCCCAAACGAAGTACACGCAAGATCTGCTAAAGCGGTTTGGGATGAAGGACGCCAAGCCCGCAAAGACGCCGATGGGAACCGACGGACACACCGACCTCAACAAAGGAGGTAAGTCCGTTGATCAAAAAGCATACCGGTCAATGATAGGGTCTTTACTTTATTTATGTGCTAGTAGACCGGATATTATGCTTAGCGTATGCATGTGTGCTAGATTTCAATCCGATCCTAAGGAGTGTCACTTAGTGGCGGTGAAGCGAATTCTAAGATATTTGGTTGCTACGCCTTGCTTCGGGCTCTGGTATCCAAAAGGGTCTACCTTTGACTTGGTTGGATACTCAGATTCCGACTATGCTGGATGTAAGGTCGATAGGAAGAGTACATCAGGGACGTGCCAATTCTTAGGAAGGTCCCTGGTGTCGTGGAACTCTAAGAAACAAACCTCCGTTGTTCTATCCACCGCTGAGGCCGAGTATGTTGCCGCAGGACAGTGTTGCGTGCAACTACTTTGGATGAGGCAAACCCTCCGGGACTTTGGCTACAATCTGAGCAAAGTCCCACTCCTATGTGATAATGAGAGTGCTATCCGCATGGCGGAAAATCCTGTTGAACACAGCCGCACAAAGCACATAGACATCCGGCATCACTTTTTGAGAGACCACCAGCAAAAGGGAGATATCGAAGTGTTTCATGTTAGCACCGAGAACCAGCTAGCCGATATCTTTACCAAGCCTCTAGATGAGAAGACCTTTTGCAGGCTGCGTAGTGAGCTAAATGTCTTAGATTCGCGGAACTTGGATTGAATTGTAGCATACATATGTTTATGCCTTTGATCATGTTCATTCTGCATTTTGTTGCTTATTGTGGTGCTCAAGTTGTACAAACATTCCCTGGACCTCACAAGTCCTTGTGTAAGTGATGCACATATTTAGGGGGAGTTGTGTTACAACTTGACCCTTTGAGACTAACCATATGCTTGAGTTTACTTGATTTAGTCTCGAAGGAGAATTGAAAGGGAAAAGGTGGACTTGGACCATGAAAGACTTCCACTGCACTCCGATGAGAGGGTAACTTATTCCAAGTTCATCTCATGAACTCTTATTGCCATTTGCTCTTAATTGAAGATTTTGGTGAGGCAATGGGGTTATCGGGCCAAGATTGATCCCGTTTTGGTGCTTGATGCCAAAGGGGGAGAAAATAAAGGCCAAAGCAATAGATGGATCAGCTACCACTTGAGAAATTTTGAAAATAGTAGAATAGAGCTTTTGGTTTGTCAAAACTCTTGCATTGTCTCTTTTGTCAAAAGTTGGCCTTTTGTGGGGAGAAGTGTTGATTATGGGAAATAGGGGGAGTTTTTGAAATCTTTGATCAATCTCTTTTGGAATGACTCTCTTTATGCTTCAACATGTGTGTTTGACTTAGAGATAGAGATTTGAGTTTGATTTGCAAAAACAAACCAAGTGGTGGCAAAGGATGATTCATATATGCCAAAAATGAATCAAAATAAATTTGAGTTTTATTCGAAGTGATTTTGCACTTATTCTAGTTGCTTTATGTTGTGTTGGCATAAATCACCAAAAAGGGGGAGATTGAAAGGGAAATGTGCCCTTGGGCCATTTCTAAGTATTTTGGTGATTGAGTGCCAACACAAGTGCTTAAATGTGAATTCATGCTTATGGATGGACAAAGTGCAAAACAAGAGCAAAGGTATGTTTCTAAGTCTTAGTACATTGGTTTTGTGTACTAATATACTTGTCTAAGTATTAGAAACAGAAAGAAGAAGAAAAGAGAAGAGTTGGCTGTGTACAGCCAAAAGGCTGTTTCAGTCTGGGGCACCGGACTGTCCGGTGGTGCACCGGACAGTGTCCGGTGCGCCAGGCTGCCTCGAGCGAAGTGGCCGCTCTCGGGGATTCGCCGACGGCGTACGGCTATAATTCACCGGACTGTCCGGTGTGCACCGGACTGTCCGGTGAGCCAACGGTCGGCCGCGCGATCTGCGCGGGACACGTGGCCGAGCCAACGGCTAGAAGGGGGCACCGGACTGTCCGGTGTGCACCGGACATGTCCGGTGCGCCAACGGCTCCAAGTCTGCCAACGGTCGGCTTCGCTATTTAAGGAAGGAAATCGGGCACCGGACAGTGTCCGGTGTGCACCGGACTGTCCGGTGCACCCGATGACAGAAGGCAAGAAAGGCCTTCCAGATTTGCTCTCAACGGCTCCTAGCTGCCTTGGGGCTATAAAAGGGACCCCTAGGCGCATGGAGGAGAACACCAAGCAACCTTAGAGCATTCTTGATCATCCACACTCAGTCTTTGCGCATTCGTTTGTCATTCTCAGTGATTCGAGCTCCGTTCTAGTGAGAACTTTGAGATAGTCTTTTGAGCTCGATTCTTGGCCGTGTGTGTGCGCATTTTGCTGTGGATTTGTGTGTGTTGCTTCCCTCCCTTACTCTGTATTTCTTTGTGAATCTCAAGTGTAAGGGCGAGAGACTCCAAGTTGTGGAGATTCCTCGCAAACGGGATATTGAAAGGAAAAGCAAAACACTGTGGTATTCAAGTTGGTCTTTGGACTGCTTGAGAGGGGTTGATTGCAACCCTCGTCCGTTGGGACGCCACAACGTGGAGTAGGCAAGCGTTGGTCTTGGCCGAACCACGGGATAAACCACTGTGTCACCTCTGTGTTTGATCTCTTGTGGTATTGTGTTTTGTTGAGACTCCTCTCTAGCCACTTGGCGATTATTGTGCTAACACTTAACAAGTTTTTGTGGCTATAAGTTTAAGTTTTCCCAGGATCACCTATTCACCCCCCCCTCTAGGTGCTCTCAGTAGGCAAGTGTTACACTTGGCCGAACCACAGAATAAATCATCGTGTCTCTTGTGCTTGTTCTAACTGTGACTATTGTGTTTCACAAGAGCTCGGTCTCTAGCCACTTGATATTATTGTGCTAACACTTAACCAAGTTTTGTGGCTATAAGTTTTAAGTTTTTACAGGATCACCTATTCACCCCCCCTCTAGGTGCTCTCACTTATCCTGACACGCATGCCTCAGTCGGCAAGGTCAAAGTGACCGCAGTCACTTCACCCCTTTACTGACCATTCTGACAGGAAAACAGCACTGTTCGCCCCGCTCCGGCTACTGTGCCAACCACCAGGGTAAAACTGAGTCACGATCTCCCACGAGTTCGGCCTCGGGCGCAACAGGGAGCTCCGCCTCGTCCAACCTCAGGCCTCGGCCTCGGGAGAAGGTCTCCGCCTCGCCCGACCCCAGGCCTCGACCTCAGCCTCAGCCTCGGGAGGAGTCACATCCTCGCCCGACCTCGACCTCGGCCTCAGGAGAAGTCTCTGCCTCGCCCGACCTCAGCCTCGGACCGACTACGCTACAGGGGATACATCATTACCCTACTCCTAGCTAGCTGCCTCAGTCTATGAAGGAACAAGACCAGTGTCCCATCTAAGGTTACTCCGGTAACAGGTAATGATGGTTCCCCACGTGCGCCCATGACATCGGATTGCTCTCAACCTCCTACGGAAGCAAGGAAACGTCAGCAGCATCCATGCTGCACCGCCAGCTATTCTTCTACAGGGCTCAAGACACTTCTCCGACAGCCACGTTAGCACACGTGCAGAGCTCAAGGCACTTCTCCGCCAGCCACGTTAGCACATAGCTACATCCCATTGTACAGCTGGGCCATCTCCTTGTATCTATAAAAGGGGACATCCAGAGCCTTCCTAAGAGACAGGGAAAAAAGACACGAGCACAGACGAGACAGACATACGAACACACGCAGGGAGAAAGAGACGCGGCGGAGGCCAGCTCAGGCACCTCACCACAAGACCGAACTCTCTCTCTCACGACGCTTGTAACCCCTACTACGAGCACCCCGGTGCAAGATAACATAAGCCTCATTCCCCTCTTGTGTTCCATCTTGCATCAACCCATCTGGGTAGGGACACGCAGCAACAAATTCACTAGTCGGTTGAGGGTCCTCGCGGGTCCAAAACACCGACAACAATATATGTCCATATATAACCATAAAAATGTTTGGATCATAAGATCTATAAGATGCCTATGTTTTTTCTATTTCACTTTTACTTATTTATATGAGTTACATATGAAATCACTGTAAGTATCTAAGTTTCAACATAATCGGTACTTTACTTTATCGTTTTCATACGAGGACTTGAGTTATCTTCATATAAAATGTTTATTAGTTTTTGTAACTTATTTGCAATTTTCGAGTGAAACTAGAATATTTTATGAATTTTAAATATTGTGGTGTTGGTTTTTACAATGTCCTTGTGATTAGTAACTTTGAACTATATGATGTCAATTTTATTGGTTTCTTTTTTATATTTGATCTATCATATACATGATTATGTATTGCTTAATTTATGTGTTTGTTGGATGGTTAGACAATTAATATCATCGGACGAACTACCCGACAATTATCCGGTATCTATCCGAGTAGTATCCGTTATCCGTTTATTACCCGTTCGGATTATTACCCGGTCCCGTCCTGTATCCGTCTTGAATCTTAACTACCCATATCCGGTCCCGTATCCGAGAGAAATATATTAGAGTAGATTACAGGATGACCCTGTATCCAACTGTATCCGTCCCGTTTGCATCCCTACTACATTGGAGTTAGCTCTCATACAAAAGAGAGACAAAATGATAAGGGAAGGAATTACAAACTTAAATCAATAATAACCACAAACAGTTTCTTTTTGGGAAAATTATTTCTCTAGCATTGAAAGTTCTTCAGATTCGAAAAATACCACCAAAATATCACCGTTACAGGAGATAACACCAAAAAGGTCCTTCCGTTCCATTATGCAACACTACGCTTGCATCCCTGACCCCTCTCCAGTTTTCTGACCGACAGCCCTGTTTTGGATGATGGTCCTTGAGCGGTCACAATCTGAGAATGTCCGATGACGCACCTAGTTATTACGGTGCACTGCACGACTGTTCACTCGATCAGCAGCAACAGCTCAAGCATCGCCTGGTGCAGTAGCAGCACGCATCTCAGAGCTGTTAACTGAGACAAAAATACCCCCATTCTTATTTGCCTTTCTCACGTACTGTAAGCAGCAATAAGATTGAAAAAGACATGACAACAGCACATCCAACACAACAGCCACATGAGTCAACATAGCTGATTTAAGGAGAATAACAGCACATATGTCATGAACACAACAGAAGGTTTTTAGCACAAAACATTAGAGTAGGTTTTTAGCATCAAGTCAGCCATCTCCATTTCAGCATAACATCAAGTCAGCCATCTCCATTACACCTACTAACTAATGATAACTCTTCTTGCAATGCCCCCAGGTGATATGTTTGTCATTCCTCTAGTGACAGGACCTTCACCTGTAGAAGTAGAAGGTGAAGCTGCCATGCTTCTTGTTATTGGACCTGTCGAAGGAGGAGTTGATGCAGTTGTTTGTGCCGTGTTGGACCTTTTTGGTGTGTGCAGGACAACATCACAATTTCTCTTTCTACAAGAAGACAATCGTTTAACTAAAGGGAAAACAACAAAAAATAAACTGAATGCAGCAGTAAAGCTTGACATTTTACCGTGTTTTAGGCTGTGGTGGGAGCTCATCCCCCAATTCAGCAGGGGGCTCACGACAAGTCTTTTCAATATGACCAAACTGAAAGCATCTCTTGCATTGGTAAGGGCCTCTTTTCCCAGCCTCACCACTACTTCTGATTCGACGTACTCTCGGCCTACCCGCAGGCCTCTCTAACTTCGGAGGAACCATGACAAACCCAGGATCAACCATGGGCCACTAAGCCTTATCAACCATCGGGTTAATATCAAACTGATAAGTAGCTTTGAAACGTTCAACTGAGTAGTACTCATGGACATAGTCTTCAATTCTAACTGAGTAGTACTCATGAACAGCAGTACTCGGTCACGGTCTGGAGAGGAATCGAGGGCAGTCCACTGGAAATGAGAGCTTTTTGGTGTTATTTTCTGTAACGGCGTAAGAAACGAACGTAGTGTTGTATAATGGAACGGAAGGACCTTTTTGGTGTTATCTCCTGTAACGGCGATATTTTGATGGTATTTTCCAAATCTGAAGAACTTTCAATGCTAGAGAAATAATTTTCCCTTTCTTTTTCCAGCCGCATCGCCGTGGCCGGCCGGCAGCCGCCGCAACCTTCTTTCTACGATGCCTCGCAAGCCCAAACGGAAGGCTCCGGCCTCACCGGCGAGGCACGACCCTTCGCCGGAGCCCTACCCTTCCCATGCCTCCCCCTGCTCGGCACAATGCCTGGTAGTCCGCGACGCCCTCCTCGCGTTCCACGGGTTCCCCGAAGAGTTCGCGGCCTTCCGCGTCCTCCGCCTCGGTGGCCTCTCGCCTAACCGTGACCCTCGGCCTTCGTCCCCCACAGTGCTTGACGGCCTCGTCACCACGCTCCTCTCCCAGAACACTACCGACGCCATCTCCCGCCGCGCCTTCGCCTCGCTCAAGGCCGCTTTCCCCTCCTGGGACCAGGTGAGCTACTAGCATCGAGTCAATGTCTGCGCACCAGTGCCTTCCAGAAGCTTCTACAAACTCCCGGGGTCTAAACACCCTCACTCTCTTCTATTCCTATTCATTTTGTTGTGGAGGTGGTGGATGAGGAGGGAAAGAGGTTGGAGGACGCCATCCGGTGCGGCGGCCTGGCGGCGACGAAGGCGGCCAGGATACGGTCCATGCTGAGGGACGTGAGGGAGCGGAGGGGCAAGATTTGCCTCGAGTACCTGCGGGAACTGTCGGTGGATGAGGTGAAGAAGGAGCTCTCGCGGTTCAAAGGGATTGGACCAAAGACCGTGAGTTCCATCTCCTTGTCCTCTTTCAGTGATAAGTGATTTTCTGGTCTGGTTGTTGGAATTCTGCAACGGTCGATGCATGCCATGGATGGACCACCATGGTGAAGTAAAGGCATTGCTTTTGATTTGATGTCAAAAAAGGAGGACTGGTGGGAGGTTGTTCAGCCTTGAACTTTGAATGAACCACAGCTTGATGAGAGACAGTGAGACACCATATGGCAATTTAAGGGCAAAGCGGGTTTTTTTTATGAGCTTCTCTGTGCAGTTTCCTTAACTAGATTTTTTGAGGACTGCAAATGTGCATAGGAGTTCTGATGCCATGTTTAACAAGTTCCCTTTTTTGTATATGATTGAAATGTGTGCAAATGTGCTTAATGGAAGAAGTCTTTCATAAAAAAAAAGCTGTGCTCCTTCATGGAAGCGGTTTATGTTTAGACTGGTTTCAGTCTAATATTTATGTGGCTGGTGGTGGTCACCGACAACCAATCTCGTCTTGCAATGAATGCCCAACAGAAACAGGTGAGAGGTGACCAAAAGCTTGTTGCTGATTGTGTAGCTTGTCCTAGGTCCCTAACTTGGAGTGCGTTTTTTTTTGAACTGTTTGTTCTTAATTAACGTTGTTTACAACAATTGCTGAAGTTGTCAGTGTCATCCTTTGGAGGTATTGTTCCATCAGTCCATTGGTAACAAGAGGTTGTTTTAGTTGCACGACAATTGTTAGCTGGTGAGTCATGCGAGGCATGTGATAGTGATGAAAAGGCAAGGGACATGCAGGATGTTCCATCGGACGCTAGTCACAACCTTGATATCATTATTCAAAGCAATGAAAATGGTCTACTCACAAACGTGTATCATCTACAATATGCTTATGTTGTTTGATTAGTCATTTAACGCTTCGTTTTTAGTTGGATGACTTGCTGTCTTGTAGGCTCTGGAGTAAACAAGCACATATTAATGCCTTATTTTATATATGAATCAACAGGTGGCATGTGTGCTGATGTTCTATCTACAGAAGGATGATTTTCCAGTGGATACTCATGTACACAAATATTTTCTGTTGTTGTCAAATAGAATCTAAACACTAGTTCAATGTGCATAATGTATTTGTAACAGCAAATTTTGGGCCAATAGGTACTCCGCATTACGAAGGCTATGGGCTGGGTTCCTGCTACAGCTAGCAGGGAGAAGGCCTACATTCATCTAAATAATAAGATTCCTGATGATCTGAAGTTTGATTTGAATTGTCTTTTTGTAACTCATGGAAAGCTTTGTCAGTCATGTACCAAAAAGGTGGGAAGTGATAAAAGAAAGAGTTCCAATTCTGCCTGTCCTCTAGCAGGTTACTGTTGTATTGGAGAAAAGCTTCAGCAACTGTGAAGGTTTGTGACTAACAAGCTTGCTCCACCGCTGAAACATTTTGATTTTTTTATCTCAAGTCAAATATTTATGGTGTTATTGTGAGCTGATTTTCATGGTCCATTCACTTATATACTCTGCTCAATGAGTTTGCTTTTCTTCCAAAACTGACACATCCTGGTTGTTCAACATTGACATTTTGTAAGTTTAACACTTCTAATGCACTACTGAACATATGGAGGTAGACTAATATAGGCATGAGCTTTGGTATGGAATAGGTTAACTCAATACTAACTTTTTGAAAGGATAATCTAATAGTACTTAGCTTATTGTTCAGTGATGGTTGTGCCAAATTAAGAATTCTAAAAGGATTTGATGAAAATGAACGGAGCTTTTTACAATGTGGATTTTATCTGTTGCCTAATACTATATATCCTTTGTTCTAGCTGTTTGGTGATGCTGAAATTTGTCGTTCGTGGCAAATGCACCCATGAAAATTTGGAAGTTCATACCTAATTGTTGTGACAATCTAGCAGACCATTCCTGGCACCTTCTGTTGCGGTTTAGGCACCATTAGTGGCTCTTGTTGTGTTGAGAAGAGGCCCATGAACCTCTTCACAGCACCACTGATAAAGCAATTCATGTGACATGACGCTTTTATATGCAATCATTTAGTTTAAGGAGAAACAAAATCATGGTTTCACCCTAATATTTCGGGATTTGTGGTTGGGAACACCAGCGCCTGTGGAATGTTACACGAACTAAACAAGTTCCAGAAGTTTGAGGTTAATAACTGATTGAAAGATATCACATTAGAGAAAACAATGAAGAGTGCCAACTAACCAATCGTATGCACATGGTCCCCTCTACTTTCTAATGCACGTTATTTCTTGTGATTTCCAGAGCAGGCAGTAGCTGGGGGCGTTCAAAAGGCTCTGCTGTGTTTGATTCGGCAAATGCTTTATCACAATCGGTGCAAACTTAGCTGAATGCTACCGCCCCACTTGTTTGAAAAGGACGTCTGCACTTGAGTTCAACTGTGTAAACCTGGGAGCTTTGGATGGAGGACTTGTGGATCCTTGATGCGCATTTGTTGCAAATGCTTTGGATTGAAGCAGAGCAATGTACCATACCATGCTGGCATGCGATCTAAGTGGCCGGCGGCTTGCTTCATGCTCACATGAAGTTTAACTACCATCACCATCGGTTGCAGCTTCAAGTTTGGTTCGGTTGTAATGAAACGGATTCTCATATGTTAAACCTGAGAGCCTTCTGTTAAGCCTTGTTTGAGTACTCTAGTATTCACCTCAATCCACGTTTATTAAAGTTGATTGAGGTGTAAATTAAACTAATTTACATCATAGTCCAACTCAATACATGTGGAATGAGATGAATACTAGCGTGAAACTCTACCATTTTGACCTTTCTCTGGGTAGTAGTAACCGATTTTAGGGTGCATCTTCAGACACTCATGAATCATGATCAAGTGCTACCATCTTTGCTTCGAGTGTTGAACATTAGCATCAACAGAACAAAAAGAGAAAAGGACAGAAGAAAGTGCTGTTAGGCCCTGATTGGTTGAGTTTGCAGGGTTGTTTATGCCCAAGCAAAGCGGCTGTTTTTGGAGCTTGCTTTTTTAGAAGCAACTGCTTTTTCGTAGTATATTTTTAAAAGCATCTCAGACCCTCTTTTTGGCCTTTTCCTTTTTAAAATAAACAAAATAAAGAACTATTTTTATAGTCTTCTGAAGAGAGATAAAAATAGAAATTCTATTCTAGTTTCAACTAAATATGTTATAGCCTTTTCATAGCTAACGCATATTTTACAGCAGCTCTATCATTTCGAATTCTTTAAAAATATTTCGAAAATATAAGTAAATGAAACTACACAGGGTGCTTGTGCTTTACTCTATTTTATTTTCATGTTCTTATGAAGGATTCTTTCCTTTTTGTGTTGCTCCCTCCTCTCTGTTCGACTGTTCGTCGTGAAATTCAGGTCAGGTACGATGCAACCGGGCAGGTGCAGACAACGGCAAAGATAAACAAAGAGCTGCAATGGCCAATGGCAATCTCCTGATTGCTTATACTGAATTACACTCCACGTAAACAAAAACATCATATCATACGATCGCAAATTTGGTGGGTGTTGTCGCTGCCTGTGGGGGCCCACTCGCTAAATCCAAGTACTTCGGGCCCACCTGTCACCATCCATCAGCCATCTTGGCCCCGCCCGCAGGCCGCAGACTAGAGAAGACAACAGCAGCTGCTACAAAGTTGTCCGCTAGTTCTAGATACTGACATACGAGCCCCACAAAACAGTGGCCCAACTGCCATTCACGTGCATGGCAGCAAGGGGTCTACCGGCTAACGCCACAATGCCACACAACACAACCTCCGGCTCCGAGCCCGCAGCCCCGCACTGCTCGAGAGGCCCGGGCCGCCCAGCACGCCGGTGCCTGCCACCAACGCCCACTGCGCCCGGGCCCCGCCACGAGGTACACCTAATCTGTCACCTCCCCCACCGCACCTCCGTAGCCTCTTCAATCTCGCCGGCCACCTCACGTCCTCACCTCGCGTGGCCTCCCGTTCTGACTTCGGAGTCCCTCGGTCTCAACGACTAGTTGAGAGCTCGCGGCTCCGTTCGGGCGAGGGGAGGAGGTTCATGAGGCTGCTGTAGGCTCCGTTGCAGCCGCCGCGGGCGGGAGTCCGTGATTTTGGACGCCCCACCGCGGCAAGATCCGGAAGCGCGTTGGCTGTTGTGCCGTGAGTTTCAGTTTCGGTGGTCGATTGCTTCAGCCTGCTGAGAAGTAGGAGGGGCGGCCATGGCGGGGTCGAGGTTCGGGTCGTTCAAGTCGGAGAAGGGCGACTCCGCCTCCGCAGCGGCGGCAGCGGGTGGAGCGGCGCAGAGGAGGGACCCGTACGAGGTGCTCGGGGTGGGCCGCACCGCCACCGACCAGGAGATCAAGAGTGCGTTCCGACGCATGGCGCTCAAGTAAGGCCGCCACCTCTCCGCTCAGATTCAATCGCCTCCCGACCTTCGCACCTATACTTGTGCTGCTTTTCTTGTCTCTCTCTCCCATCCCCCCCCGCCCCCGCCCCTCTCCCTCGTTTGGTGAAATTTTGTGCCAAAACAGGCTCAGTTTTGGCGAATTCTGTCACATATGTTGCGTGTGCACTTTTTTGGTGAGGTTTCCAATTATGTTTGAGCACCCTTGGTTTCCCCTTCCTCTTTGTGACTTGCGAGCCATTTTTTGTCTGAACATTGGGCTGCCTAACGGTAGCCTGGTTTAGGATAGCACTCATTATGGTGTTTCCTTCTGGTGAATTGCGGCAGGTACCATCCGGACAAGAATGGCGATGACCCTGTTGCATCAGACAGGTTCCAGGAAGTCACATTCTCCTATAACATCCTGTCAGATCCCGATAAGAGGCGGCAGTACGATACATCAGGATTTGATGTAATTCACACAGATAATTGGTGTATTATGTCCCCTTACTTTATTATTTTATAACATTTGCATTTTCTTCAGGCAATCGAATCTGATAGTCAGGAACTGGAGCTGGACTTGTCGAGTCTCAACACTGTAAACACGGTGTTTGCAGCTCTTTTTAGGTAAAGCTTGTAAATGATGCAATATTTTTTCAAATCTTTGCTAGTTTGCAGTGCTGTTGTGTGACACTTTGTGTGCGTGCACGATACATGCAGTAAGCTTGGTGTGCCAATTAAAACAACTGTTTCAGCTACAGTTTTAGAGGAGGCATTGAATGGTTCGGTTATGGTTTCTCAACTCCAGCTAGGAAACTCAGTGCAGAGAAAGGTTGGCAGCCAGTCGTTTGCAATGTTCCTTTTTTCCTTTTTAATAATTAAATAATTGATTGTCACATGTGGCCAGGTGGAAAAGCAATCGGCCCATTTCTATTCTGTGGATATAACTGAAAAACAAGCTAAAATGGGGCTAGTTTGTCGTGTTCACTCAAACGATAAAAGCAAATTCAAGGTTTGTAACTGTTTCTTAATTTATCTGCACTATTTAAGTACATTTCTTGTGGTCTTGGTGTTTTGGTATTTTTATCTACCTTTTCTAGTATTCTTTTTATTGATTCTGTGCCTTGTATTTTTGTTGTCCTCTGTTTGGTTAGCTTTGAATGTTTCATATTTGTGAACTGTGATACTAACAATCTAGCTTCCAGTTCCACACAGGTTCCCAGCTACATACTACATTTGATGTTTATGTCTAAAATGTAGCTGATATATCATTGAATACTAGGTCAACAACTCGTTCTGCATTCAAAACCAAATGCATCTTAATTTCTTGTAGCAGGTGCTTAAAATGGTTTGGAAATTTTCATGGTTTCAAAGGTGTCCAGGCGAGTGCTGGGTCCACCTGGAATCCTAGTGGACGCCTTTGAAATAGAGGGATTTTAAATGGCGTTGCATAGAGAGGCTGGGTTTGATGTTCTATTTTCCCCTGTAGAACCATATTTAAAATGAAATGCAGGGCTTGCATTGGATTATATTTGGAATCTATGTGTCTCAACAGATCTGAATGATACGGAAATTTTAAGTGTTACCGAAATGCATATGTTGCATTGGATTTGTGGACATATAAGAAGATATTGAGTCCAGAACTATAATATACTTGATAAGCCAGGGGTAGCATCAATTTTAAAAAAAACTTGTCCAACACCGGCTGGGATGGTTTGGACATATCCAACAAAGACCTCTAGAGGCCACCGGTGCGTAGTGGAATCGTAAGACGTGATAACAATGTGAAGAATGCTGAAGTTAACATGGGAAGAGGTATTAAAAGGAGGCTTGAAAAGATGGAATATACTAAAGGTTTAGTCTTAAATAGGAGTGCATGTAAAACAATTATCCATGTGCTTGAACCTTGACTTGGTTTCTATTGGGTTTCAACTCTAGACTACCCAACTGTTTGAGACTAAAAGGCTTTGTTGTTGTTGTAATTGAGAATCCGAATCTTCTAATTATGTACTAATGCAACCAGATTGCCAATCAAAAGTAGTGGCGTTAGGGTTTTAATGCAACTGTATTTCCAAACCTATCCGCATGACTTTGCATGCTATTAGGTTATTTTCAATTAACATTATGCTAGATTTTAAGATTTAGCTCCTTAGCAAGCTTTGGTAGTTGTCAGCAACTTGTACTGTTTTGTAACTTTGTACTCCCTCCGTTTTTTTTATTTGTTGCGTTGTAGTTCAAAAATGAACTAGCGGGCGACAAATATTCAAGAACGGAGGTAGTATAAAGCCAGCATTTTCCTAGGCAATCTGATTTTTTTCACAAAAGTGTGAGCGTAGCTATGATACATTGATACCATGAGTGAACTTGAGAAAGTTCCCATATACTTCTCCTATATCATAATTTTATGATTCTATTTCTACTATTTACCAACATATTTTATTTAAGATGAGTTTCTTTCATTTAATATGATGTGACTGCTCATAAATTTAGAGCTTGTCTTGGACATTGAAGTTGTATCATGTACACAACTTGACTATTGCATGATGTTAAAATTCATTGTAGCTACTGTACTTGAGTTTGGAAGTCTTTTGTGAAAAATCTACTGATATTATTTCTATGACAATTCTAAATACTCCATGTATGCAACTGGTTAAAGCAGTAAAGGTTTGACTATGTCACTATACTCAAACAATCATACTAAAGCTGTAAAGCAGCAATTTTGATTGGATTCATTAAAAAAAGGATTTGCTCCCTCAAATTTTCCCTTATTCCTAAATTCATAGATTTTCTTCTTTCCATTTCAGTTGCTATATTTTGAGCTTGAAGAAAATGGCGGGCTTAGTCTTGCACTACAGGTATTTGCACTAGATTCTTATTTTATTTTGTTTGTAAGGATATCTCCAGCAGCTTACTCATCCTCATTTCCTAATTCAAACTTCATTCTGTAAACAGTGCAGTCTACAATAAAAAAATAGTGCTTTGTATTGCCATATGCATGATCTGTTGGCCATAGCCTAACATGTTACTAGCAGAAAACAAAAGGAGGAATTGTACCATACTTTTCTTTTATAATACACAGAAATATAACACCACTATTTATACATATTGTGAGTAAAATGAGATTGTTATGACAATCGATTTGGGAGCGATAGCTAGGCATTGAGGACCCAACAATTGATGCTTATTGCACCCAAATGCAGTGATATCAAGATTGGGCGACATGCACCAGACAGCTAACATATGCATGCCCATGCCCATGCCCAGCCACCATCGTCGTGGCGTCCCTCATCCCTCTGGCCGAAATCCATTGTCACACACTTTGACACTGCCCCCTCTGCGTCCATTGTCGTCTATTTTTATGGGATTTGCACTTGATTAGGAAGGGGGAGGAGAGAAATTTAGGATCCAGCTCTGTGCACAGGGAGGTTGCTACACGCTATAGAGTTTTGTTGAATGCGAGTCTGGTTGAGGAAATCGGAAGAAGAATGTAGCTAAGGGTAGGGACACTATTGTCTTTGCATGTGACAATAATTTCCTTTTTATTTTCTAAATTAATTTGTTACTAAATTTGACGGGATGACAGCAAAAAAAGGAAGGGTTAATGTTTGTTTTAATGTCAATTTTGCAATTCATGTTTCTATAATGGCGATTTCGAGTTCATGCCATGAAATTGTGTGAGATATGCAATTTGCCCAATATGTTTCCATATGAGCGAATAGTTTTTGAAGACCATGTGTTATGCCTTGAATATGTTTCATCTAGTGTGCGGTTTATGCAGGAAGACAGTGTGAAGGTTGGGAAAGTTACTGCTGCAGGGATGTATTTCCTTGGTTTTCCTGTGTACCGTTTTGAACAAAATAACCTGGTGAGTTTACAAGATCAGTTGGTCCTTTTGTTTTTTAGGGCAAAGTTGGTCCTTTTGTTGTCCAAATAATTCTTTTGTGGCTCTACCCCTTTATAAACTCCAACTGCATTCAGGCAGCTGCTGCAAAAGATTCTGATGGTGCATTCTTTAAAAGATTGGATAGCTTTCAGCCATGTGACATACATGAACTGAAACCTGGAACACACTTCTTTGCTGTCTACGGTATATTACTTTTGTATAATTGCAATGCTAATTAATTAAGGTAGGATGGAACTTCTTAAACCCTATTACCTTCCTCAGGTGACAACTTCTTCAAGAGCGCTAGTTATACTATAGAGGTTGTATGTGGTGAATCTTTTCCTGCCGAAAAGGAGATGCTACGAAATGTGGAGGCCAAGATACTCACAAAACGAGCTGAACTTTCCAAATTTGAGTCAGAGTATAGGGAGGTATGTGCTTAAGTTGTCTTCTATTGTTTAGCCCGCATCATATTCTTCCTTTATGTTTGCGGTGATGAAGGAAATAATTCTCAAACACTGGGATTTTCAGGTTTTGGCGAAGTTCACTGAAATGACCAGCAAATACACACAAGAAATGCAAGCGGTATCGTCTATTTTTCTACTGTAGTCAGTTTTCACTTTCTTGGGACTACATGGCTTTGTTTTTGTTGTGGTAGTAGTAAATTAATAATCATTTTCCCCTCCCAACAACGTTCTAACTCCTTATGGCCCTTTTTAGATTGATGGTCTTTTGAAGGAAAGGAATGAGATCCATGCTTCCTATACCAACAATCCACCTCTAAAACGGAGTTCCAGCAGGAATAAAGCCAAGTCGCCTTCGAAAGTGGCCAAAACTGGTACAGAAAAACATCATCAGAAGGAAAAGAAGGTGAAGGATCACTGCATGGAGGGATGTGGAAGTGACAGCGATAACTCAAGTGAAAAGAAATCAAAAGAGCGGTTCCCAAGGAAGAAATGGCTGAACCTTCCATTCAAACTTGACAGGAGAAAGACGTGCTGAGCAATGTATTATATGTTCCGTTGCTATTCTATCCTGTTATGCATAATCCTGAGCTGAACTCACATTTCTTCTCTTTCTCATGCTTTTATAGGAAGTCCCTCTCGGCCCAACACTAGATTGATATACAGAGAATTTCCACTGTGGCCTCCCGAACCAAGCCCTCTCCCACTGCTACCACCTTCCTTCTTTGTACCCGGATTATTTCGTGTAAAGATCACATGTGATCCTAAGAATTAAAACGTGAGTCGTTTTAGCGTATATTGTGAAGCCCGTGCTGGCAAGTTGCCGTTCTTGGCATTGGGTCAAATTGGGGTGCCCTGCTTCCGATTCCGTGCTGCACCGTGCCTATGTAGCATGTAAAGTTGTATATGCTGCGAATCGTAGTACAGCTATATATTTGTGTGTCCTGAATCTTGAGTGTCTTTTTACTGCCTTCTGTAAATGCTCCCCAACTGATGTAAATACAAAATTCCATGTTCCTCGCACTAGGATCCGTGTGCCAAATTTTAAGAATCTCTTGAGTTTTTTTACTGGCTTCTGTAAATTCTTTTTTTAATGTTGCACGGTAGCTGGTGCTACGTAGCTAAGCTGCATTTTGTGTGAAACTCTGTTGCCATAAGCTTCGAAAAGGGAGGTGGGAGGTGTTGTCTAATTTTTTGAAGAGTTTATTGAAGATTTCACTTATTTAAGTGTGAAAAAAGGTTAGGAAGTTCATAGTATAGTCGAAATAATTATTTTTATTTATATTTCTTGAATTTTATGACTAATTGAGTCACATTTTACAAAAGATTGTGCCAACAATGTTTTATACAAATAATGCAGATGGATTCTCAATGGATGTAAAACATGGATCGACACTCTAAATAAATATATTGAAGGCGTTTACTATTTTTTGTAAGAATGAGAGAATACTCTTCATCAACAACAATTCAACTCTACTTGCTGCAAAGGGGTTTAATGTCTAACTATATTTGTTGGACCAAGCATTGAGAAACATGGGTTCTATAGGATGAAGAACAGGAGTACAACGATACAATTTCAAAATATACTTACTATAGTTCCTTTGTTGATGTTGTAATAGGTGAGGCTAAAGATACTGAAGATAATGATGCTCTGGCACAAATGTTGCATGATGAAGAAAAGATTGTGACAAATAAAAAGGTTAGAAAAAATTGGAGCAGATGTTAGAGGACCACAACACTTTGTTATACCTAGACTATAAATATGGCCACAAAAGTTGTGTAGACTAATAAAATTATTGCGGTAGAAGGCAACAAATGGTATCATTGACAAAGGTTTCAATGAGATACTAAGACTAGTAAGGAAGTTTCTTCTACATGTGAACAAATTTATAGAATCAACATATGAAGCCAATGAGGTTGTTTGCCCAGTTGGTTTGGAAGTACAAAAGATACATGCATTTCCTAATGACTATATACGGTAGTATGGTGAGGAGAACGAGAAATTGGAAGTTTTTCTGGTTTGTAAGGCATCATGATATAGAATAAGGTGTGATGACCCTTTTGGAGTTGAGGATGAACCCCCTAGGAAAAGAATACCTGCTAAAGTCATGTGGTACTTTCCTATAATATTATGATTAAAGCGTTTGTTTCGTAATAAAGAGCACACCAAAATGATATGGGGCATAAACAAGAGTGTAAGGTGGATGCTATGTTGATTTTTGAGACACCTTGTTAATGGTTCACAATGGTGTAAAGTTGATATAACATCCCTAGAGTTTGCAGAGGATGGAAGAAATGTAAGGTTTGGTTTAAGCATCGATGGCATGAACTCTTTTGGTTAGTAGAGCAGCGGTTATAGTACTTGGTCTCTGATTGTATGTATGTACAACCTACCTTCTTGGCTATGTTTAAAGCGAAAGTTCATTTTGATGTCAGCGCTTATTCAAGGACCAAAGCAACCTAGTAACGACATTAATGTCTACCTAAAACCATTAGTGGATGAGCTTTTATAGTTGTGGTCCGAAGGTGTACGTATGTGGGACGAGCACAAAAAGGAGGCCTTTGACCTACGTGCTTTGTTATCCGTAACCATCAATGGTTGACTTGCACTTTCAAATCTACTAAGACAAACCAATAAGGAATTCAGGGCCTACACCCATTGTTTAGATGAAATTGATAGCTTGTATCTACATCACCGTAGAAAATTTGTTTATATGGGCCACGTTGATTTCTTGTGGCCAAATACCCATTACAAAGAAAAAGGTAAGCATTCGAATATGCAAGCAGACTGAAAGGGAAATAAGCTTACACCTTTTCCTAATTGATTTTGGTGGTTGAATTGCCCAACACAAATAATTGGACTAACTAGTTTGCTCTAGATTATGAGTTCTACAGGTGCCAAAGGTTCACAACAAACCAATAAAAAGACCAAGAAATGGTTCAAATAAAAAGAGCAAAAGACAACCGAAGTGTGCCCTGGTCTGGCGCACCGGACTGTCCGGTGTGCCACCGGACAGTGTCCGGTGCACCAGGGAACCCGACTCCAAACTTGCCACCTTCGGGAATTCTAGGAGCCGCTCCCCTATAATTCACCGGACTGTCTGGTGTAGCACCGGACTGTCCGGTGCGCCAGCGGAGCAACGGCTACATAGCGCCAACGGTCGTCTGCAAGAGCAGTTAATGCGCTACAGTGCACGCAGAAGTCAGAGCAGAGCCAAAAGGCGCACCGGACAGTGAATAGTGACTGTCCGGTGCACCACCGGACTGTCCGGTGGCCCAGCTGTCAGAAGCTCCAACGGTCAGAACCCAACGACCGGGTGATGTGGCTGGCGCACCGGACTGTCCGGTGCGCTATGCGACAGCAGCCTCCACCAATGGCTCCTTTGGCAACCACCCACCATTCATTGCATCCAACTTTTCAGCCTTCACACCTCATACAAGAGCTATAACATTCAATACAAGACACAAACAAGAGATCAAATCCTCTCCCAAGTCCAAAGATCATTCCAATCAAATAGTGACTAGTAAGAGAGATACTTGTGTTCATTTGAGCTCTTGCGCTTGGATTGCTTTTCTTCTTCCTCTATTCTTGTGTTCAAATCACTTGTAATCAAAACAAGAGACACCAAGTTGTGGTGGTCCTTGTAGTGGACTTAGTGTCCCATTTGATTAAAGAGAAAGGCTCACTCGGTCTAGGTGACCGTTTGAGAGAGAGAAAGGGTTGAAAGAGACCCGGTCTTTGTGACCACCTCAACGGGGAGTAGGTTTGCAAGAACCGAACCTCGGTAAAACAAATCATCGTGTCATCCGCTCTTATTCGCTTGTGATTTGTTTTCGCCCTCTCTTTCAGACTCGTTTAAATTTCTAACGCTAACCTCGGCTTGTAGTGTGTGCTTAAGTTTGTAAATTTCAGATTCGCCTATTCACCCCCCTCTAGGCGACTTTCAATTGGTATCAGAGCCGGTACTTCATTAGAGCCTAACCGCTCGAAATGATGTCGGGAGATCATGCCAAAAAGGAGATGGTGACCGGCGAGAAGCTCGCCACAAGCCATGGGAAGGCTCCATCCGGGGAGTCCGGCAACAAGGTGAAGGGATCCCCTTCACACGACAAGTCGCGTCGGAGCGGCGAGAAGAAAAAGAAGCTGAAGAAAGTGGTCTACTACGAGACCGACTCTTCATCGCCATCCATCTCCGGCTCCGACACGCTGTCCGTCACTTCTAAGCGCCATGAGCGTAAGAAGTTTAGTAAGATTCCCCTACGCTATCCTCGCATTTCCAAACGTACTCCTTTACTTTCCGTCCCATTAGGCAAACCACCCATGTTTGATGGTGAAGATTATAATATGTGGAGTGACAAAATGAGGCACCATCTAACCTCACTCCACACTAGTATTTGGGATGTTGTTGAGATTGGAGTACAGGTACCATCGCCGGGGGATAAAGACTATGACTTGGACGAAGTTGCCCAAATCCGGCACTTCAACTCCCAAGCCACCACTATACTTCTCGACTCTCTAAGTTGACAGGAGTATAACAAGGTGCAAGGATTGAAGAGCGCCAAGGAGATTTGGGACGTACTCAAGACCGCGCACGAAGGAGACGAGGTGACCAAGATCACCAAAAGGGAAACGATCGAGGGGGAGCTCGGTCGCTTCATGCTTCACCAAGGGGAAGAGCCACAAGCAATGTACAACCGGCTCAAGACTTTGGTGAACCAAGTGCGCAACCTCGGGAGCACCAAGTGGGATGACCATGAAATGGTCAAGGTTATTCTTAGATCACTCGTATTTCTTAATCCCACTCAAGTTCAATTAATTCATGGTGATCCTAGATACAAACTAATGTCTCCCGAGGAAGTGATAGGTAAATTTGTGAGCTTTGAACTAATGATCAAAGGCTCCAAGAAAACCATCGAGCAAGGCGCCTCCTCCACACCCGAGATGCAACCGGTTGCATTCAAGGCAACGGAGGAGAAGAAAGAAGAGTCTACACCAAGTAGGATCCCCATCGACGCCTCCAAGCTCGACAACGAGGAGATGGCTTTAATCATCAAAAGCTTTCGCCAAATCCTCAAGCAAAGGAAGGGGAGAGATTACAAGCCCCGTTCCAAGAAGGTGTGCTACAAATGTGGTAAACCCGGTCATTTTATCGCTAAATGTCCTTTGTCTAGTGATAGTGACAGGGATAACGACAAGAGGGGGAAGAAGAAGGAGAAGAAGAGATATTACAAGAAGAAGGGCGGCGATGCCCATGTTTGCCGGGAGTGGGACTCCGACGAGAGCTCCACCGACGAGGACGCCGCCAACATCGCCGTCAACAAAGGACTCCTCTTCCCCAACGTCGGCCGCAAGTGCCTCATGGCAAAGGACGGCAAAAAGAAGAAGGTAAAATCAAGATCCTCCACTAAGTATGCAACCTCTAGTGATGAGGATAATTCTAGTGATGAGGAGGATAACTTGCTCACTCTTTTTGCCAATCTAAACATGCAACAAAAGGAAAAATTAAATGAATTGATTAGTGCTATTCATGAGAAGGATGAACTCTTGGATAGCCAAGAGGACTTCCTAATTAAAGAAAACAAAAAACATGTTAAAGTTAAAAATGCTTATGCTCTAGAAGTTGAAAAATATAAAAAATTAACTAATGAGCTAAGCACTTGCCATGATGTTATCTCAAACCTTAGAAATGAAAATGCTAGATTAATTGCTAAGGTTGAGAGTTCAAATGTATGTGATGATTCAATTACCAATCTTAGAGATGATAATGCTAGTTTAATTGCTAAGATTGATAAATTGAATGCCTCTCTTGCTAGCCTTAAGATTGAGAATGAAAAAATAATTACTAAGGCTAAAGACTTAAATGTTTGCAATATTTCCATTTCCAATCTTAGAGATGAAAATAATATTTTACATGCTAAGATTGTTGAGTTAAAAACATGCAAACCCTCTATATCTACCGTTGAGCATGTTACTATTTGCACTAGATGTAGAGATGTTAACATTGATGCTATTCATGATCACATGGCTATAATTAAACAACAAAATGATCATATAGCAAAATTAGATGCTAAAATTGTTGAGCATGAATTAGAAAATGAAAATTTTAAATTTGCTCGTAGTATGCTTTATAGTGGGAGACGCCCTGGCATTAAGGATGGCATTGGCTTCCAACAGGGAGACAATGTCAAGCTTAATGCCCCTCCTAAAAGATTATCTAACTTTGTTAAGGGCAAGACTCCCATGCCTCAGGATAACGAGGGTTACATTTTATACCCTGCCGGTTATCCCGAGCACAAAATTAGGAGAATTCATTCTAGGAAGTCTCACTCTGGCTCTCATCATGCTTTTATATATAAGAGTGAGGCATCTAGTTCTAGGTGAAAGTCGCCTAGAGGGGGGTGAATAGGGCGAATCCGAAATTTACAAACTTAAGCACACACTACAAGCCGGGTTAGCGTTAGAATTAAATGTGAGTCCGAAAGAGAGGGCGAAAAACAAATCACAAGCAAATAAGGCGGATGACACGGTGATTTGTTTTACCGAGGTTCGGTTCTTGCAAACCTACTCCCCGTTGAGGTGGTCACAAAGACCGGATCTCTTTCAACCCTTTCCCTCTCTCAAACGGTCACTTAGACCCAGTGAGCTTCTCTTCTCAATCAAACGGGACACTAAGTCCCCACAAGGACCACCACACAATTGGTGTCTCTTGTCTTGGTTACAATTGAGTTGGAATCAAGAAAGAATGAAGAAGAAAAGCAATCCAAGCGCAAGAGCTCAAATGAACACAAGTCTCTCTCTCTCACTAGCCACTATTTGATTGCAATGATCTTTGGACTTGGGAGAGGATTTGATCTCTTTGATTGTGTCTTGTATTGAATGCTATAGCTCTTGTAAGGTGTTTGAAGGCTGAAAACTTGGATACATTGAAGTGTGGTGGTTGGGGGGTATTTATAGCCCCAACCACCAAAAGAACCGTTGGTGAGGGCTTCTGTCGCATGGCGCACCGGACACTGTCCGGTGCGCCAGCCACGTCACGCGGCCGTTGGATTCTGACCGTTGGAGCTTCTGACATCTGGGCCACCGGACAGTCACTGTTCACTGTCCGGTGCGCCTTCTGGCTCTGCTCTGACTTCTGCGCGCACTGTAGCGCATTAACTGCTGTTGCAGACGACCGTTGGCACTGTAGTAGCCGTTACTCTGCTGGCATACCGGACAGTCCAGTGCTACATCGGACAGTCCGGTGAATTATAGCGGAGCGGCTCCTAGAATTCCCGAAGGTGAGCAGTTCTGAGTTGGGTTCCCTGGTGCACCGGACAGTCCGGTGCGCCAGACCAGGGCACACTTCGGTTGTCTTTTGCTCTCTTTATTTGAATCCTTTCTTGGTCTTTTTATTGGTTTGTTGTGAACCTTTGGCACCTGTAAAACTTATAATCTAGAGCAAACTATTTAGTCCAATTATTTGTGTTGGGCAATTCAACCACCAAAATCAATTAGGAAAAGGTGTAAGCCTATTTCCCTTTTAATCTCCCCCTTTTTGGTGATTGATGCCAACACAAACCAAAGCAAATATAAAAGTGCAGAATTGAATTAGTTTGCATAATGTAAGTGCAAAGGTTGCTTGGAATGAAACCAATAATTATTCCTACTAGATATGCATGGATGGCTTTCTTCTAATTTTAAAATTTTGGACCATGCTTGCACCATTTGTTTTGTTTTGCAATGTTTTGGAAATTCTTTTCAAAGTCTTCTTGCAAATAGTCAAAGGTATATGGATAAGATTTTGAGAAGCATTTTCAAGATTTGAAATTTTCTCCCCCTGTTTCAAATGCTTTTTCTTTGACTAAACAAAACTCCCCCTTAATGAAATCCTCCTCTTAGTGTTCAAGAGGGTTTTTAGATATTAATTTTAAAAGGGGTCATACCAATTTGAAATTATATCATAAATAAGATACCAATTTGAAACTCTCTTTTGAAGATCTTCTTTAAATACAAATTAAAGGACTATTTTTTTTAAAAATTGGTGGTGGTGCGGTCCTTTTGCTTTGGGCTAATACTTTCTCTCCCTTTGGCATGAATCGCCAAAAACGGATACTTGAGTGAAATATAAGCCCTTTTTACTTTCTCTCCCTTTGGCAAATAATAAATGAGTGAAGATTATACCAAATTGGAGAGCGGTGTGGAGCGACGGCGAAGGATGAATAATTCGATGGAGTGGAGTGGAAGCCTTGTTTTCGCCGAAGACTCCATTTCCCTTTCAATCTATGACTTGGTATAAAATGTACTTGAAACCACATTAGTCATAGCACATGAAAGAGATATGATCAAAGGTATAAAAATGAGCTATGTGTGCAAAATATCAATAAAAAATTCCTAGAATCAAGAATATTTAGCTCATGCCTAAGTTTGGTAAATGTTTGCTCATCTAATGGCTTGGTAAAGTTATCGGCTAATTGTTCTTTGGTGTTAACATATGCAATCTCGATATCCCCCTTTTGTTTGTGATCCCTTAAAAAATGGTACCGAATGACTATGTGTTTAGTGCGGCTATGCTCAACGGGATTATCCGCCATGCAGATTGCACTCTCATTATCACATAGAAGAGGAACTTTGGTTAATTTGTAACCATAGTCCCTAAGGATTTGCCTCATCCAAAGCAATTGCGCGCAACAATGGCCTGCGGCAATATACTCGGCTTCGGCGGTAGAAAGAGCCACAGAATTTTGCTTCTTTGAAGCCCAAGACACCAGAGATCTTCCCAAGAACTGGCAAGTCCCTGATGTGCTCTTTCTATTAATTTTACACCTTGCCCAATCAGCATCGGAATAACCAATTAAATCAAATGTGGATCCCCTGGGGTACCAAAGGCCAAACTTAGGAGTATAAACTAAATATCTCAAGATTCGTTTTACGGCCCTAAGGTGAACTTCCTTAGGATCGGCTTGGAATCTTGCACACATGCATACGGAAAGCATAATATCTGGTCGTGAAGCACATAAATAGAGTAAAGAACCTATCATCGACCGGTATACCTTTTGATCTACGGATTTACCTCCCGTGTCGAGGTCGAGATGCCCATTAGTTCCCATGGGTGTCTTGATGGGCTTGGCATCCTTCATCCCAAACTTGTTAAGTATATCTTGAATGTACTTTGTTTGGCTAATGAAGGTGCCCTCTTGGAGTTGCTTTACTTGAAATCCTAGAAAATACTTCAACTCCCCCATCATTGACATCTCGAATTTTTGAGTCATGATCCTACTAAACTCTTCACATGTAGATTCGTTAGTAGACCCAAATATGATATCATCAACATAAATTTGGCATACAAACAAATCATTTGCAAGTGTTTTAGTAAAGAGAGTAGGATCGACTTTTCCGACTTTGAAGCCATTAGCAATAAGAAAATCTCTTAGGCATTCATACCATGCTCTTGGGGCTTGCTTGAGCCCATAAAGCGCCTTAGAGAGTCTATAGACATGGTTAGGGTACTCACTATCTTCAAAGACGGAAGGTTGCTCAACATAGACCTCCTCCTTGATTGGTCCATTGAGGAAGACACTTTTCACGTCCATTTGATAAAGCTTAAAGCCATGGTAAGTAGCATAGGCAAGTAAAATGCGAATTGACTCAAGCCTAGCTACGGGTGCATAGGTTTCACCAAAATCCAAACCTTCGACTTGTGAATATCCCTTGGCCACAAGTCGGGCTTTGTTCCTTGTCACCACACCATGCTCATCTCGTTTGTTGCGAAAGACCCACTTGGTTCCTATAACATTTTGGTTAGGACGTGGAACTAGATGCCATACCTCATTCCTTGTGAAGTTGTTGAGTTCCTCTTGCATCGCCAACACCCAATCCGAATCTTGAAGTGCTTCCTCTACCCTGTGTGGCTCAATAGAGGAAACAAAAGAGTAATTTTCACAAAAATGAGCAACACGAGATCGAGTGGTTACCCCCTTATGAATGTCACCGAGGATGGTGTTCACGGGGTGATCTCGTTGGATTGCTTGGTGGACTCTTGGGTGTGGCGGTCTTGGACCCTCATCATCTTCCTTGTCTTGATTATTAGCATCTCCCCCTTGATCATTGTTCTCCTCTTGAGGTGGCTCCTCTTGATCTTCATCATCATCATCTTGAGCTTGATCCTCATCTTGAGTTGGTGGAGATGCTTGCATGGAGGAAGATGGTTGATCTTGTGTATGTGGAGGCTCTTCGGATTCCTTAGGACACACATCCCCAATGGACATGTTCCTTAGTGCGACACACAGAACCTCTTCATCATCTAGCTCATCAAGATCAACTTGCTCTACTTGAGAGTCGTTAGTCTCATCAAACACAATGTCACAAGAAACTTCAACTAGTCCAGTGGACTTGTTAAAGACTCTATATGCCCTTGTGTTTGAATCATAACCAAGCAAAAAGCCTTCTACAGCCTTAGGAGCAAATTTAGATTTTCTACCTCTTTTAACAAGAATAAAACATTTGCTACCAAAGACTCCAAAATATGAAACATTGGGCTTTTTACCGGTTAGGAGTTCATACGATGTCTTCTTGAGGATTCGGTGTAGATATAACCGGTTGATGGCGTAGCAAGCGGTGTTGACCGCCTCAGCCCAAAACCGATCCGAAGTCTTGTACTCATCAAGCATGGTTCTTGCCATGTCCAATAGAGTTCTATTCTTCCTCTCCACTACACCATTTTGTTGTGGCGTGTAGGGAGAAGAGAACTCATGCTTGATGCCCTCCTCCTCAAGAAAGCTTTCGATTTGTGAGTTCTTGAACTCCGTCCCGTTGTCGCTTCTAATCTTTTTGATCCTTAAGCCGAACTCATTTTGAGCCCATCTCAAGAATCCCTTTAACATTTCTTGGGTTTGTGATTTTTCCTGCAAAAAGAACACCCAAGTGAAGCAAGAATAATCATCCACAATTACAAGACAATACTTACTCCCGCCGATGCTTATGTAAGCAATCGGGCCGAATAGGTCCATGTGGAGTAGCTCAAGCGGCCTGTCGGTCGTCATGATGTTCTTGTGTGGATGATGAACACCAACTTGCTTCCCTGCTTGACATGCGCTACAAACCCTGTCTTTCTCAAAATGAACATTGGTTAGTCCCAAAATGTGCTCTCCCTTTAGAAGCTTATGAAGATTCTTCATCCCATTATGGGCTAGTCGGCGGTGCCAGAGCCAACCCATGTTAGTCTTAGCAATTAAGCAAGTGTCGAGTTCAGCTCTATCAAAATCTACCAAGTATAGCTGACCCTCTAACACTCCCTTAAATGCTACTGAATCATCACTTCTTCTAAAGACAGTGACACCTATATCCGTAAAAAGACAGTTGTAGCCCATTTTGCATAATTGAGAAACAGAAAGCAAATTGTAATCTAAAGAATCTACAAGAAAAACATTGGAAATAGAATGATCAGGAGATATAGCAATTTTACCCAATCCTTTGACCAAACCTTGATTCCCATCCCCGAATGTGATTGCTCTTTGGGGATCTTGATTTTTCTCATAGGAGGAGAACATCTTCTTCTCCCCTGTCATGTGGTTTGTGCACCCGCTATCGATGATCCAACTTGAGCCCCCGGATGCATAAACCTACAAAACAATTTTAGGCCTTGTTTTTAGGTACCCAAACGGTCTTGGGTCCCTTGACATTAGAAACAAGCACCTTGGGTACCCAAACACAAGTCTTAGACCCCTTGTGTTTGCCCCCAACATATTTGGCAACTACTTTGCCTGATTTGTTAGTAAGCACATAAGATGCATCAAAAGTCTTAAATGAAATAATAGGTTCATTTGATGCAATAGGAGTTTTCTTCTTAGGCAATTTAGCACGGGTTGATTGCCTAGAACTAGATGCCTCACTCTTATACATAAAATCATGATTAGAACCAGAGTGAGACTTCCTAGAGTGAATTTTCCTAATTTTGTGCTCGGGATAACCGGCAGGGTATAAAATGTAACCCTCGTTATCCTGAGGCATGGGAGCCTTGCCCTTAATAAAGTTGGATAATCTTTTAGGAGGGGCATTGAGTTTGACATTGCCTCCCTGTTGGAAACCAATGCCATCCTTGATGACAGGGCGTCGCCCACTATAGAGCATACTACGAGCAAATTTAAAATTTTCATTTTCTAACTCATGCTCGGCAATTTTAGCATCTAATTTTGCTATATGACCATTTTGTTGTTTAATCATAGCAATGTGATCATGAAAAGCATCAATGTTAACATCTCTACATCTAGTGCAAATAGTAACATGTTCAACGGTAGATACAGAGGGTTTGCAAGAATTTAGTTCAACAATCTTAGCATGTAAAATGTCATTCTCATCTCTAAGATTGGAAATAGAAACATTGCAAACATCTAATTCCTTAGCCTTAGCAATTAATTTTTCATTCTCATTTCTAAGGCTATCAAGAGAGACATTTAATTTTTCAATATTAGCAATTAATTTTTCATTCTCATTTCTAAGATTGATAATTGAATCATCACAAATATTTGACTTCTCAACCTTAGCAATTAGTTTGACATTTTCATTTCTAAGGTTGGAAATAACATCATGGCAAGTGCTTAGCTCACTAGATATTTTTTCACATTTTTCTAACTCTAGAGCATAAGCATTTTTAACTTTAACATGCCTTTTGTTTTCTTTAATTAGGAAGTCCTCTTTGCTATCCAAGAGTTCATCCTTCTCATGAATAGCACTAATCAATTCATTTAGTTTTTCATTTTGTTGCATGTTTAAGTTGGCAAAAAGGGTGAGCAAATTATCCTCATCATCACTAGAATTATCCTCATCACTAGAAGTTGCATACTTAGTGGAGGATTTTGATTTTACCTTCTTCCTTTTGCCGTCCTTTGCCATGAGGCACTTGTGGCCGACGTTGAGGAAGAGAAGGCCTTTGGTGACGGCGATGTTTGCGGCGTCTTCGTCGGAGGAGGAGTCGCTGGAGCTCTCGTCAGAGTCCCACTCCCGGCAAACGTGGGCATCGCCGCCCTTTTTCTTATAGTACCTCTTCTTTTCTCTTTTCTTTCCCTTCTTGTCGTCGCCCCTGTCACTATCACTTGATAATGGACATTTTGCAATAAAATGACCGGGCTTACCACACTTGTAGCAAACTCTCTTGGAGCGAGGCTTGTAGTCCTTCCCCCTCCTTTGCTTGAGGATTTGGTGGAAGCTCTTGATGATGAGCGTCATCTCCTCATTGTCGAGCTTGGAGGCATCAATGGGGATCCTACTTGATGTAGAATCCTTCTTTTCTTCCGTCGCCTTGAACGTGACGGGTTGCACCTTGGGTGTTGAGGTGGCGCCTTGCTCAATGATTTTCTTGGAGCCTTTGATCATTAATTCAAAGCTCACAAATTTTCCTATCACTTCCTCGGGGGACATTAGTGTGTATCTAGGATCACCACAAATTAATTGAACTTGCATAGGGTTAAGGAAAACGAGTGATCTAAGAATAACCTTGACCATTTCATGGTCATCCCAATTGGTGCTCCTGAGGTTGCGCACTTGGTTCACCAAGGTCTTGAGCCGGTTGTACATTGCTTGTGGCTCCTCCCCTTGGTGAAGCATGAAGCGACCGAGCTCCCCCTCGATCGTCTCCCGCTTGGTGATCTTGGTCACCTCATCTCCTTCGTGCGCGGTCTTGAGCACGTCCCAAATTTCCTTTGCGCTCTCCAATCCTTGCACCTTATTATACTCCTCTCGACTTAGAGAGGCGAGGAGTATAGTAGTGGCTTGGGAGTTGAAGTGTTGAATTTGTTCGACCTCCTCCGAGTCGTAATCCTTATCTCCCTTCTTTAGTACATGCGCTCCATACTCAACAATATCCTATATGCTTTTGTGGAGTGAGGTTAGGTGATGCCTCATTTTATCACTCCACATAGAATAATCTTCACCTTCAAGCATAGGTGGTTTGCCTAATGGAACGGAAAGTAATGGAGTGCGTTTTGAAATGCGAGGGTAGCGAAGGGGCATCTTACTATACTTCTTGCGCTCATGGCGCTTAGAAGTGGCGGATGCCGATTCCGAGCTGGAGGTGGAGGGTGACAAAGAGTCGGTCTCGTAGTAGACCACCTTCTTCATCCTTTTCTTCTCGTCACCCTTCGGTTGGGACTTGATGGAGGAAGAGGATTCCTCCTTGTGCTTGTGGGCGGACTCCCTTGAGTGCGTTCTCCCCGAGCTTGCGGACTTGTCGTCGGTCCCGATCTCCCTCTTGGCGGATGCTCCCGACATCACTTCGAGCGGTTAGGCTCTAATGAAGCACCGGGCTCTGATACCAATTGAAAGTCGCCTAGAGGGGGGTGAATAGGGCGAATCTGAAATTTACAAGTTTAAGCACACACTACAAGCAGGGTTAGCATTAGAATTAAATATGAGTCTGAAAGAGAGGGCGAAAAACAAATCACAAGCAAATAAGGTGGATGACACAGTGATTTGTTTTACCGAGGTTCGGTTCTTGCAAACCTACTCCCCGTTGAGGTGGTCACAAATACCGGATCTCTTTCAACCCTTTCCCTCTCTCAAACGGTCACTTAGACCGAGTGAGCTTCTCTTCTCAATAAAACGGGACACTAAGTCCCCACAAGGACCACCACACAATTGGTGTCTCTTGTCTTGGTTACAATTGAGTTGGAATCAAGAAAGAATGAAGAAGAAAAGCAATCCAAGCGCAAGAGCTCAAATGAACACAAGTCTCTCTCTCACTAGCCACTATTTGATTGGAATGATCTTTGGACTTGGGAGAGGATTTGATCTCTTTGATTGTGTCTTGTATTGAATGCTATACCTCTTGTAAGGTGTTTGAAGGCTGAAAACTTGGATATATTGAAGTGTGGTGGTTGGGGGGTATTTATAGCCCCAACCACCAAAAGAACCGTTTATGAGGGCTTCTGTCGCATGGCGCACCGGACAGTCCGGTGCACCATCGGACACTGTCCGGTGCGCCAGCCACGTCACCCGGCCGTTGGATTCTGACCATTGGAGCTTCTAACATCTGGGCCACCAGACAGTCCGGTGGTGCACCGGACAGTCACTGTTCACTGTCTGGTGCGCCTTCTGGCTCTGCTCTGACTTCTGCGCGCACTGTAGCGCACTAAATGCTGTTGCAGACGATCGTTGGCGCTGTAGTAGCCGTTACTTCGCTGGCACACCGGACAGTCCGGTGCTACACCGGACAGTCCGGTGAATTATAGCGGAGCGGCTCCCAGAATTCCTGAAGGTGAGCAGTTCTGAGTTGGGTTCCCTGGTGCACCGGACACAGTCCGGTGCGCCAGACCAGGGCACACTTCGGTTGTCTTTTGCTCTCTTTATTTGAATCCTTTCTTGGTCTTTTTATTGGTTTGTTGTGAACCTTTGGCACCTGTAAACCTTATAATCTAGAGCCAATTAGTTAGTCCAATTATTTGTGTTGGGCAATTCAACCACCAAAATCAATTAGGAAAATGTGTAAGCCTATTTCCCTTTCACTAGGCAATCCACTAAAGCTAAATTGCCTAAGAAGAAAACTCCTATTGCATCAAATGATCATAACATTTCATTCAAGACTTTTGATACTTCATATGTGCTAACTAACAAATCAGGCAAAATAGTTGCCAAATATGTTGGGGGCAAACACAAGGGGTCAAAGACTTGTGTTTGGGTACCCAAGGTGCTTGTTTCTAATGTGAAAGGACCCAAGACCGTTTGGGTACCTAAGAACAAGGCCTATACTTGTTTTATAGGTTTATGCATCCGGGGGCACAAGTTGGATCATCGATAGCGGGTGCACAAACCACATGACACGGGAGAAGAAGATGTTCTCCTCCTACGAGAAAAATCATGATCCCCAAAGAGCTATCTCATTTGGGGATGGAAATCAAGGTTTGTTCAAAGGTCTTGGTAAAATTGCTATATCTCCTGACATTCTATTTCCAATGTTTTTCTTGTAGATTATTTAGATTACAATTTGCTTTCTATTTCTCAATTATGCAAAATGGGCTACAACTGTCTTTTTACAGATATAGGTGTAACTGTCTTTAGAAGAAATGATGATTCAGTAGCATTTAAGGGAGTGTTAGAGGGTCAGCTATACTTGGTAGATTTTGATAAAGCTGAACTCGACACTTGCTTAATTGCTAAAACTAACATGGGTTGGCTCTGGCATCACCGACTAGCCCATGTTGGGATGAAGAATCTTCATAAGCTTCTAAAGGGAGAGCACATTTTGGGACTAACCAATGTTCATTTTAAGAAAGACAGGGTTTGTAGTGCATGTCAAGCAGGGAAGCAAATTGGAGCCCATCATCCACACAAGAACATCATGACGACTGACAGGCCGCTTGAGCTACTCCACATGGTCTATTCGGCCCGATCGCTTACATAAGCATCGGCGGGAGTAAGTACTGTCTAGTTATTGTGGATGATTATTATCGCTTCACTTGGGTGTTCTTTTTGTAGGAAAAATCACTAACCCAAGAGACATTGAAGGGATTCTTGAGACGGGCTCAAAATGAGTTCGGCTTAAGGATCAAAAAGATTAGAAGCGACAACGGGACAGAGTTCAAGAACTCACAAATCAAAAGCTTTCTTGAGGAGGAGGGCATCAAGCATGAGTTCTCTTCTCCCTACACGCCACAACAAAATGGTGTAGTGGAGAGGAAGAATAGAACTCTATTGGACATGGCAAGAACCATGCTTGATGAGTACAAGACTTCGGATCGGTTTTGGGCCGAGGCGGTTAACACCGCTTGCTACGCCATCAACCGGTTATATCTACATCGAATCCTCAAGAAGACATCTTATGAACTCCTCACCGGTAAAAAGCCCAATGTTTCATATTTTAGAGTCTTTGGTAGCAAATGCTTTATTCTTGTTAAAAGAGGTAGAAAATCTAAATTTGCTCCTAAGGCTGTAGAAGGCTTTTTACTTGGTTATGATTCAAACACAAGGGCATATAGAGTCTTTAACAAGTCCACTGGACTAGTTGAAGTTTCTTGTGACATTGTGTTTGATGAGACTAACGGCTCTCAAGTAGAGCAAGTTGATCTTGATGAGCTAGATGATGAAGAGGCTCCGTGCGTCGCGCTAAGGAACATGTCCATTGGGGATGTGTGTCCCAAGGAATCCGAAGAGCCTCCACAAGCACAAGATCAACCATCTTCCTCAATGCAAGCATCTCCACCAACTCAAGATGAGGATCAAGCTCAAGATGATGATGATGAATATCAAGAGGAGCCACCTCAATAGGAGGACAATGATCAAGGGGGAGATGCTAATTATCAAGACAAGGAAGATGATGAGGATCCAAGACCGCCACACCTAAGAGTCCACCAAGCAATCCAACGAGATCACCCCGTGAACACCATCCTCAGCGATATTCATAAGGGGGTAACCACTCGATCTCGTATTGCTCATTTTTGTGAACATTACTCTTTTGTTTCCTCCATTGAGCCACACAGGGTAGAGGAAGCACTTCAAGATTCGGATTGGGTGCTGGCAATGCAAGAGGAACTCAACAACTTCACAAGGAATGAGGTATGACATTTAGTTCCACATCCTAACCAAAATGTTGTAGGAACCAAGTGAGTCTTCCGCAACAAGCAAGATGAGAATGGTGTGGTGACAAGGAACAAAGCCCGACTTGTGGCCTAGGGATATTCACAAGTCGAAGGTTTGGATTTCGGTGAAACCTATGCACCCGTAGCTAGGCTTGAGTCAATTCACATTTTACTTGCCTATGCTACTTACCATGGCTTTAAGCTTTATCAGATGGACGTGAAAAGTGCCTTGCTCAATGGACCAATCAAAGAGGAGGTCTATGTTGAGCAACCTCCCGGCTTTGAAGATAGTGAGTACCCTAACCATGTCAATAAACTCTCTAAGGCGCTTTATGGGCTCAAGCAAGCCCCAAGAGCATGGTATGAATGCCTAAGAGATTTTCTTATCGCTAATGGCTTCAAAGTCAGAAAAGCCGATCCTACTCTCTTTACTAAAACACTTGCAAATGATTTGTTTGTATGCCAAATTTATGTTGATGATATCATATTTGGGTCTACTAACGAATCTACATGTGAAGAGTTTAGTAGGATCATGACTCAAAAATTCGAGATGTCTATGATGGGGGAGTTGAAGTATTTCTTAGGATTTCAAATCAAGCAACTCCAAGAGGGCACCTTCATTAGCCAAACAAAGTACATTCAAGACATACTCACCAAGTTTGGGATGAAGGATGCCAAGCCCATCAAGACACCCATAGGAACTAATGGGCATCTCGACCTCAACACGGGAGGTAAATCCGTAGATCAAAAGGTATACCGGTCGATGATAGGATCTTTACTCTATTTATGTGCATCTTGACCGGATATTATGCTTTGCGTATGCATGTGTGCAAGATTCCAAGCCGATCCTAAGGAAGTTCACCTTAGGGCCGTGAAACGAATCTTGAGATATTTAGTTTACACTCCTAAGTTTGGCCTTTGGTACCACAGGGGATCCACATTTGATTTAATTGGTTATTCCGATGCTGATTGAGCAGGGTGTAAAATTAATAGAAAGAGCACATCAGGGACTTGCCAGTTCTTGGGAAGATCTCTGGTGTCTTGGGCTTCAAAGAAGCAAAATTCTGTCGCTCTTTCTACCGCCGAAGCCGAGTATATTGTCGCAGGCCATTGTTGCGCGCAATTGCTTTGGATGAGGCAAACCCTTGGGGACTATGGTTACAAATTAACCAAAGTTCCTCTTCTATGTGATAATGAGAGTGCAATCCTCATGGTGGATAATCCCGTTGAGCATAGCCGCACTAAACACATAGCCATTCGGTATCACTTTTTAAGGGATCACCAACAAAAGGGGGTTATCGAGATTGCATATATTAACACCAAAGAACAATTAGCCGATATCTTTACCAAGCCATTAGATGAGCAAACATTTACCAAACTTAGGCATGAGCTAAATATTCTTGATTCTAGGAATTTTGATTGATATTTTGCACACATGGCTCATTTATATACCTTTGATCATGTCTCTTTCATATGCTATGACTAATGTGTTTTCAAGTGCATATTATGCTAAGTCATAGATTGAAAGGAAAATGGAGTCTTCGGCGAAGACAAAGGCTTCCAATCCACTCCATCGAATTATTCATCCTTCGCCGTCGCTCCGCAACGCTCTCCAACTTGGTATAATCTTCACTCACATATTATTTGCCAAAGGGAGAGAAAGTAAATGGCTTATATTTCACTCACAAGTATCCGTTTTTGGCGATTCATGCCAAAGGGGGAGAAAGTATTAGCCCAAAGCAAAAGGACCGCACCACCACCAATTTCAAAAAAGTAGTCTTTCAAATGTGGATTAAGAAAAGATTTTTCAATTGGTATCTTATTTTTTGATATAATTTCAAATTGATATACCCTGTTCAAAATTAATATCTAAAACCCTCTTGAACACTAAGGGATTATTTGGGATCAAAGGTAATGGAGTGGATTGAGGGGACTAGAATCCCCTACTACTTAATTTTGAATAGTGAGGGATTATAGCCCCCTCAATCCCCTCCATTACCCTTTGTCCCAAACAAGCCCTAAGAGGAGGATTTCATTAAGGGGGAGTTTTGTTTAGTCAAAGGAAAAGCATTTGAAACAGGGGGAGAAAATTTCAAATCTTGAAAATGCTTCTCAAAATCTTATTCATATACCTTTGACTATTTGCAAAAGATATTTTGAAAAAGAATTTCCCAAAAGATTGCAAAACAAAACAAGTGGTGCAAGCGTGGTCCAAAATTTTAAATAAGAAGAAAGCCATCCATGCATATCTAGTAGAAATAATTATTGGTTTCATTACAAGCAACCTCTGCACTTACATTATGCAAACTAGTTCAATTCTGCACTTTTATATTTGCTTTGGTTTATGTTGGCATCAATCACCAAAAAGGGGGAGATTGAAAGGGAAATAGGCTTACACCTTTTCCTAATTGATTTTGGTGGTTGAATTGCCCAACACAAATAATTGGACTAACTAGTTTGCTCTAGATTATGAGTTCTACAGGTGCCAAAGGTTCACAACAAACCAATAAAAAGACCAAGAAAGGGTTCAAATAAAAAGAGCAAAAAACAACCGAAGTGTGCCCTGGTCTGGCGCACCGGACTGTCCCGTGTGCCACCGGACAGTGTCCGGTGCACCAGGGAACCCGACTCTAAACTTGCCACCTTCGGGAATTCTGGGAGCCGCTCCGCTATAATTCACTGGACTGTCCGGTGCGCCAGCGGAGCAACGGCTACACAACGCCAACGGTCGTCTGCAAGAGCAGTTAATGCGCTACAATGCGCGCAGAAGTCAGAGCAGAGCCAGAAGGCGCACCGGACAGTGAATAGTGACTGTCCGGTGCACCACCAGACTGTCCGGTGGCCCAGCTGTCAGAAGCTCCAACGGTCAGAACCCAACGGCCGGGTGACGTGGCTGGCGCACCGGACAGTGTCCGGTGGCGCACCGGACTGTCCGGTGTGCCATGCGACAGTAGCCTCCACCAACGGCTCCTTTGGTGGTTGGGGCTATAAATACCCCCAACCACCCACCATTCATTGTATCCAAGTTTTCAGCCTTCACACCTCATACAAGAGCTATAGCATTCAATACAAGACACAAACAAGAGATCAAATCCTCCCCCAAGTCCAAAGATCATTCCAATCAAATAGTGACTAGTGAGAGAGAGATACTTGTGTTCATTTGAGCTCTTGCGCTTGGATTGCTTTTCTTCTTCCTCTATTCTTGTGTTCAAATCACTTGTAATCAAAACAAGAGACACCAAGTTGTGGTGGTCCTTGTAGTGGACTTAGTGTCCCATTTGATTAAAGAGAAAGGCTCACTCGGTCTAGGTGACCGTTTGAGAGAGGGAAAGGGTTGAAAGATAACCGGTCTTTGTGACCACCTCAACGGGGAGTAGGTTTGCAAGAACCGAACCTCGGTAAAACAAATCATCGTGTCATCCGCTCTTATTCGCTTGTGATTTGTTTTTGCCCTCTCTTTCGGACTCGTTTATATTTCTAACGCTAACCCCGACTTGTAGTGTGTGCTTAAGTTTGTAAATTTCAGATTCGCCTATTCACCCCCCCTCTAGGCGACTTTAATAGACAATTATGCCAAGCCAATTCACCAAAGTGGCAATCTTGTATTCTAGATGGCATGGAACTTAAACATAGTATTTGGAAAGGGGTCTAGTTGCGAACATGCTCCGAGTGAAGATGGAAAGGCACCAATGTGGAAGAAGTTAATATTTTGGCACCTACCTTATTGGACAGTTTTAGATGTTCACAACTCAATCGATGTAATGCACCTTACAAAGAATCTTTGCATTAACATTATTGGTTTCTTAGGTATATATGGGAAGGACAAATATACATTGGAATCACAAGAGGACTTGAAAGCTATGAATCAACAAAAGGATCTACACCTATAAGAGAGGGATACATGACAACTTTATTTAGGTTTTGCTAGATATACCCTTAGTAAGAAAGAAAAGGACATCATGTTTGAATGGTTGAATAGTATTAAAGTCCCAACTGGCTACTCCTCTAATATACAAAAGACTGATAAATATGCAGGACACGAATTGTTTGCATATAAAGTGTCATGACTGCCATGTTCAGATGACACAACTTCCAATTGTGTTGAGGGGTGTCCTTTTGATCAATGTTAGAAAAACAATCACAAAGCTATGCACTTCTTGAATACGGTGTCATAGAAGGCAGTTGATCCATGCAGCCTAGATAAGCTGCAAAACGACGTTATGCAATACCAGGCCAGTTGCAAACTGAGAGCACCTAGAGGGGGGTGAATAGGTGATCATGTAAAAACTTAAATCTTAAAGCCACAAACTTGATTAAGTGTTAGAGCAATAAAGCCAAGTGGCTAGAGAGGAGTTCTTGCGAAACACAATAACCACAAAAAGATCAACACAGAGAGGCACAGTGGTTTATCTTGTGGTTCGGCCAAGTCCAACACTTGCCTACTCCACGTTGTGGCGTCCCAACGGACGAGGGTTGCACTCAACCCCTTTCAAGTGGTCCAAAGACCCACTTGAATACCACAGTGTTTCTCTTCCTTTCACTATATCCCGTTTGCGAGGAATCTCCACAACTTGGAGTCTCTCGCCCTTATAAAAGATGATCACAAATGAACACGGAAGTAAGGATGGGATGAGCAACACACACAAGTCCACAGCAATACGCACACACACGGCCAAGACTTGAGCTCAAATGAATATCACAAAGTTCTCATTAGAACGGAGCTCAAATCACTAAGAATGTCAAACGAGTGCGCAAAGACGAAGTGTGAATGATCAAGAATGCTCAAAGTATGCTTGGTCTTCTCCTTCATGCGCCTAGGGGTCCCTTTTATAGTCCCAAGGCAGCTAGGAGCCGTTGAGAGCAAACCAGGAAAGCAATTCTTGCCTTCTGTCGACTGGTGCACCGGACAGTCTGGTGCACCACCGGACACTGTCCGGTGCAGATTTGTTTCCTGTTCTGGCGCAGCCGACCGTTGACGATTTGGAGCCGTTGGCGCACCGGACACTGTCCGGTGCACACCGGACAGTTCGGTGCCCCCATCAGACCGTTGGCCCGGCCACGCGTCACGCGCGGATTGTGCGGCCGACCGTTGGCTCGGCCGACCGTTGTCTCACCGGACAGTTCGGTGCACCACCCGACAGTCCGGTGAATTTTAGCCGTACGTTGTTGACTTGATTCCAGAGAGCGGCGAATTCGCCGCAGCCGACTCACCGGACAGTCCGGTGCACCACCGGACAGTCCGGTGATTTATATCCGTACGCCGCCGTCGAGACCCGAGAGCAGGCAGTTCACCAGACGCCAGCCTGGCGCACCGGACAGTTCGGTGCACCCAGACTGAGCAGAGTCTTGGCTGCTCAAGCCAAGTCTTTTCCATTTGTCTTTTCTCTGATTCTAGCACTTAGACAAATATGTTAGTACACAAAAACCAATGTACTAAGTCTAGAATCATACCTTTATATTGATTTGCACTCTGTCCACCATTTGGCATAGTTTAACACATAACCATTTGTGTTGGACACTTAATCACCAAAATACTTAGAAATGGCCCAAGGGCACATTTCCCTTTCAATCTCCCCCTTTTTGGTGTTTTATGCCAACACAATAAAAAGCAACATATAGAAGTGCAACATCAATGCAAATGAGAACAAGAATTTGTTTTGATTCAAATTTGGCATATTTTGACCATTCTTTGCCACCACTTGGTTTATTTTTGCAAATCAAACTCAATTTCCTATCTCTAAGTCAAATTCACTTGTCGAGGCATAGAGAAAGGTATTCCAAGAGAAATTGATCAAAGATTCAAAAACTCCCCCTTTTTCCCATAATCAAACAATCTCCCCACAAGAGTCCAACTTTTGACAAAAAGAGACATTAAGAGGATTTTGACAAAACAAAAACTCTAATTCTACTATTTTCAAAATTCTCAAGTGGTAGCTGATCCATTTCTTGCTTTGGCCTTATTTTCTCCCCCTTTGGCATCAAGCACCAAAATGGGATCAATCTTGGCCCTTAAACCCCATTACCTCACCCAAAATCTCCAAATAAGAGTAAAAGGCAATAAGAGTATGGAGATGAACTTGGAGTAGTGCAGTGGAAGTCTTTCATGGTCCAAGTCCACCTTTCCCTTTCAATCCACCTTTGAGACTAAATCAAGCAAGCTCAAACACATGGTTAGTCTTAAAGGGTCAAGTTGTACCACATCTCCCCCTAAATATGTGCATCACTTGCAAATGGACTTGTGAGGTCTGGGGAGTGCTTGTACAACTTGAGCACCATGAATAAACAACAAAATGCATAAGGAATATGATCAAGGCATAAAACACATGTATGCTATAAGTCAATCCAAGTTCTGCGAATCTAAGACATTTAGCTCACTACGCAGCCTGCAAAAGGTCTTCTCATCTAGAGGCTTGGTAAAGATATCGGCTAGCTGGTTCTCGGTGCTAACATAAAACACTTCGATATCTCCCTTTTGCTGGTGGTCTCTCAAAAAGTGATGTCGGATGTCTATGTGTTTTGTGCGGCTGTGTTCAACATGATTATCTGCCATTCGGATAGCACTCTCATTATCACATAGGAGTGGGACTTTGCTCAGATTGTAGCCAAAGTCCCGGAGGGTTTGCCTCATCCAAAGTAGTTGCACGCAACACTGTCCTGCGGCAACATACTCGGCCTCAGCGGTGGATAGGGCAACAGAAGTTTGTTTCTTAGAACTCCAGGATACCAGGGACCTTCCTAAGAATTGGCACGTCCCTAATGTACTCTTCCTATCAACCTTACATCCAGCATAATCGGAGTCTGAATATCCAATTAAGTCAAAGGTAGACCCCTTTGGATACCAGATCCCGAAGCAAGGTGTAGCGACTAAATATCTAAGAATTCGCTTCACGGCCACTAAGTGACACTCCCTTGGATCGGATTGAAATCTAGCACACATGCATACACTAAGCATAATATCCGATCTACTAGCACATAAGTAAAGCAAGGAACCTATCATAGATCGGTATGCTTTTTGATCAACAGACTTACCTCCTTTGTTTAGGTCGACGTGTTCGTCCGTTCCCATTGGAGTCTTTGCGGGCTTGGCGTCCTTCATCCCAAACCGCTTGATCAAGTCTTGCGTGTACTTCCTTTGGGAGATGAAAGTGCCATCCTTGAGTTGCTTCACTTGGAACCCAAGGAAGTAGTTCAACTCGCCCATCATCGACATTTCAAACTTTTGAGTCATCACCCTGCTAAACTCTTCACAAGACTTTTGGTTAGTAGAACCAAATATTATGTCATCGACATAAATTTGGCACACAAATAAGTCACCATCACAAGTCTTA